>NC_135812.1:4630931-4947034 GCF_964213995.1 Mustelus asterias
CCAGAAAAGTTGCCTTGTTTAGTTCGATTCTGGGACTCCAGCATCTGTGAATAACATTCTCTCCTCTGAGTCAAATGGTCGTGGGTTCCACTCCAAATCTAGGCTAACACTTTAGTACAGTACTGAAGGAGCATGGTACTCTGAGGTAATGTCTTTCAGATAAAATGTTAAATGGATGCCCCATCTGCTTTCTCAGGTGGATGTGAAAGATCTCATGGCAGTCTTTTGAAGAAGATGGGAATGTGCTGGTCAATATTTATCCCTCAATTAATATCACCAAAACAGATTATCTACTCATTATCTTATTGCTGTTTGTGGGAGCTTGCTGTGTACAAATTGGCTGTTTCCTATATTACAACAGTGACTGCACTTCAAAAAGTACCTAATTGTCTGTAACACACTTTGGGAGGTCCTGCTGTCATGGGCATTGTCTTGGGCATAAATGCAAGTCTTTCTTTGATATCTGAGCCTTAATCGTGAGGCATCACAGACAAGAAAGATTCTGCGCTCACACACTCCCCTACCTATATGGAGCGGCATGGTGGCACAGTGGTTAGCACTGCTGCCTCACAGCGCCAGGGACCCGGATTCAATTCCCGGCTTGGGTCACTGTCTGTGCGGAGTCTGCACATTCTCCCCGTGCCTGCATGGGTTTCCTCCGGGTGCTCCAGTTTCCTCCCACAGTCCGAAAGACGTTCTGGTTAGGTGCATTGGCCGTGCTAAATTCTCCCTCAGTGTATCCGAATGGGTGTCGGAGTGTGGCGACTGGGGGATTTTCATAGTAACTTCACTGCGCTGTTAATATAAGCCTTACTTGTGGCACTAAATAAATAAATTTTAAACTTTATATGCACTTTCAACAAGGATTGCTGGATAGCACTTAAGAATGGCATTTTTCTAGTGCTACATGCCGTTGTAATGCCCTATCTACTGAGTCAATTGAGATCAACTGAATGAGCATTAACTGGCAATTGAACGTGGAATAGCTGTAAGACTTAGTTATTAATTTCTGTAAACAGCTAAGCCACCGAGGGAGACAAAGGGATAAATTTTCAGATCCCACCCACTATGGGAATTATCGCCGGTGGGATACATAGAACAGTACAGCACAGAACAGGCCCTTCGGCCCACGATGTTGTGCCGAGTAGATAGTTTAGATAGATAGATAGTTTAACAGACCATTAAAAGGCCCTTTGATCTCAGGCAGGAATTGTTGGTCCCCGGGCAAGCGGGACTGGAAGATCCACCTAAAGAAAGTAGTTGCAATGTGTTGCCCAGCTAAAAGCCCCAGTTCAAAGTTTAGTTTTGTCATGGTTACATCTTCTTGCTCCAAAAATAATGTCCAGTTTAATGTTAAATTACAAAGTCTCGGACATTTTTTCTTTGAATATTTTATTACTGTGTCTATCAGCTTTCTCTCTTTTACGGCTTCGATTGCCACCAGCTTATTTTCTTTTACTGGCAGAGTAGGTGAATGGAAGTAGTGGTGGGAGACTGGACAAGATCATACACAGACTCCTTTAGCTGAGGAGGCATGAAAGGCGAGGTGGATGTGGAATGCTAGATACCTGGAGACATCTGACTTAGGAACTTTGCACATGAACAAAGTCTTAGCACCCAATGCACTATTCAGCTAAAGTGAAACTGTCTTTTAAGATCACAAATTCTAAGTCTCAATAAATGAACAGAAGCTCAAGTCATTCAGTCATTAACTGTTATTTTTTTGATAGATTGGAATGTGCTTGTCACTTCTTAGGCTTTTGTTTATACACACACAACATTTTAGCTTGTTTTGCATCTGTCACAAAGTGTGGAACATCACAGCTGAGCAAACTGGTTGTACTCCTTTAAGATATTACCAGTGAATCCCACAGCTTTGCTCATTTTAAGTTGAATGATATTGGCCGGAATTCTCTGACCTTGTACGCGCCTGGGATTCTGCGGTCCCGTTGCAGTGAATGGAGTTTTGGCTTAGCGCCAAATTCTCCGTTCTCGCTGGCAGCGACGGCGGGATGTGCGAGATTGGAGAATTACCGCCAATGTTTTATTACCGCCAATGTTTTATAAGGACAGACATGCATAATGTTAGGCTTAAGATATTCTAATTGTTGTTAAGTAAATACAAGCCGAGGCCAATCAGAGTTTATTGTTCGCTCTGATAGTTTTCCAGATTGTAATATCTTTGGTAATTTTAGGTGGATTCAACCGCACTCATAGCAAAGTTTGGAGTGTAATGTTTTCATACGCCCTTTTCAATATCCATTTCTTTTGTGGTGTTGATTTCAATGAGTTGGATGCTAAAATAGTTCAGTGAAAAGAGAAGGTTTTGCGTTCAGTAGCAATGTAGGGGGTGACATATTGCAATTTTGGAGCACTGTGAAATTAAAGATCCTGATATTAGGTACCAATGGAGGTAGGTCATGAGTTTAGAAGCCTGGAAGACAAATGGGAGCTTCAGGTTTGAGAGTTTTGGTGTTTTGATTGCACTGTGGGGTTTGGTTTTGTGAAACTTCTTGCACAGGAACACAATTTAATCAGTAGGTAATTAAATAAATAATTGCTTTGAAATTTTGGCTACAAACAAGAAAAAGCCCAAATAGTAGTTTAAACCTGAAAATTTACCCTCGGGAGCTTTTAAAATTCAGCTCGTTTTCCAATCATTTGGAAAAATGAAGTCCCATGGATTCTGTCGCAACTTGAGAAGAAACTGAAATAAATATTCTGATGCAAGTTAAGAAATTTGCCAATGAATAAATCAATTTAATGAAGTGGAAGAAATTTATAGTGAGTTAGGAACCATTTAAATATAAACCAAATCACCTATAAGTATGGCATACACATTTGCATGATACAGCCATGGTGCCAATGTATGCCACAAGTGTGGTGACTGAAGTGGGCAGATGGGATTGATACCTGGCTGAAGTTTCTATTTCAACCTATCAGAGGATGTGGTGGTTGCTGACAAGATCAGAATTTATTGCCTATCTCTATACAACTGAGTGGCTTGCTCAGCCAGTTCAGAGAACAATCAAATCAATGCCATTGGGCACTTTACAGCCTTCTGGACTCAACATGGAGTTCAACAACTTCAGAGGCTGAACTCTCTCCTCCACCTTCACCCCATTTCCATTTATTTTATTCCATTTCATCTCATTCATCCATTTTATCGTTCTTCTTTTTCACTTCTACTTTTCCACTTCTCCATTCCAGCTCTCCTTCTTTCCGCACCCTCTCTCCACCACCAGCCATCTTCCCCGCCCCCCCCCTTCCCCCCACCCCACCAGCCCTGCCTTCAGGGAAACAGCCACATTCCTCAGGCAGCCCTTCAACAATCTGTATCTCTGTCCTGCCATTCTCACATTCTGATCACTTAATGGACACTCTTCGCACTTTCTCAGCCTTCTGTATCCTCATATAACATTCATTTTGTCCCATTCCACCCCCCCCCCCTCCCCCCACACTCATAGTATAAATCTCTGCTGATTCTCTTTGCTCTTAGCTCTGACAAAGGGTCATCCAGACTCGAAACGTTGGCTCTATTCTCTCCCCGCAGATGCTGTCAGGCCTGCTGAGACTTTCCAGCATCATCTGTTTTTGTTTCAGATTCCAGCATCCGCAGTATTTTGCTTAAATCAATGACATTGCTGTGGGTCTGGAGCCACACATTGTCCAGATTGAGTAAGGGTGGCAGATTTCCCTAAAGGGCCTTGGTGAACCAGATGGGCTTTTATCACAATCCGGTAGATTAATTGTCACCAGCTTTTATACTCTTCCAGATTTTGTTTTAACTAACTGAATTTAAGTTCCTCAGCTGCCATGGTAGGATTTGAACTCATTTGTCCAGATCATTTATCCAGGCCTCTGGATTTCTAGTGTAGCGTATAAACACCAGGTTACTCTATCCAGTAGCTGCTAATTAATGGCAAATTATTTGGCTGTCATTGGCAGTGCCATTGTTACTACGTCAGTGGCAATATCATTGGATAATGATTAATTCGGGGCACCATGAAAAGACTCATTTTTTAGGTAGTAAGGAAAACACACCATTTACAGAAGTTTCTGTCAGGCTGTCGCAGGAGAAAACAATGCAAATTAATCTAAAGCAGTAAAACTGGACTGATGCTCTTATCTGGGTCTGATCACGTGTTTTGCCCACTCACTAATAAAACTTATGACAAGTGCCAAGCAGAAGCGAAGCTTGGTTAAGCTTAATTGTTCAAGCTCCTCACTACTGGGTTTGAAAGTTAATTGTTACCTTTTAATTAAATAGGAAATAATGGATACCCTGGGGTTATTACATGATAGTAATTAAATTGAGCATTTTAGCTAACGTCATAAACCACAGTAGTAAAGCTTGAACAGTTTATAATTGTCAAGTGAACCCAAGATTAGAGTCCTGCCCAGGAATCACTTGAGGGTGACTTTTCGGTTATAATGCACACTGTTCATTTTAAAGGGGTGATTTTATTTGATGATGTGTCTTGGTTTTGAATCAAAAGCCATTGCCTGATTCCAATTGCACTACTTAAAAAAGTAAGAAACAGAAGCATGAGGGGACCATGCAGCCCTGCAAGCTGCTCCACCATTCACACATATCAGGCCAGATTTTCATCTTGGAGGCAGGATTCTGGAGATTTCCTGACTTTACGATCCAGCCTTTACCTGATCATGGGACAGGCTGGATTCGAGCCTCGAGGCAGATGTGGGCCATTGCCAAGGCAACCAGGTTAAAAAGCCTGTTTCTGATCACTAAGATATCAGCCAATTTCCAGAGATAAGTAAGAAGTCCCCTATCACTCACCCCCTACCCCCTCACCCCCTACTTCTCCCCTCACCCCCAACCTACTCACTTATTATCCACTATAGACGGAACACCAGCCCCATAATTATATTTGGAAGTCATTAAAAAAACTCATGAATCTGTCCTAATAAAGAACCCATTACTTGAATTTGATTTGATTTTGTTATTGTCACATGAATTAACATACAGTGAAAAGTATTGTTTCTTACGCACTATACAGACAAAGCATATCTACCACTATCTACCAGTAGACCGCAAAGAATATCTACCACTATTCTCTTGAAAACTCATAAATCTGTCAAAACGTGCAAACTCACATTATCCTTGACAGCTATGTCAACAACCACTGCAGAGCAGTCCATTATTGGGTTTGGAAGTCAGTCAAGCATTCACAATACAATTCCACTACACAACTATGGAAAATCTCTTGCTGAGCAGAAACCATTAAAGTGTTTGGAAGCAAACCAAACATTCACAATGAGAGTTCACTGAACATCTATATCAACAAACAATCCTGAGCAAAATCTATTAAAGCTTTGAATACCACCAGAATCTCAGCCATCTGTCAAAACTTTGAACAGCCAAGCAGATCGGTGAGCTGAACTTCAAGGATACAACTAAAGCTATAGGGACACTTCCCAACATTAGATCTGGATTTCACTATTACACAATGCAGGGTAGCACTTTATCAGTGGCTAATGTACTTGAATGCATCTGAAGACTTTCCACTTTCACAGTGTTGTTTATTCATTTGACATCTTGCCAGTTGTCAGAAATAACAACCTGGTAACCCCATTATTTAATAATCGCTTTCCTTTTCAAAAAAATCTTATTATCAATCTCTGTATTAAATACTGCTGTTGGTTAAATGTAATTTTGTAATATGTACTTGGAGACTAAATGGCCTGTCTCTGATCACTAAGATATCAGCCAATTTCCAGAGATCAGTAAGAAGCCCCCTATCACTCACCTCCTACTCCCTCACCCCATACTTCTCCCCTCACCCCCCAACTCACTCACTTAGTATCCACTATAGACAGAACATCAGCCCTATAATTATAATTGGAAGTCATTAAGAAAACTCATGAATCTGTCCTAATAAAGAACCCAGCTCTTAGGCAGGCTGACTTCAAAAATTTAGAAAGTCAGGTGCAATAATAACCGTGGTTTTACAATGTGCCACACATCAAGGTATCACCAACCCTTCTCCAGCATCCCAGTACCAAAGAAAAGCCAGGCAGTGAGCCTTAATGACTATTGTCCAGTGGCTCTGACATCCATCATTATGAAGTGCGTTCATAGCACAAATCAATTCCAGCCTCCCAAATTGCCTGGATCCACTACAGTTCGTCTACCGCCACAACAGGTCCACAGCAGACGCCATCTCCCGAGCCCTTCACTCAACCCTGGAACACCTAGCTAACAAAGACACCTATGTCAGACACTTATTTATCTACTGCAGCTCAGACTTCAACACCATTATTCCTATGAAACTCATCTCCAACTCCGTGGCCTGGGGCTCAGTTCCCCCCTCTGCGACTGGATCCTGAACTTACTAACCCACAGACCGCAATCAGTAAGAATAAGCAACAACACCTCCGCGATCATCCTCAACACCGGTGCCCCACAAGGCTGTGTCCTCAGTCGCTTACTATTCTCCTTATGCACCTATGACTGTGTGGCCAAATTCCCCTCCAACTAGATTTTCAAGTTTGCTGATGACACCAACGTAATGGGGCAGATCTCAAATAATGACAAGATGGAGTACAGGAAAGAGATAGAGAATCTGGTGATCTGGTGCGACAACAATAATCTCTCCCTCAATGTCAACAAAACGAAGAGGATAGTCATCGACTTCAGGAAGCGCAGTGGAGGACAGGCCCCTGTCTACATCAATGGGGATGAAGTAGAAATGGTTGAGAGCTTCAAATTTTAAGGTGCCCAGATCACCAACAACCTGTCCTGGTCCTCCCATGCCGACACTATACTTAAGAAAGCACACCAACACCTCTACTTTTTCAGAAGACTAAGGAAATTTGGCATGTCCGCTACGACTCTCATCGACTTTTACAGATGCACCATAGAAAGCATTCTTTCTGGTTGTATCACAGCTTGGTATGGCTCCTGCTCAGTCCAAGACCACGAGAAACTACGAAGGGTTGTGAACGAAGCCCAGTCCATCACTCAAACCAGCCTCCCATCCATTGACTCTGTCTACACTTCCCGCTGCCTCGGAAAAGCAGCCAGCATAATCAAAGGACCTCATTCACCACGGACATTCTCTCTTCCACCTTCTAACTTCGAGAAAGAGGTACAAAAGTCTGAGGACACGTACCAACCGACTCAAGAACAGTTTCTTCCCTGCTGCCATCAGACTTTTGAATGGACTTACCTCGCATTAAGTTGATCTTTCTCTACACCCTAGCTATGACTATAATATGACTGAGATTCTGCACTCTCTCCTTTCCTTCTCTGTGAACGGTATACTTTGTCTGTATAGCGCAAGAAACAATACTTTTCACTGTATACTAATACATGTGACAATAATAAATCAAATCAAATCAAAAGCAATTAGTCTGGCTTCTTGGAATGGAAATAGACATGCTCCTGAGAACTGGCGCCGTGAATTTTAACAATTTATTCTTCTGCTCCTGAGTCACAGGATATAGTCTTAAAGCTAACTCAATTTTTCCATCTCTGCTCTTGGTAGCGAGATTTGCAAAATCTCATGATATATGATGGCTGAGTGAGATGGTATATTTGCAGCAGATGTCCAATGCCTTCAGGATTCTAAGTGTAAAACTGTAGTAATTAGGAGAAAACAGAATTTCCACAGAGAATGTGCAAATTCAAAAGAAATTATTTTGCTTTTATTTTCGACACTTTTAAACTTTGATTTCACAGAGAATTAGGAAATACCCTTTATAAAAAAAATTTAGACTTCTCTTAAAATGAACCAATGTGGCAGCATTTTTGTAGCAGTTTTGTGGAGAAGCCTCACTCAAGCAGAACTTTAAAAGAAAGTTTTTTTTAAATTGTTTTGCTTTAATCTCCTGAGCTTGCAACTGAGATAAAATACTTCAGAGAGACTCTTCAGTGGCCAGGATAATAATTTCTTCGCTGTTGTCTTCAGCAATAACAGGTTAAAGATTCCAGCTCTGCAATATCACAGGGATCACCAGATGCCCTCCAAGATACCTTGATATATTTTTCTTAAGCTAGCCTATAGTGTTGAGTCATTCTCTTTATAAGGGTCTAATATAATTGCGAAACAGTAATTTCAATGTAAAAATGCCACAGGGTTTACTTGACCTGCCAGTATCGCAGTTAATATTCTGCCATTAGAAATCTGTTTGTACCAGTTTAAGCTCAGTTCCCCCTCCTCTTTATTTGGGGGACTGTTTTTGATTAGGGGGGAAATGTGGGAAGTAAAATGAGGAAGGAAGAACTGACTGGCCCCACTATAAGTTTGTTGGACAAAGGTTACTGGTGCCAGTCAGAGAAATGTCCCGACGCCTTGTTCTCCTTGGGAATGAGGATGTACAAATAGAAGATGGAAGTGGTAAGGCACCAAACAAGAAAATATTTTCACTTTTACTGTGCATACGATACGACAAAGTGGCCCATATATAATCTCACTGGTATACAGGAGGCCAACTCAATTTATACAATTGCTGCACTCGTCAGAGACGCAAGATAAACAAGCATTGGCTTCTCCATCATCATAACAGCCTGCTGCACTCTCCAAACACGAACTCCTCTATCAGCGACACAGCTTGTACTGCTCTCAGGTACTAGCTTTCCTGTGACAGGTTTACATCGTGCCCAGTTTATGTGCATATGAAAACATATACACCACATCATGTCCAAAGATGAATTGCTACCTTTTACCCAATGTGCACTTTTAATTTTTAAAATTGTAAACTAATATTGAACGGGGAAGAAATCAGATTTTAATTAAATAAAAGCAGAAAAAAAACACAAAGAAGAGTTAACATTTCACTTGTGATCTTTTGTCAGTTCTGATGAAGGGGGCCGACTCAAGTTGTTAAACCAGTTTAAGCTGAATGGACTGGTGCAAGTGTGGCATGTCTCCACAAGAGTGGGGCAGACAGAGAGTGATCACTGTGTTTTGGATGAGCAGGGACTCTCTCTCTGTGTGAATTTCTCATTCACTTGGTCTGGAGACTGTCAAAGTCACCCATTGGCCAAAGGAAAGGTGCGTTTCCAGCAATATCCTGCTTTATTTCTAGTTTTTCAGTAATTGCATTTTTCTTCGTGTTCTTTGCAACTCAGTGAAATGGGAGTGTGTTAACAAAGTATTACGTCAGATTGGTCCTTTTTTGAGATACGTTTTCTTTTAATTGTTGGATTAATTCTATTTTTGTATCTTTCTCCCCCCCCACTCACGGAAGACCTTACCTATTTGGGGCAGGATGTTTTTCCCTAAAAGCTCCATGGTGAGTTCCCAGAAACGATTCCAGCATGCCTCCACTGCATCCTCTATATGGCATTGCTTAAGTTAATGAAGTCAATATTTTTTTTTCCCTCATTTTTTTTTCTCCCTTGTATGAAGTATTTGCATGGGCTACTCTGTAGATACAGGCACCAAGCAACCAGAAACAGCTGCAGCCATGATTGAAGAGTAATGCAAAATTGGAACAAAATGTGCAAATTACAAGAAGACACACATGAAAATACAACAAAAGTTTCAAGCGGTCTCTTTTCATTTGCTGATTCTGGAAGTGGCTATTTTGTGGTGCTTTTGATGTCAACATTGAATTTTTATGGCGTGCTGAATACCCTGTTATGTAACTGCATTATCTAGTTAATGTCTTACTTAGATTATGAAATCATCACCTAACTTCACGTTAACTTTGAAACTAATTCTTTAACTATTAATTTTTCCCTAATTTTTCCATTCCCTCCCCACCTATTTTCAGAAATCTAAGACATTTTCTTCAATATCTGGGAGGCTCAGGATATTGGCTTCAGACTCCTCCCCTCTACCTCCCTGTGAGTTACTCCATTCACAACACGCTGCCATTGATTCCATTTCTACATAGTCATTATTGTTTCTTAGTTGCCAAGGACATGCGTAACATGGATTAAATATAGAGTAAAGCTCCCTCTACACTGTCCCATCAAATGCCAAGGTAGGTACAGCATGAGTTAGATATAGAGTGAAGCTCCCTTAGTGCTACCATTGAATGCTCCCAGGGTAGGTGCTGCAGAGGTTAGATACAGAGTAAAACCCCCTCTGTCTACATTGTCACATCAAACTCTCCCAGTATAGGTACAGCGTGGGTTAGATGCGGAGTTAAGTCACTGTCCCATCTCCTGAAGGTAGTGACTCCCCATGGGGTAAGAGTGTACAGGTGTTGCCAGCCTTCTGATATGTCTCTTCATGTGAAACCTAGAAAATTAATGCCAGGAGCTTATTTGATCCTTGATGATATCATTGACAAGCCTGAGCCAGTCTTCATATGATATACTGTTATCTTTATCACAAACCTGTTTAATCTGTACAACTCTAGCAATAACACTGCCATCCGCTGGACCAGGTACTCAGTGGAGACATGGTGTATTACTTTTCCCCCTTTTTTTCAAATTGATGCTTGCTTCCCCTAAATCCCATGTAATCTCAGTGTGAGAGGTGACAGCCACCTGGTTCTGAGACCTTTCACAATGACGCAATAACTTTAATAACGTTCTGAGCAAGTAAAGGTGACCCAAAGGATTCATAACCCTCTATCCTTGAAAAGACTATCACTTTCATTCCACTGTTTCCTCTTCCTAAAATTCTGAAGACCACACTGTTTAATTAGAACTTGCTGCATTTAGCACATTGCACAATCGCCAAATTACACCTTGCGTAGATGTTATAAACCTCATTGCAGATTAGATGGGCAGATTTAAGTAACAGTGTAAACTCATCGATCCTGCATCACCACTGGGGACTGTGTCCAACTGGAGTGCAGGTTGGAGAATCCATGGTACATTTTGAATTCCTCTCTCTGACCTACAGTCCCTCTGAGTGTAGGATCAGTGAATTGATACTTATGGATACAGTTGTCCCAATGCTGTGAATTTGACTCACAAAGGATGACAGATATTCTCTCGTTAGGATGTAGGGGAAAGACAGTAATATTTCATAGAATCATAGAATTCCTACAGTGCAGAAGGAGGCCATTCAGCCCGTCGAGTCTGCACTGACTCTCTGACAGAGTGTCTTACCCAAGCCCTCTCCCTCGTCCTATCCCCATAACCCTGCACATTCACCATGGCTAATCCATCTAACGTACACATCTTGGGACACTAAGGGTCAATTGAGCATGGCCAATCCACCTAACCTGCACATCTTTGGACTGTGGGAGGAAATCGGAGCACCCGGAGGAAACCCACACAGACACGGGCAGAATGTGCAAACTCCATACAGTCAAGCACCCAAGGAATTGAACCCAGGTCACTGGCGCTGTGAGGCAGCAGTGCTAACCACTGTGCCATTCTTAAACTTATATCAATCTGAATAGGTGTTTAAGTGCGGCCTTCAAGGAATGCATTTTATTGTCTTGGGATGAAGTCAACATTGTTTCATTTGGACCCAATAGTTTTTTTGGCTTCAATTAGAACTAGCTCCACGACTTCAAATTGCTCACCTCAGCTGTCAAAAGAAAATGATGTTCACTTGTCCAATCAGCTTTATTGCCTTGTAGTCACAGGAGTAAAAGGTGATCAATATCAGAGGGAGTTGGACAAGATTGCTTGTTTGTCTACCTGGGAAAGAACATTTACCTACTAGGTGAAGATAATTCTGATTGTGCCCATGTGATGAGGACCATAAGCCTGTAATTACATGCCAGTTTGACAAAATAACGTTTGGATTAGAATTTTTCAGTCATAAATTTTAGTGTTTCACTTGCACACTGGCTACCACACCCCTGAGAATAGTAGCTTCACTGAGAACCTAAGTGTAACTCAGAACTTGGAGGAGACAACAAGAGAAGCTGGAGGAGAAAATAGTGGCACAATTTCGTTTCAGCATGCTCCACAAAAACCTAGAAGAAACCAGATGATTGTCACCTAGATCATAAGACCATAAAAAATAGGCGGAAGAGTAAGTCATTTGGCCCCTCGAACCTGCTCCACCAATTCTGATTGTGGCCCTAACTCCACTGCCCCCATAGCACTCAACTCCTTTGTTGATCAAATATCCCTCTAACTCAGCCTTGAATGTATACAATGATCCAGTCTCCATCGCTCTCTGGGGAAAAGAATTTCAAAGACTAGCGGCTCTCTGAGAGAAGAAATTCCACCTTGTCTCGGTTTTAAATTGGAGACCCCTTATTTTTAAAATACCCGATTCTCGCCTTCCACCCAATAACAGAAAATGTTCTAATTTACAGCTGCATATAAGGCCATGCATCAATTCAGTTGAGTTTATATTGGAAGATGGTCTTCAGCCTTAAATAGGGCCACTGTTCTTTGGTTCAACTCATGTAACAGGATTTCCAACTCCTCTGGAATGATGCAACACAGAAAGAGACCAATTGTCCTACCATATCATGTCTTTAAAACAGACATCCAATCAGTCCCACTCAGCAGCAGTTCAAGTAGACAAGGCTGTAAAGAAGGCTCTCCTTCATTGACAGAGGTATAGAATATAAAGGAAAGATATAGGCCGGAATTTTACCGGCCCACCCGCCATAGGAATCGGAGCAGGCGAGGGATGGAGCATAGGAATGTCCGTTGACTTCGGGCAGGATTTCATGGTTTCGGAGTGAACGAGGCCGTAAAATCTGCCCACAATTGTAATTGTATAAAACACTGGTGAGACCACAACTGGAGTACTGTGTGCAGTTCTGGTCATCATATTACAGGAAAGACGTAACTGCTCTGGAGGGAGTGCAGAGGAGGTTTACAAGAATGTTGCCACGGATAGAAAAGTGTCGCTATTAGAAGAGATTGGATAGGCTGTGGTTATTTTCCTTGGAACAAAGAAGGCTGAGGGGTGACTTGATAGAGGTGTACAGAATTATGAGGGGAAGAGATAGAGTGGACAGGATAAAATACTTTCCCTTTGGGGCCTGGATAAGGTAGATAGTCAACATCTTTTCCCAAAGGTAGGGGAGTCTAAAACTAGAGGGCATAGGTATAAGGTGAGCCGGGAGAGATATAAAAGGGTCCAGAGGGGCAATTCTTTTCACTCAAGAGGGTGGTGAGTGTCTGGAACGAGCTGCCAGAGGTAGTAGTAGAGGCGGGTACAATTTTGTCTTTTAACAAACATTTGGACAGTCGCATGCGTAGGATGGGTATAGAGGGATATGGGCCAAATGCGGGCAATTGAGATGAGCTGAGTGGTAAAAACTGGGCGACAAGTTGAGCCGAAGGGCCTGTTTCCATGCTGTAAACCTCTATGATTCTAGTGGAGAATTCTAGAACCAGAGGACATAGGTTCAAGATAAGTGGCAGAGGATGTAGAGGGGTCATGAGGAAGAAGTGTTTTACGCAGAGGATGGTGAGTGTCTGGAATTCGCTACTCAAGTTGGTTGTGGAAACAGAGACCTTAAACTCTTTTAAAAAGTACCTGGATCTGCACCTTAAGTGTTGTAAACTACAGGGCAATGGGCCGGGTGCAGGAAGGTTGGATTAGAAAGGACACCTGGGTGTCCTCGGGCTGGCATGGACAAGATGGACTGAATGGCCTCCTTCTGGGCTTTAGCTGTGGTTCTGTAGTTCCTGACCCATAACCTTGCAATATTTTTCCCTTCAAGAATCCATACAATTTCTCTGGAAGTCACCAATAAATCTGCCTTCACGGCGACCACTCCAAGGCATTTCATTCCAGACCACAATAACTCACTGCATCAAAACAAATTCTTACCCACCCTCTGCCACTTATGTTGAATCTTCATCGGCTGGCCAGTGGAATGGTTTCTCCCCATTTATCAAAACTCCTTATAATATCGAACATTTGGGTTAAATCTCCCTTAATTTCCTTTGTTCAAAGGAAAATAATCCCAGTTTCTCTGACCTCCCCACGTAACTGGAGTCTAGCATCCCCTGTACCATTCCAGTAAATCTCCTCTGCACCCCTCTTTTGTATTACATTTCTCATTCTGAATATTACCTAAGTGGTTGTGCTGCTTCACAAGCCCTTTAAAAGTTTCCACTTTGCTGTCACCCTGGGGAACATTGTGTGACAGTCAGAAACTTATAGTCACAAGTAAGGCTTACATTAACACTGCAATGAAATTCCCCTGGTCACCACATTCCCAGCGCCTGTTCAGGTCAATGCACTTAACCAGCACGTCTTTCAGACTGTGGGAGGAAACCAGAGCATCCCCACGCAAACACGGGGAGAACGTGCAAACTCCACACAGACAGTGACCCAAGCCGGGAATCGAACCCAGGTCCCTGGCACTGTGAGGCAGCAGTGCTAACCACCGTGCCGCCCTTCACTGAAGTGAAAGCAGAAATGAATGATAAAAATGTTAAAGAAAAAGTCAGAAAGGTAAAATTGTTTTTCGTTTGTTCCCACTGCCTTTGTCCACTTCACACGTTGAAGCTCTAACCTGAAAATATTTGCACTGGCTTAACTTTTAATAAATGGTGTTCTTGTATGTGCCTTGATTATATGTGAAGGTGTCCTCTGAGCACAGCTGCAGTTTAACAAAAAAATGCCACTCAGTTTCTGGTATTTGGTGCCTTTATTCATGAACAGCTTGATCCTTTTAGCGATTTCCATTGTTTCACAGTATAATTTTTTGTTACATTTCTTTATTATCATTATTTTTTTGTGGTTCCTGCAATTTCACATGCTTTAGCACTCATCACAGATATAAATTCTGTTTCAGGACATTTCCTGATCCTGGAATTGAATGAATTCTTTGAGAACTGTCTAACATTTTCACACCACAACTCGAAATGAGAGAATGTGTTGCAGAGATGGGATTTGCATGCAATGAGGTCCACACATGTTTTATAATGCTCATTGTTAAGATTTTGCAGGTTGTCATTTCAAACAGCAAAACGCAAACCGCTTATCAGGGCATCTATCCACTTCACAAATGAAAGTATAAGAAGATAGGAGCGTAAAAAGATCATCCAGTTCAATTTGAACAGTAAAGGAATTAAGGGTTATGGTGAGCGGGCGGGTAAGTGGAGCTGAGTCCACAAAAAGATCAGTCATGATCTTATTGAATGGCGGAGCAGACTTGAGGGGCCAGATGGCCTACTCCTGCTCCTAGTTCTTATGTTCTTAATGGAGTGCTTAGATCTCAGTAGTACAAGCGTGCAGCCCATTCGGCTAAAATACCAGGTAGAAATGGGGCATTGGTTGAGATTTGTTGAAGAACTAGTTTGGTCTCACTAAAACAAGAACAGAAAAAGACAGCACAGCAGTTAACTTCGGTGAAGAACAAAGAGAAGCTAATATTTGATTTTAACCCTTTCTCCCAAGTGCAAATCGACAAAATAAGCAAACGCCAAAGCATGAAGTTAAAATATTTACTCATATTTCAGTGTATCTTTTCTCTCCTGCTGCTGTGGATTTCCAGCTTTTTTAGCCTTTGTTTCAGGTTTCTAGATGTTGCAGGTTTATTTTTCTGTTTCATTTGACCGCATTGAATTGATTGGTGTGGATATCAGATTTTTCTTTATCAATTATTGAGGCTTGCCAAGTTCAGTAATCTGTGACCCACTCAAGTCCACCAGAGGATTTAATTTCCTGTGCATTCAGCACGCTGGTTAATGTATTCATGTAATGTTACTTTCTGCGCTACCTTAAACAGGTTAACGTCACGTCAACAGGAATCTAATGTGAATGCTTTGCAAACAGTGAACAGAGGAAGTTAAGCCTCCAAGAGTTGAAGACAGGTTTATTGATGGAGAGAATTGGGATCGAAAATATCGCAGAAACTCTGTAAATCCCAGAGCTTGTTGGCTCCAGGAAATTTTGAAAAAGCATCCTTGTTAGGTCAAGGATTTAATAGCAGGCAAGGTTTTGAGTGATGTATTGTTTAGGCTAGTAATCATCCTTATGCCACCTCACACAGACTTCATAAATCATTAAGACACAGAATAATGCGTTGAGGTTGAGAAGGAGGTTTTGTTATTTTTGCCCCCAGTACAGAATAATCTGGCAATCTCCCTTTTACACAAAAATCACATTTTTCAGCAAGAGAGTCCCTGGACTTGTTGATTCGTAATACAGAAAGAAATTCCAGCCTAAAGAGTTCCTGACTTCTAGTTAAAAGATTGGGGCTGAGACACACTGTGGTATTAGCAGAGAGGAAGTTTTTCCTCCACAGACCACCTCTCATGTCCTTGGAACATCCCAAAGTGCTTCATAGCCAATAAATTATTTATAAGTTATTTATTTAACTGTTATGTAGGAATATGTGACACAAGATCCCACAAAAATCAATGAGGAAATGGCAAGTTAATCTGTTTTTAGAGGCGCTTTACTAGTGCCACGTAATGTTTTATATCTACCTGAATAGGCAAACAGAACCTTACGGGGAGATCATCAGGCCAAGCTCGGCGTGTGTGTGAATGTCGACGGGGGCTCAAGATCTTGAATTCTCTGCTCTCGCCGGCAAGATCACAAACTCTGATCCTCCCCGCCCCTCGCTGGCAATGTCACCAGGTTCACACCCAGAACCGAACCTGCTTCAAATTCATTTGAATGTTATTAACCTGCCCCCTCACCAGATATTGACCGCCTGCTGTACATGTGACACCACGCCAGCACGGTTTACAACAGGTTCACAAAGAGACCTAAACACAGAAACATAGAAAAACTACAGCACAAACAGGCCCTTCGGCCCACAAGTTGTGCCGAACACATCCCTACCTTCTAGACCTACCTGTAACCCTCCATCCTATTACGCTCCATGTACTCATCCAGGAGTCTCTTAAAAGACCCTATTGAGTTCGCCTCCACCACCACTGATGGCAGCCGATTCCACTCGCCCACCACCCTCTGTGTGAAAAACTTACCCCTAACATCTCCCCTGTACCTACCCCCCAGCACCCTAAACCTGTGTCCTCTCGTAGCAGACATTTCCACCCTGGGAAAAAGCCTCTGAGAGTCCACCCGATCTATGCCTCTCAACATCTTATACACCTCTATTAGGTCTCTTCTCATCCTTCGTCTCTCCAAGGAGAAAAGACCGAACTCATAGAACATAGAACACTACAGCGCAGAACAGGCCCTTCGGCCCACGATGTTGCACCGACCAGTTAAAAAAAAAACTGTGACCCTCCAACCTAAACCAATTTCTTTTCGTCCATGAACCTATCCACGGATCTCTTAAACGCCCCCAAACTAGGCGCATTTACTACTGATGCCGGCAGGGCATTCCAATCCCTCACCACCCTCTGGGTAAAGAACCTACCCCTGACATCGGTTCTATAACTACCCCCCCTCAATTTAAAGCCATGCCCCCTCGTGCTGGATTTCTCCATCAGAGGAAAAAGGCTATCACTATCCACCCTATCTAAACCTCTAATCATCTTATATGTTTCAATAAGATCCCCTCTTAGCCGCCGCCTTTCCAGCGAAAACAATCCCAAATCCCTCAGCCTCTCCTCATAGGATCTCCCCTCCATACCAGGCAACATCCTGGTAAACCTCCTCTGCACCCTCTCCAAAGCCTCCACATCCTTCCTGTAATGTGGGGACCAGAACTGCACACAGTACTCCAAGTGCGGCCGCACCAGAGTTGTGTACAGTTGCAACATAACGCTACGACTCCTAAATTCAATCCCCCTACCAATAAACGCCAAGACACCATATGCCTTCTTAACAACCTTATCTACTTGATTCCCAACTTTCAGGGATCTATGCACACATACACCTAGATCCCTCTGCTCCTCCACACTATTCAAAGTCCTCCCGTTAGCCCTATACTCAACACATCTGTTATTCCTACCAAAGTGAATTACCTCACACTTCTCCGCATTAAACTCCATCCGCCACCTCTCGGCCCAACTTTGCAACCTGTCTAAGTCTTCCTGCAAACTACGACACCCTTCCTCACTGTCTACCACACCACCGACTTTGGTGTCATCAGCAAATTTGCTAATCCACCCAACTATACCCTCATCCAGATCATTAATAAATATTACAAACAGCAGTGGCCCCAAAACAGATCCCTGAGGTACACCACTTGTAACCGCACTCCATGATGAATATTTACTATCAACCACCACCCTCTGTTTCCTATCCGCTAGCCAATTCCTGATCCAATTTCCTAGATCACCCCCAATCCCATACATCTGCATTTTCTGCAGAAGCCTACCATGGTGAACCTTATCAAACGCCTTACTAAAATCCATATATACCACGTCCACTGCCTTGCCCCCATCCACCTCCTTGGTCACTTTCTCAAAAAACTCAATAAGGTTAGTAAGGCACGACCTACCTGCCACAAAACCATGCTGACTATCACCTATCAATTCATTACTCTCCAAATAACTATAAATCCTATCCCTTATAATTTTTTCCAACATCTTGCCGACAACAGAAGTGAGACTCACCGGTCTATAATTCCCGGGGAAGTCTCTGTTCCCCTTCTTAAACAATGGGACAACATTCGCTAACCTCCAATCTTCTGGTACTATACCAGAGGCCAACGACGACCTGAAGATCAGAGCCAGAGGCTCTGCAATCACTTCTCTTGCCTCCCAGAGAATCCTTGGATAAATCCCATCCGGACCAGGGGATTTATCTATTTTCAGACCCTCCAGAATATCCTGCACATCCTCCTTATCAACTGTAATACTGTCTATTCTACTCCCTTGCAACCCAGTGTCCTCCTCAGCTATATTCATGTCCCCTTGCGTGAACACCGAAGAGAAATATTGGTTCAATGCTTCACCAATCTCCTCCGGTTCCACACATAACTTCCCTCTGCCATCTATAACTGGCCCTAAACTTGCCCTAACCAACCTTCTGTTCTTGACATACCTATAGAACGCCTTAGGATTCTCTTTAACCCTATCCGCCAAAGTCTTCTCATGTCCCCTTTTAGCCCTTCTAAGCTCGCTCTTCAACTCCCTCTTAGCCAATCTAAAGCTTTCTAGTGCACTACCCGAGTGCTCACGTCTCATCCGAACATAAGCCTCCTTTTTCTTTTTAACCAACAAAGAAACTTTTTTGGTGCACCACGGTTCCCTCGCCCTACCAATTCCTCCTTGCCTGACAGGGACATACCTATCACAGACTCGCAGTAGCTGCTCCTTGAAAAAACTCCACATGTCGGACGTTCCCAGTCCCTGTAATCTCCTAGTCCAACCTATGTTTCCTAATTCTCTCCTAATAGCCTCATAATTACCCTTCCCCCAGCTAAAACCACTGGCCCGAGGTTCATGCCTATCCCTTTCCATCACTAAGGTGAACGTAACCGAATTGTGGTCACTATCACCAAAATGCACACCAACTTCCAAGTCTAGCACCTGGTCTGGCTCATTTCCCAGCACCAGATCCAATATAGCCTCACCTCTAGTTGGCCTGTCTACATACTGAGTCAAAAAACCTTCCTGCACGCTTTGAACAAAAACTGACCCCTCTAACGAGCTAGAGCTATAACAATTCCAGTCAATATTAGTCAAGTTAAAATCCCCCATAACAATTGCCCTATTACTTTCACTCCTAAGCAGGATTGACTCCGCAATCCTTTCCTCAACCTCTCTAGAACTTTTAGGAGGTCTATAAAAGACTCCCAACAGGGTGACCTCTCCTCTCCTATTTCTAATCTCCGCCCATACTACCTCAACAGATAAGTCCTCATCAAACCTCCTCTCTGACACTCAGCCTATCCTCATAAGGCATGCCACTCAATCCAGGCAACATCCTTGTAAATCTCCTCTGCACCCTTTCAATCTTTTCCACATCCTTCCTATAGTGAGGCGACCAGAACTGAGCACAGTACTCCAAGTGGGGTCTGACGAGGGTCTTATATAGCTGCATCATTATCCCCGGACTCCTAAACTCAATCCCTCGATTGATAAAGGCCAGCACACCGTACGCCTTCTTAACCACCTCCTCCACCTGCGGGGCCGATTTCAGAGTCCTATGGACCCGGACCCCAAGGTCCTTCTGATCCTCTACAGTACTAAGAGTCTTTCCCTATATATTGTACTCCTTCATCCCATTTGACCTACCAAAATGGACCACGACGCATTTGTCTGGGTTGAAGTCCATCTGCCACTTGTCCGCCCAGTCTTGCATCCTATCTATGTCCCTCTGTAACTTCTGACATCCCTCCAGACTGTCCACAACCCCACCAACCTTTGTGTCGTCGGCAAACTTACCAACCCATCCCTCCGCTTCCTCATCCAGGTCATTTATGAAAATGACAAACAGCAAGGGTCCCAGAACAGATCCCTGGGGCACACCACTGGTGACCGACCTCCATTTAGAAAAAGACCCATCTATACCCACTCTCTGCCTCCTTTGGGCAAGCCAGTTCTGGATCCACCGGGCAGCAGCCCCTTGGATCCCATGCCCTCTCACTTTTTCTAGAAGCCTTGCATGGTGGACCTTATCGAACGCCTTGCTAAAATCCATATAAACCACATCTACCCTTCGTCAATGTGTTTAGTCACATTTTCGAAGAACTCCACCAGGCTCGTAAAGCACGATCTGCCCTTGACAAAGCCATGCTGAGTATTCTTGAGCATACTAAACCTCTCTAAATGCTCATATATCCTGTCCCTCAGGATCTTCTCCATCAGTTTACCAACCACTGAGGTTAGACTCACCGGTCGGTAATTACCTGGGCTATCCCTATTCCCCTTCTTGAAAATAGGAACCACATCCGCAATCCTCCAATCCTCCGGCACCTCTTCCATCTCCATCGACGAGGCAAAGATCATCGCCAGAGGCTCTGCAATCTCTTCCCTCGCCTCCCACAGTAACCTGGGGTACATCCCATCCGGACCCGGCGACTTATCTATCTTGATGCCATTCAAAGATTCCAGCACAACCTCTTTCTTAAAGTCCACATACTCAATCCTTTCAGTCCACCGCACGCCCGCAGTACATCCACCCAGGTCCTTCTCCTCTGTGAAAACCGAGGCAAAATACTCATTGAGCACCTCTGCCATTTCTACTGGTTCCGTACAGACTTTCCCGCCTTCACCTTTTATAGGCCCTATTCTGTCACGTCTCATCCTTTTACTCTTCACATATTTATAGAACGCCTTAGGGTTCTCCTTAATCCTACCTGCCAGGGCCTTCTCGTGACCCCCTTCTGGCTCTCCTAATTTCCTTCTTTAGTCCCTTCCTACAAGCTGTATACTCTTCTAAATCCCTATCTTCGCCAAGCTCTCTGAGCCTTTTGTACGCTTTCCTTTTCTTCTCGACTAGGTCCCTCACAGCTTTCGTGCACCACGGTTCCTTTAACCGACCAGCACCTCCCTGTCTGCTCGGAACGTTGTCCTGTAGAACTCTAGACAGACATTCCTTGAAAAACTGCCACCTCTTTTCAGTACATTTCCCCGAGAATACCTCCTTCCAATTTACTCCTCTAATTTGCTGTTGTGAGGGCTCCCTAGGGGCATAAAGGTAAGCATAGCCCCAAGGGGAGAGGAATATGGCCAAGCGGCACAGTGACACAGTGGTTAGCACTGCTGCCTCACAGTGCCAGGGACCCGGGTTCGATTACCGGCTTGGGTCACTGTCTGTGCGGAGTTTGCACGTTCTCCCCGTGTCTGCGTGGGTTTCCTCCGGGTGCTCCAGTTTCCTCCCACATTCTGAAAGATGTGCTGGTTCAGTGCATTGACCCGAACAGGCGCCGGAGTGTGGCGACTAGGGGAATTTCACAGTAACTTCATTGCAGTTTTAATGTAAGCCTTACTTGTGACGAATAAATGAACTTTAACTTAACTTTTAAGCAATGACCTAGCAATGCTCCCTGGCACTCCCCCAGCAGAGCTTGGCACCATGTTACCCTGGCAGTGCCCATCTATGCCAAGAGACAGGCCCCAGTGGGAGCCTCATTTGGGGTGGGGGTGGATACATTTAGATTTGGATGTGGGCTGGGAGCAGACGGAGGAACAGGGCATGCCGACAATGGCCTTTGTGTGGGGAGACGGTAGGGGTGCTGGCTCCGACTGTTGGGAGGTTGGGGGGGGGACAGAAATACCGACTTTGATCAGGGGTGGGAAGGGGAGCCCCTGAGACCGCCGTGGTGGGCTGGGAGAGGTTTACTCAGGTTATGATCCTTTAAAGATGGCGTCCAATCTCTGTGCAGCTGGGTTTTGCCATGAATTGAGACCCTGTCCCTCTGCATGATGGCGTGAAACATGCCTGCTTGAAGTTCATTAGGCAGAGTGGCGTAAGATCAGGAGGGAAAATGGGCATGTTTCACTGGAGAGAAGCACACCGGTTTTCTTGCTGGAAACAACACTGCCATTTTTTGGTAAGATTTCAGGCTCAGTTTAACAGCAGAATACTACGGATGCTGGAACCTGAAACTAAAACAGAAAACGCTGGAAAATCTCAGCAAGGTCTGGAGAGAGAACAGAGCCAACATTTCAAGTCTGAATGACTGTTAGTTAGAGTTCAGAACCTTAATTTAATGTTTTTTTTTGAAAGACGGCACCTTCACCAGTGCAGCACACCTTAAGTACTGCACTGTAAGGTCAGGCTCGATTTTGTGCTCCAGTGCTAGGAGTGGGATTTCAATGCCTCTCTTTCCATGACTCGCAGGTGAGAGTATAATCAACAAAGGCATGCTGATATCTTCTGCAATGAGATGAAAGGAAACCACTTGACGAGTTTAAAACTTATGGGTAGTGTATCAACATGAAGATTCTTGCTGGCAAACTGAATATTAAAATAAGTTTATAAATTGTCATAGTTAATTCTTGCCGCTATTGGTTATTTGATAATTGTGGCAACCATGGTCAGGTATTTTACATAATCTCGGTACTGGGAATGAACACTGGGATAGACGGACCCTTTCCATCTAGTATATAAACTCTATTATAGCATGTCATTAACCGCTTCTGCATGGTCACAGTATCAATAGGTTGAGGTATCATATTGCCCACATTCCGTGTGTCCAATCAATTAGTGCAGCAGAGTGTCAGACTGGGCGTCCCTTCGTGCATCTGTTAGTCATTTAGTTTGTCGTGACATGTCATTGTATTGTTAAAAAGTCAAGCTGCTTACCACTAACGTCTGCTATTAGATCATGTCTGAGGTAGACATTAAGTGCGTTTGATGTTCATCTGCAGGCTATGCCACAAACATCTCAGATTAATGGGCTTGTATTTTTTGATAATACTGTATAATTTTCCAGAATTTTAAAAGACGTTTAGAGTAGCTTTCAGAAATCTAACTCTGACACTGACCTGCTTTTACTTGATGCCCACATATGGTGCGTTATCATCCCGACCACATGGGAACCATTTTGTGGTGAATCATTTGCATTTTCAAGATTCTTTCTTTCATTATTTTAAAAACCTTCCTTGACAGGAGTAGCTGATTGTGTCTAAAGATTGACTGGTCTGGCTCAAGAGGCTTTTGGCCGGATTAGGTTCTGAGGGATGCTTCATAGCGCTTGGTTCTGGTTGCACACCCAAGCTCCATGGATTGGACTGAAATTTGCCGCATCGTGCACAAAGTCACATCTGAAATGTCTGCCAATTGATAAAGGCCCTTCTCTCTGCTAAATTCTCACACATTGGACCAAATGATGTTTTATCACTGAGGCCAACACTCCTGTGCAGTGCTGAAGGGCTGCTGCATTGTCAGAGGTGCCATCTTTTGGATGAAATGTCCACGGCACCATTTTGAAAATAATAGGTGAGTTTTTGCGAGTATCCTCGCGAATATTTATCCCTCAACCAACATTACTTCAGATAATCTGGTCATTATCACATTGCTGTTTGTGAGAGCTTGCTGTGTGCAAATTGGCTGCCACGTTTCCTACATCACAACAGTGACTATACTTCGATGTATTCCACTGGCTATAAACCATTTTGGAACATTCTGAGGCCAGGAAAGTTGCAACGTGAATGAACCTAATGTTGTACCTCTGGAACTACTGCATTGCTCCGTGCCATACTGATACTTGAGTCGTTTTCATTGAAACATGAACATATTTTATAGCCAGTTGGTAAATTTAATCAGAAGAATGTGGAAATATACTGGGGGCGATCTTACCAGAATTTGGCAGAGTGAGGAAGTGACGAAGATGATTGATGAGGGTAGGGCAGTGGATGTTGTCTACATGGACTTCAGTAAGGCCTTTGACAAGGTCCCTCATGGCAGACTGATGCCGAAGGTGAAGTCGCATGGGATCAGAGGTGAGCTGGCAAGATGGATACAAAACTGGCTCGGTCAAAGAAGACAGAGGGTAGCAGTGGAAGGGTGCGTTTCTGAATGGAGGGCTGTGACAAGTGGCATTCCTCAGGGATCAGTGCTGGGACCTTTGCTGTTTGTAATATATATAAATGATTTGGAGGAAAATGTAACTGGTTTGATTAGTAAGTTTGCAGACGACACAAAGTTTTGATGGATTTGTGGATAGTGATGAGGACCATCAGAGGATACAGCAGGATATAGATCAGTTGGAGACTTGGGCGGAGAGATGGCAGATGGAGTTTAATCCGGACAAATGTGAGCTAATGCATTTTGGAAGGTCTAATACAGATAGGAAATATACAGTAAATGGCAGAACCATTAAGATTATTGACAGGCAAAGGGATCTGGGTGTACAGGTACACAGGTCACTGAAAGTGGCAATGCAGGTGGAGATGGTAGTCAAGAAGGCATACGGCATGCTTGCCTTCATCGGCTGGGGCATTGAGTTTAAAAATTGGCAAATCATGTTGCAGCTTTATAGAACCTTAGTTAGGCCGCACTTGGAATATAGTGTTCAATTCTGGTCGCCACACTACCAGAAGGATGTGGAGGCTTTGAAGAGGGTTCGGAACAGATTTACCAGGATGTTGCCTGGTATGGAGGGCATTAGCTATGAGGAGAGATTGGAGAGACTTGGTTTGTTCTCACTGGAGCGACGGAGGTTGAGGGGTGACCTGATAGAAGTTGACAAGATTATGAGAGGCATGGACAGAGTGGATAGTCAGAAGCTTTTTCCCAGGATGGAAGAGTCAATTACTAGGGGGCATAGGTTTAAGGTGCGAGGGGCAAGGTTTAAAGGAGATGTACGAGGCAGAGTTCTTACACAGAGAGTCGTGGGTGCCTGGAACTCGCTGCTGGGGGAGGTAGTGGAAGCAGATACGATAGTGACTTTTAAGGGGCGTCTTGACAAATACATGAATAGGATGGGAATAGAGGGATACGTTCCCCGAAGGGTAGGGGGTTTTAGTTTAGTCGGGCAGCATGGTCGGTGCAGGCTTGGAGGTCCGAAGGGCCTGTTCCTGTGCTGTAATTTTTTTTGTTCTTTATTCTTTGTTGGTTCCGGTGAGAAAAATGGAGTGAATCATACTGACAACTCCAATGAAATTTCAGACCGGATCTTCAGCCTCATTGACAAAACTTTTACGGCCAAGAGAATAATGCCTCGTCCGTGGCAGCCCCCCTCTGATTCACCTGTCACGGTTCCACTTAATCGTGCCAATTTCTGGGGAGCTGGATATAAACATCTCCCCAGCACTTGTTCCACAGCGACTGCAGGGAGTGTCACCCAGGAAGCCTGCACTGCATTTCTCAAAGGAAACTCTGACCAGATCACTCAATGGAGTGGAGCAGGAGCAGGATGCACTCTGCTCCAGGAGACGGCCTCCCACTAAGGTCGCCACCCCCATCTGGAGGCAGCCTGCCTGCTGCAAAAGAGGACATGGCAGCAGTGCCGCAAGAAGATGAACAATCTTCTGCGCTCAGCCAGGGTAAGTCAGCTTCATGCAGCCTTTTTCTGGACCCCCTTGTACACTCCTCCCACCTCCACCTTCATCTCTCACCCAGCCACTTCGATCTTTGCCAACACTTGTAAGGAGGCCCTGCTTTTTCCACACACACACACACACACACACACACCCCCCGCCCCCCCACTCGTTGCAATGCTCCTCACCTCCAGCTCCCACTCAAGACCCACGCCTGCCAAACCTCATCACCACCTTAAACGTCAACACTGCCACCTACACTGTCCCAGTCTGTGTCATTGCAGGACAGATTCAACCACAACACGCAAGCAAGCCCAACCAGAGTAATCCCCTCACGCCATTTGAGGAGAGAGCCCTCGAGCTGGCCAGGGAGGAGGAAGACCGTGCCTGTGCTAATGGTGAAGTGGGGGCAGCAGACAAATGTGAGAATCCTCAAGACATGCTGTCATTCCTCAACCTCATGTGAGTAATCAATATTACCTCCTTTACCTCCTGTAATGATCTGATGCCATCTCCCTTCTCTTGCAGGCCAGTAGCGGAACAGTCCAGACCACCCTGCGGCCCCTGGATCCACCGGACTCAAGCAGCTCCGAGGGAGACTTCTCAGACCCCACCACTGAGGAGGGGGTCACAGCTTCACCCACACCCGGCACCAGCGCAGACACTCACACCTTAGTGGGATCGATAAGTAGGCAGGCTTCTGGGCCACTCTGTGAGCACCTCACAGCTGAAGATCCACAGCAGGTGAGGCAGGGATGTCTCAGGAAACCGTCACTCAGAGGGATGCCAGGGGCCAGGACTCTGCTGGACCTCTCCCTGATGATGTGTCCCTGGACCCGGACATCCCAGAGCTGCAGTAGCTGCAAAGACAGAGTGGCGAACATCAGGAGGGGATGACAGAATCCCTTCTCAGATTGCAAGTCCGATTGCCTTATGTCCAAAGAGATGGTGCTGTCACTGCAGTGCACTGAGGCCAACACTGCAAGCTTTGGCGTCTGCAGTGGAGACCTCAGCCGGCAGGTGACTCCATGGCAACAGGTGACCACACCATGCTTCAGCCCATGATCTCCATGTGTGAGGGCTTTAACCGCATGGTGCAGACACTGGTGGGAATCCCCCAGTGTCTGTCCTGGAGGACAGTGGGGCTTCTGGACCTCACTGCAACCGCCCCTCTATCCCATGGAGGACCATCGGGCACCCAAAGCGATGAGGAGCGTTTGGTGCACAGCCCGGGGAGACCCTGAGTGGAATACAAAATTTCTAAAAACATTGTAAAATAT
Organism: Mustelus asterias; assembly: GCF_964213995.1. Classification (NCBI taxonomy): domain Eukaryota; kingdom Metazoa; phylum Chordata; class Chondrichthyes; order Carcharhiniformes; family Triakidae; genus Mustelus; species Mustelus asterias. Next base: position 4,657,878 of record NC_135812.1, read on the forward strand.
TTTTTGATAATTAAACACATTACCTGCATTGATTATAATCCTTGCTGCTTCCTCACATGGGACAGCAGGTATTGAGCTTTCAGGCAGTTTTCAGAGGAGGGTAACAAAAATAACTTCAGATTTCTTGGTTGCAAGCATAGAGAACCAAGGGAAAAATGTGTGCTTATGGTTGAGTGTTTAAAGTTATGAAGTTATGAATGGGTGCAGTGGGATTAGATTAAGATTTCAAAATAAATAGTGGAAGTAAGAGATGGACAGGAGTCAGGTAAAATGCCAGGAAATATTTCACCTGCTAAAAACATGTTAGCCTCTTGAACAGACTATTTAGCATGTGGTAAATTATAGATATTCTACATTGCCTTGATAAGTTTATGAGTGAGGAAAATATTACTGTATGACACCCTTTCACAGTGGACTTTATGAGTGATGATTGTTTGGACTGGGGAAGAGAGCTATTGGGAGGGTTAGAGAGTTAAATTACTGTCCTTTTCATTTGCAGTTTTCCCCTTACTTTTGATGATTGAAAGTGTTGACAGTTTATTACCTCTCATTCAATTTTCAATCTCACATCTACAATAACCATTGATTCCTTCCCCTTTCCAGCCCATGGGTGAGACTCTCGAAGCACATCTGCCACCACTTTTTGGTCGTAATTCATGATTCCAGTCATTAGCAGCCATAATTTCTGCTGTGACCTTTGCAGGAAACTGCCTCTTAACCTTTTTATACTAATAACAGCGTTTCCTCTTGTAGCTGGACAGTTTGAGTGTTTGCGAATAATAATACGCCATTCCAACCATTCCTCTGACCACTTAGATACTGATAATTAGAGTTGAACTGTTGAAACTCTGTGAAAATCTCTGATAGAAATGATGTGGTGTCTTTTTCCAGAAAGTCAAATTATGACAACTGTTAGCGGGCCAGTCTGCCAACACTGGATTGCTGAACCCACTAAACATTGGACGCAATCAAATCTTCCATTTAGGAATCCAGGATCTGAAGATCAGTCTTCAGGACACTGCTCTGAACAATCCAGGAGAAAAGTCATTGGAGCATTAACAATAATGTTTCTTTCATTTTCTTTGAACTCTTCCATTTGTTAATTGTAAAGACATTGGAGATACAAAGGTTGTTTGACTAACAATAAGATTAATCCAATTGAGTATCAAAGAGCGGGATTTTCCGCCCGCCCTCGCCCCAAGACCGGAAAATCCCGCCCGAGGTCAACGGACCTTTGCATGGTCCGTGTCCCGCCCGTTACGATTCCCGTGGCGGGCGGGATGGGAAAATTCCACCCATAGAATTCGATTGACCACAATAGGCATTGTGCCCATGGGATGGGTCAATGGTGCTCGTGTGATGTGGGGTGGTTTAAGGGGAAGGTCAGTAGGTGGTAGAAGTGTGGAGCTCTCCACCAAAAAGGAGTAGAAACATAGAAGACAGGAGCAGGAGGAGGCCATTTGGCCCTTCGAGCCTGTTCTGTCATTCATTACGATCATGGCTGATCGTCCAACTCAATAGCCTAATCCTGCTTTTTCCTCATAACCTTTGATCCCATTCGCCCCAAGCGCTATATCCAGTCGCCTCTTGAATAATTCAACGTTTTGGCATCAACTACTTCCTGTGGTAATGAGTTCCACAGGCTCACCACTCTTTGGGTGAAGAAATGTCTCCTCATCTCTGTCCTAAATGGTCTACCCCGAATCCTCAGTCTGTGACCCCTGGTTCTGGATTCCCCCACCATCGGGAACATCCTCCCTTCATCTACCCTGTCTAATCGTGTTAGAATTTTATAAGTCTAGGTGTAGGCTGAATAATAATATTAGACCTAGGATTGATAGAGTTTTGATAGTTAAGAACATTCAGAAAGATGAAGCCAAGGCAGATAGATGGAGTTAGAATACAGATCCCACTGAATAATGGTACAAGTTCAAGCAGCTGATTGTTCTACTCCTGATCCTATTTTTCAATGTAGGGAATAAACCCAATCAGATTTGGAAACCTAACTTCCATGTGAAGTGTGACACATAAAAAGTTCCCACATGTCAGCAACACGTTGGAAGTCTGATGTGTTTCCGCTCCATTCTTTTAAGGGGCGTCGGGACAAATGCATGAATAGGATGGGAATAGAGGGATATGGTCCCTGGAAGGGTATGGGTTTTAGTTCAGCCGGGCAGCATGGCTGATGCAGGCTTGGAGGGACAAAGGGCCTGTTCCTGTGCTGTAATTTTCTTTGTTCTCTTTGTTATTCTCCTTCTTATCACTTTAATAAAGGTGAGATATGCTATCACAGCAGAATGCAGCATGATTAGCTGCAGATTAACATTCCAGCCACCCTGGTACAACAGCATTCCCCAGCATCTGAGGAACATTCACTGCTGTGTCAATATTACATTTTTCCATTTAGCATTCCTTTGGTCTCCTGGACCAATTATACCACAAAATTAAGGGTCGCTTTGTACTGAGAGCCAACTCACACTGGGAACTGGGTTATAATAGCCCAAATTCATATGAACATTCAAATGTACAAAATAGGAGCTGAAGTTGGCCATTCGGCCCCTTAAGCCTGCTTTACCCTTCATCAAGATCATGGTTGATGTGTTTGTGTTTCCACATTCCTATCTACCCCCGATAGTCTTTGATTCCTTTGCCGAACAAGAATCTATCTCCCTCAGCTTTAAAAATATTGAATAACCCTCACCTCCACCCCTCTGAGGCAGAGAGTTCCATATATAGAAATATACATATATGGTTCTTATAGCACCAGACAGAAGAGCTTTCATCTCATTAGTCAGGGCTGGATTTGAGCCCAGCATCTAAAGATGAAAGTTGCAACATCCAATCCTCTTCTCGTGCTGTTTCCTGTTTGTAAATTGGATGTTTTTTGTGTGTACGCACGGGTATTAGGAAAGCAGCAGTGGGAACAGAGAGTGCGTAATGGCTCTGTTGAAATCTCCCTGTACGAGTTTGGGAACTCCAATAAACAGCACTTAGAAATTCCTGACATGGAGCCTAAATTACAGCTCGAAGAATGTGGTGGCAGTTTAATGGTGTCTGAAGTTGCCACACACAACAATCTCTCTCCCACAGTTCATTTCTCTTCTTTATCGGCCCCACAACCCTAAAATCCTTTCTGTAGCAAGGACTAACAGGATGATCTGATGTTTATGCTGAGGCTGCCAGTGACATCCATTCAAGTTTTTTTTCTCTCTGAGGGAGAATACTTATTTATTGAGTTCTACCTAAAGACCAAACTGAAACACAAACTGAAGCAAGTGTGTATGAGCAACAAGCAACCCTGTGATTTGATTAGAGTATAAAAGCTGGAGTCGGATGATGCAGCTGTATAGAACGCTGGTTAGGCCACATTTGGAGTACTGCGTCCAGTTCTGGTCGCCGCACTACCAGAAGGACGTGGAGGCGTTGGAGAGAGTGCAGAGAAGGTTTACCAGGATGTTACCTGGTATGGAGGGTCTTAGCTATGAGGAGAGATTGGGTAGACTGGGGTTGTTCTCCCTGGAAAGACGGAGAATGAGGGGAGATCTAATAGAGGTGTACAAGATTATGAAGGGGATAGATAGGGTGAACAGTGGGAAGCTTTTTCCCAGGTCGGAGGTGACGATCACGAGGGGTCACGGGCTCAAGGTGAGAGGGGCGAAGTATAACTCAGATATCAGAGGGATGTTTTTTACACAGAGGGTGGTGGGGGCCTGGAATGCGCTGCCAAGTAGGGTGGTGGAGGCAGGCACGCTGACATCGTTTAAGACTTACCTGGATAGTCACATGAGCAGCCTGGGAATGGAGGGATACAAACGATTGGTCTAGTTGGACCAAGGAGCGGCACAGGCTTGGAGGGCCAAAGGGCCTGTTTCCTGTGCTGTACTGTTCTTTGTTCTTTGTTGATTTTGATTTGATTTGATTTATTATTGTCACATGTATTAGCATAAGACATAGGAGCAGAATTAGGCCACTCGGCCCATCGAGTCTGCTCCACCATTCAATCATGGCTGATATTTTTGTCATCCCCATTCTCCTGCCTTTTCCCCATAACCCCTGATCCCCTTATTAATCAAGAACCTATCTATCTCAGTATGCAGTATACAGTGAAAAGTATTGTTTCTTATACGCTATACAGACAAAGCATACCGTTCATAGAGAAGGAAAGGAGAGAGTGCAGAATGCTGTGTTATAGTCATACCTAGGGTGTAGAGAAAGATCAACTTAATGCAAGGTAAGTCCATTCAAAAGTCTGACAGCAGCCGGGAAGAAGGGAATTTGAGCTTGTTGTATGCGGTTGCAATCTGTGTAATCAACTACCTGAGCTGTTGAGTGAAACAGATTTTAAGTGCACAGCCAACTTGGTTAGAAATTGGAATCTGTAATTTAAATCAGCACTATATTCAGCTTCTAAAAGCGCAAGCCTCACTTTTACTGATGTCAGCTTCATTATGTTAATCAACCTGGGTTGAATATCACGCATAGTAATGACCTGAACTGAAATGTTATTTAATCTTATACCAGGTGACCCAGCAATAAATCTGCAATTTGTTGACAATTCTTTGAAGAATGCAGCTTGTTTGTGGGAATACATTCAGTCTTATTTATTGCTGTACCTTTTAAAACAAACACTCTACAATCTACTTCTGGAGCTGGAACCAGTCCACTGAAAGCCCTCTTAGCTGAAAATGAGTGTTTTTATTGTCACTGGTTAAACCTGCCATGTGCAGGTCACTCTGAATATACTGTGATTTATGAGGTGTAGAAATCTGTTAGTGGACGCAAGTGTGAAAGTTTAACACAGGAACTACTGACAGATTCTTGGGTTCCTTTTTTAAAACAAAACAAATAATGGTTTATGTATTGAGGGGGGAAAATTGACAATGATTGCATTTCTACAACACAGAACCATTGATCTTTGCAGGATAAACCTTGTTGAAAGGTAGACAAATCTACAAACATATGCATGCTTTGTAAGATTGTTCACTCATTTCGGTAGTCTTTGCAAAGGGATGTAGAGGCACTGTAGAAGGCGCAGAAAGGATTTACCAGAATTATAAATTTATCACTTAGTGTCACAAGTAGGCTTACATTAACACTGCAATGAAGTTACTGTGAAAATTCCCTAGTTACCACAGTCCGGCGCCTGTTCAGGTACACTGAGGGAGAATTTAGCATGGCCAATGCACCTAACCAGCACTTCTTTCGGACTGTGGGAGGAAACCGGAGCAGCCGGAGGAAACCCACGCAGACACAGGGAGAACGTGCAGACTCCGCACAGACAATGACCCAAGCCGGGCATCAAACCCAGGTCCCTGGCGCTGTGAGGCAGCAGTGCTAACAACTGTGCCACCGTGCTGCCCAGAACCATATTCCAGAATTGAGAGGTTATAACCATCAGGAAAGATGGTGAGCTGAGGCTCATTTTAATGGAAAAGAGATGAGTCAAAGGCAGCCTGATTGAGATCTATATACTAAAGAAAGGGTTCAATAAGATAGACAAAGAGAAGATGTTTCCATTTGTGAGAAATCCAGAACCAGGGGTCATAATGATAAGTTAGTCACTAAAAATTCCAATAAGGAATTCAGCATAAACTTCTTTACCCAGAGAGTGATTAGAATATAGAACTTGCTACCACATACTGTAGTTGAAGCAAATAGCATAGATGTGTTTGAGGGAAAACTAGATAAACAGGTGAGGAAGAAAAGAACGGGACAATTTGTGTTAGATGAAGTAAGGTGGGAGGAGGCTGGTGTGGACTGTAAAGACCAACATGGGCTTGTTGGGCCGAAGGACATGTTTCTGTGTTGTAAAAGGAACCTAATTATGACCATGAATGTAGATTTTGAAGAGATTATTGATGATGGGGAGGATATAGTAGCAAAGCCAGATGGGATTAGGAAGAGAATTCCACAGTATGATGATTGAAGATTCCAGCATCAATATTGGAGGGTGGGAACTGAAAGGCACTGAACCGAAGAAGATTGTTACTGGCCGATGTGGATGTTGGAGACAGAGCTTGTTTCATTTGACCATTCTGACAGTACTGGAAGCTTAGGTCTATCACCTGTCCAAGATCCAGCCAGATAACTCACTTTTTAAATAGGCATCAAATGTCCTTAAATCGCTACTGTTAAGACCCTGGTTCATTGGGACAACCTAAGAAATTGGATATTATTTATTTGCTTACTAAAAGAATACACATACATTAAATATCTTTGTTAATTTTCATATATTAACCATGTGCTGCATTAGAAACTGGTGGAAGCAGATTCCATATTGGGTGAGATTCTCGGCCTCCCAGCTGTGTGTTTCCCGCTAGCCGGAAGTGGCACATTGTTTGCGAGCAGTGGGATTCTCTGGTCCTGCCACTGTCAATAGGAATTCTCATTGATGTCACCCCATTCCGCCGAAAAATCCGCGGGTGGGGCGTGATCGGCCGGAGAATTCCAGCCATTAACTTTCACAGGGAATTTCACAGGGAATTCAGTGATCACAATTCTATAAGTTTCGAGATACTTATAGAAAAGGATAGAAGTAGTCCCAGAGTGAAAGTACTAAGCTGGGAGAAGGCAGTATTAGGCAGGAGATAGGGAATGTAGACTGGGGGCGGCTGTTTGAGGGTAGATCCATATCCGATATGTGGGAGTCTTTTAAAAGTCAGTTGTCAACAATTCAGGACAAGTATATCCCTGTGAAAAAGAAGAAGGAGGCATACATAAATTTCAGGAAATTGAAAACGGATAAGGCACATGAGGAATACAAAGATAGCAGGAAAGAGCTTAAAGAGGGACTTAGGAGGGCAAAAAGGGGCCATGAAATGTCCTTGGCACGCAGCATTAAGGAGAATTCCAAGGCTTTTGATGCGGATATAAGGAGGAAGAGGGTAGCTAAGGAAAGAGTGGTCCACTCAAGGGCAGTGAAGGGAATTTGTGTGTGGAGCCAGATGAGGTGGGTGAGGTCCATAACGAGTTCTTTGCATCAGTATTCACAAAGGAGAAAGATGTGGTGGATGCTGAGTGTAGAAAGGAGGATGTTGACATTCTAGGACATGTTGAGATAAAAAGGGAGGAGGTATTGGGGCTTTTGAAAAACATTAACAAATCCCCTGGGCCAGATAGGGTCTATCCCAGAATACTGAACGAGGCAAGGGAAGAAATTGCTGAGGCCTTGGCCAAGATCTTTGTATCCTCTTTAGCCACAGGTGAGGTACCAGAAGATTGGAGAGTAGTTAACATCGTTCCTCTGTTTCAGAAGGGCAGAAGAGACAATCTAGGAAATTACAGGCCTGTGAGCCTCACATCAGTGGTGGGGAAATTATTGGAGAAGATTTTAGGGACAGGATGTACTCACATCTGGAAGAGAATAGGCTTATTAGTGATAGGCAGCATGGTTTTGTGAAGGGGAGGTCATGTTTCACAAACTTGATTGAGTTCTTTGAGAAAGTGACAAGAAAAATTGACCAGGGCAGGGCAGTGGATGTTGTATACATGGACTTGAGTAAAGCCTTCGACAAGGTTCCTCATGGCAGGCTGATACAGAAGATGAAGTCATAGGGGATCCAAGGTGAGCTGGTAAGATGCTTACAAAACTGGCTGGGGCATAGAAAGCAGAGAGTAGCAGTGGAAGGGTACTTTCCTAACGAGGTCTGTAACAAGCGGGGTTCCACAAGAATCAATGCTGGGGCTCTGTTATTTGTAATATATATAAATGATTTGGAGGAAAATGTAGGTGATCTGATTAGTAAATTTGCAGATGATACAAAAATTGGGGGATTAGTGGATAGTGAGAAGGATTGTCAGAGGATACAGCAGGATATAAATTGACTGGAGACCTGGGCCGAAAGATGGCAGATGGAATTTAATCCAGACAAATGTGAGGTGACGCTATTTGGAAGGTCTACTGCAGAAGGAAAGTATACAGTAAATGGTAGAGCTTCTAGAAATATTAGCATATAGAGGGATCTGGGCGTGCAGATCCACAGTTCCCTGAAGTTGGCAACTCAGGTGGACAAGGTGGTCAAGAAAGTGAATGGCATGCTGGCATTCATAGGTCGGGACGTTGAGGTTAGGAATTGGAAAATCATTTTGCAGCTGTATAAGACTTTGGTAGGTTGCATTTGGAATATTGTGGACATTTCTGGTCGCCACTCTACTGGAAGGATGTTGATGCGTTGGAAAGGGTGCAGAAGAGATTTACCAGGATGTTGCCTGGTTTGGAGGATATGGACTATGAAGAAAGGTTGAGCAAACTTGGATTCTTTTCATTGGAGCGTCAGAGGATGAGGGGGGACCTGATAGAGGCTTACAAGATTATGACAGGCTTGAAGAGAGTGGAGAATCTGAGTCTTTTTTCCAGGGTTGACGAGTCAATTACTTGGGGGCATAGGTTGAAAGTGAGAGGACAAAAGTTTAAAAGAGATATAAGGGGCAAGTTTTTCACACAGAGGGTGGTGAATGCCTGGAACGTGTTGCCGGAGGAGGTGGTGGAAGCAGATTCTATGACAAAGTTCAAGAGGCATCTGGATAGATACATGAATAGGCAGTGATAGAGGGATATGGACCACATAGAGGCAAGAAAATATTAGATTAGAGAGGCATCTGTGTCGGCACAGACTGATGGGCCAATAGGCCTGTTTCTGTGCTGTACTGTTCTTTGTTCTTTGAACAGAGACCTGAAAAGGAAATGTTTACAAGGCTACTGGGAAAGCATGGGGCAGTGGAACAAATAGTGTAACTCTTACAAAGACCCAGCACATTACAATGGTCCGAATGGCCTCCATCTGTGTTGTATCATTCTGCGATCATTCTAAATGCCACAGTTTGCTGAGCTTCACCCCAGCCCCTTCCTCTCTGGTTTATGATTTGGCATGATGTGGAGATGCTGGCGTTGGACTGGGGTAAACACAGTAAGAAGTCTCGCAACACCAGGTTAAAGTCCAACAGGTTTATTTGGTAGCAAAATCCTGGATTTTGCTACCAAATAAACCTGTTGGACTTCAACCTGGTGTTGTGAGACTTCTTATTATGATCTGGCAACAGCGACAATCTACCTTATACTTACTACACCAGGTTAAAGTCCAACAGGTTTATCTAGAATCATAAACTTTCAGAGCGCTGCTCCTTCATCAGGTGAGTGACGAAGGAAGAGCGCGCCGAAAGCTCATGATTCCAGATAAACCTGTTGGGACTTTAACCTGGTGTTGTGAGACTTCTTACTGTGCTCACCCCAGTCCAACACCAGAATCTCCACATCATGTCTGCCTTATACTTTGCTTTGAATATTGTTGTCTTCCATTAAGATCCATGTATTTCTTCATGAATTCTAATAGATGAGTTCAGTTTCAAATTTGTATTAGTATACTGGTATGGTGCCGTTCCATTTGGAATATTAGCTTGGATGTTACGGAATTAACTATAATGGGTTCAAAATATTTATTCGTGCAGAGGCTATAAAATACAGTTAATTGTCATTGTAGCAATTCTTAACGGCAAGTCCCTTAAAGTTCTTGATAACATAATCCAGAGGCAGAAATACTGTGAGTTAGTGAATCAATCACTGTCCAGTTGTCGTTTTGTGTTGCATCAGACCTTGTTAAAATGTTCATCAGAAACTTATCTGTTCGCAAAGGTTTGCGCTGTTGATGAGATGACCATCGCAAATTGTTTTTCGTGCTCAGCAGAAACAGTTTAGCATTTGAACTTCCAGTTGTTCATCTAATTGAAATGTGGCTGTGCAGCAGGGCATGTGACCGGAGGGTTGTTTGAGAGCAGGCAGGTGGGAGAAATGACGCTGTCTGCCAGCAGTTTTTATGAAGTCTCTTTTGTTGTTTTCCAGTAAAAGCAAGTCCAGGTCAGCCCCGCAGATTTCCCCGAGCAAGGCTGCCGGCGGAGAGTTTTGTGTTGCTGCCACATTTTCTTCATCGCGGTCCTGGTTATTAGCCAATCCTGGTCTAAAGCGGGAGAAAGGTGAGTGCACTGCGCAACTCTTCTAAACTCATTGAGTAAATCAGACTGAGAATTAGAAACCGCCAATGGATTTGTAAATAAATGGAACTCAACAAGTTTTTTCCCCCTGTTTTTTTTCTCTCCTGTATTGAAGGCACTGACTGGATCACTAGCTATCCACCAAGATTACATTGCCATGCTGATTTTTGCACTCTCCCACCACACCATACCCTGCCTTCCCTCCAGCCACCCAGCAGTAATAAGACCAATCGTCGCACAGACTGGGAACTGAACCTCAGGACTTCCTGTGAGCAAGGGTCATTGCTACATTTGATCTGAGGTGGAAAATAAGCTTGAGTTTGGTGCACCTTGCTTCAAGTCCCACTGCAGGACTTAGTCATGTTCTTTAGGCTGACACTTCCGTTCAATCTGAGGGAGGACGGCACGGTGGCACAGTGGTTAGCAACCCGGATTTGATTCCTGGCTTGGGTCACTGTCTGTGTGGAGTTTGCACATTCCAAAGATGTGCGAGTTAGGTGGATTGGCCATGCTAAGTTGTCCCTTAGTGTCAGGGGGACCAGCTAGGGTAAATGCATGGGGTTATGGGGATAGGGCCTGGGTGGGATGGTGGTCAGTGCAGACTCAATGGGCTGAATGGCCTCGTTTTGCATTTTAGGATTCTATGAGTGCTGCATTGTTAAAGGTGCTAAAATGTTGAACCAATGCTTTTGAAGTGAATGCAAAAGATCCCAAGGTCCTTTTTTGGAGAACATGGAATCCACCCAGTGTCCTAAACTCAACAGACACCAGCAAAACAGATGAACCTCCAAAAGAGTCAGCGAGTGCATTTCAAAAATAATTTGTTTTTTCTGAAATGCTTTGGCATGTCCTAAGATTATGAAATACAAGTGTGCATTTTTGTTTTTAATTTCATATCTACACTTTTGCTTCGGCCCTCGGCCCCCTGTAACCAGGTAGCAGAAACATTCGGGCCAAGGCTTTGTCACTCATAGCCACCGCCATACAAACCTCATCACATTGAGCTGACAAGAAACTTCTTCTGGGGAGCTGAACTCACTCAGGATTTCCCCCCTGTTGCTCCCCCGGCCCAGCTCCAAAACTGGACTGGGAGTTTCTCTGTCGAATTGCCTTTCTTATGTTGAGACAGGTTAGGAAAAATTGGATTTTTATTTTATTCCTTCACCGATGTACAGCCCCCCCCCCCACCCAAGCAGTGCCGATCCCCCCATCCCCCTCACCCCAGCAGACCCCTCCCCCCCCACCCGCCACAATTGCTGCTCTCCCTCCATCCTAAACCGATCGCCATGCGATCGCCCCTAGGCCCCACCCACAATAGGTCCCGCCCCCTTGGCACTGCCCGATATCTGGTGGTAACCCCCAGGATGTTGATAATGAAGGATTCAGCAGTGATAATGCTATGAATGTCAAGGGGAAATGGTTAGACTCTTTCTTGCTGGAGATAGTCATTGCCTGTCATTGTGTGGCATGAATGCTACTTGTCGCTGCCTGAATGTTATCTAGGTCTTGTTCATGAGAAGCTGAGGAATCACAAATGGTACTGAACACTGGAGAACATCTCCACTTTTGACATGATGGAGGGATGGCATTGATGATGCAGTTTGAAGACTGTACCCTGTGGAACTCCTGCAGAGATATCCTAGGGCTGAGATGATTGGCCTGCAATGACCACAGACATTTTACTTTGTGCTAGGTATGGCCCCACTCAGTGGACAGTTGCCTGGTTCCCATTGACTTCAATTTTGCTAGGGCTCCTTGATGTCACATCCGGTGAAATGCTGCCTTGATGTCAAGGGCAACCAATCTCAACTCACCTCTTAAACTCAGCTCTTTTGTCCATGTTTGGACCAAGACTGTAATGAGCTCAACAGCCAAGTGACCCTGGCAGAACCCAAACGAGTGTCAGTGAGCAGGTTACTGCTGAGTAGGTGCCGCTTGATAGCACTGTCATCAATACCTTCTGTCATTTTACTGATGATCAAGAGTAGACTGATGGGGCAGTAATTGGCAGGATTGGATTTGTCTTGCTTTGTGGACAAGACAACCTGGGCAATGTTCCACATTGTTAGGTAGATGTCAGTGTTGTAGCTGTACTGGAACAGTTTGGCTGGGTTGCGACTAGTTCTGGAGCATAGGTTCTCAATACTATTGCCAGGAAGTTTTCAGAGCCCACAGCCTCTTTGTGCACAGTGCCTTAAGCTGTGTCCTGATATCTTATGGAGTGAATCAAATTGGTTGAAGATAGGCATCTGTTATGTTGGAACCTCAGGAGGAGACTGAGATGGAGCATCCACTTGGCAGTTCTGGCTGAAGATGGTGACAAATGCTGCAGCTTTGTCTTTTGCATTGATATGCTGGGCGTGGCTCCCCCATCATTGAGGATGAGGTTGTTTGTCGAACACTTCTTGTGGTTAATTAAGTTGTCCGCCACAATTCTGTAGGACTGCAGAACTTTGATCAGATACATACTTTTGAACAGGAGCAATGACTACCTTCTGAGTTATAACTCCTATGATTCTGTGAAAACTCAGATATGCATGAAGGTCCATAGTACAGGATACCATCAAAGGGAATAAAAGAAAAGGATTGAAGGTAAGGTCCATCAAGAAGCAGTCACAAGGTGAACACAGGCATCTCTTCCCATATGACAGAATACTCAGAGTGAAAAGTTAAAGCACCAATTATCTTACAATATGTGAAGTCCAAAATTCCTGGAAGTGCCAAGTCAACCCTTCAGAACAGAGCTTTTAGCCTAAAGTAGTGATATGCCAGCCACTTTTCTGTGTCTAATTTTGTTAGGGACCAGATCAGAAATTCCAAGGTAATGAAGTTAGCCTGGACCCCAACTGTTTTTGATTTTGGCATTAGGGGTGAGCATAACAAGTTTCACACCAGGTGTGATTCTATTGACGCACTGGCAAGTTTTTATTATTAAAACAAACTTTATTTAATGATACGGTTTAACGATAGCAAAAAGAATTAGCATACCTTTTACCAGTTGAAATACTTAAATGTGACAAGGTGTAATCCTTAACTGCTAGCTATCTCTATTAATTCCAATTTAGCAATATTCCCCATAGATATAAACTCCTCTTCAGAATCAGTTAGCAAAAACACACAAGCTTATGTGCGTTGCTAGTCTTCCAGCCTTTTAACACCTCTGGACAGAGATACAAAGAAAGGCCTGTCTTCTGACTCTCAGACAGCAGCCCCCAGAGAAAGACCTGTCTTCAAACAGCAGAACTTCAGAGACCTGGCTTCACATAGCAAAACCCAAAAGAGAGAAAGAGGTAGAAAAACATCTTTTGCCATTTGCAGACAGGTGACAGATAAGCATTTTTTTTAAGCAGGTCTCAGACTCCAAGAGTTAGAGACAGAGAAAGGGAAAGAGCTGCTACTCCTCTTCAAATCCAAACAGCAACTGCCTGCTTGTTCAGCATAGCTCTGCCCATTCACATGACTCTCTATCTTTTGTCAATCAACCCGATTAAGCCCTACTCTGAAACACCAGGGGACAGCTGTAAAATAACAAAACTGCATTAACTCAGATTAAAACAAACATCCCAATAATTAGGAGCAATTACTCTTCTGCATACTCAGCAAGTGGGCTGCCAGTTGCAGATAAATCGGCACCATTAAATCAGAGTTGAATCTTAACATCTCCTTCACAAGAAGCATGACGCAAGTACATTTGTTAAAACTACAATATCATCACAATACCACTTTAGGCAGTTAAATTCAAGGATGAAAAAAACAACAAATGTTGGAAATACTCAGCAGGTTAGGCAGCATCTGTGGAAAAGTGTTAATGTTTCAAATCGAGATTACCCTCCATCACAATTTTCAGCAATGGTGTTTTTATTTCAGATTTCCAGCATCTGCAGTATTTTATTTTTGAGCTACGTTTAAGTATCTGTTGGAGCTGTTGGACCTGGGTTCGATTCCCGGCTTGGGTCACTGTCTGTGTGGCGTCTGCACATTCTCCCCAGTTTTTTTTCATCGCGGTTTACAGCATGGAAACAGGCCCTTTGGCCCAACTTGTCCATACCTCCCAGTTTTTACCAATAATCTAGTCCCAATTGCCCAATTCCCCGTGTCTGTGTAGGTTTCCTCCGCGTGCTCCGGTTTCCTCCCACAGTCCAAAGACGTGCTGGTTAGGTACATTGACCGTGTTAAATTCTCCCTCAGTGTACCCGAACAGGCGCCAGAGTGTGGCAACTAGGGGATTTTCACAGTAACTTCATTGCAGTGCTAATGTAAGTCTACTTGTGACTAATGACTCTTGACATTCACAATATACATATGTTGTTGAAATGAATTTACTGCTGCTTTTAATATCCTGATGCTTGTCCATCTCTTCTGTCCTTAGATCAATCAAAACAGTCGGTAGTGGATTCCCTGTTCATTATTAGTTGCTATGGTAACCTGGTGGAGCACACAATTGAGCCACGGCCCATCAACACTGTGCAGAAGATCAACGATGATACTCAGCTGGAGCTGTTAACATCTCCCCGGGCTAGCTGGTCTCTGGCCAGGTAAGACATTCAGACACTCCATGAATACATCTGTACCAGCAGCGTCTGACCGGCAGTTGTGAAGGTGTTTTGTTCTGTTGAATGTGTAACTTGCAGTAAAGGTAGCAGTTTTGCAAACGACTGCTGCGACGGTGACACAGTGGCCCGGTGGTTAGCACTGCTGCGTCACAGGGCCAGGACCCAGGTTCGATTCCCAGCTTGGGTCACTGTCTGTGTGGAGTCTGAACATTCTCCCCATGTCTGCATGGGTTTCCTCCGGGTGCTCTGGTTTCCTCCCACAGTCCAAAGACGTAGTGGTTAGGAGCATTGGCCATGCTAAATTCTCCCACAGTGTACCCGAACAGGGGCCAGAGTGTGGCGACTCAGGGATTTTCACAGTAACTTCATTGCAGTGTTACTGTAAACTTACTTGTGACTAATAAATAAACTTTTACTTCAAGTGTCACTTGAGATATTTAAGATGCTTCTCTCGAAAGGTTTTAATAATGATACTTTCACGAAGAAACTCCTTATGAAGACTACCTTTGACAGAGCAAGTTGGTAGACGTGGAAGGGCCACTTTTAAAACATGACGTAAGCATTCATGATAGCTACGCAGCCTGGTGAAAGTTGGGAGATGGTGTCCAGTAGTAATTGGTGCTGGGATCACAGAGCTTTACTATTTACACAAACCATCTGGCCTCCAATACCAGTTTAATATCAAATCAACACCAAATTCTGAAGAAGACTGTGACAAGTTGCAAGGAGATGATAACAAGCTGACAGAATGAGCATGTAAATGGCAAATGAATTTCATTATTGAGAAGTTTGGGGCGCTGCATTTCCTATAGGAAGAACAAGGGGGCCACCTTGCAATGTAAGATTCTTAATGGGGTAGAGGAGCAAAGGGACCAAAGGATACAGCTTGACAAATCATTAAAAATAGCAACACAGGTTAAAAAATGCTATAAAAAGTGCTAACAACACACTGAGGTTCATTTCTAGAGGAATAGAATTCAAAAGCAGAGAAGTTATATCGAACACACTGCCGAATTTTCAAAGGTGGGAGAGCTGGAAAGTTGGTATTGTCGAATGGAGTATCCATTTTTTTTTGTTTTTATTCCAATTCAATCAAATCACGTCCAATTCAGAGTCTCAACAAGTTGAGACATTCCCGATCCAAGCTGACAAGACAGGGCTCTCACCTCCTTTCTTAGGCTTGATCTACATGATCCAAGCTGATTGGAGTAGGCAGAGCTCCTCCTCCAAGGCTTGGTCTCATTTGCATCTCAGCCAAAAGGCCGAGATGCCGCTTTAAAAAAAATTTTTTTTTAATTTTTAAAAATTTACTTTTCCAATTCAATCAAATCAAGTCCAATTCAGAGTCTCAACAAGTTGAGACATTTCCGATCCAGGCTGACAAAACAGGGCCTTCACACCTGTCTTGGGCCTGATCTACATGAGCCAAGCTGATTGGAGGAGAGGGAGGATTCCTCCTCCAAGGCTTGATCTCATTTGCATCTTAGCCAAAAGGCCGAGATGTCGCTTTTAAAAATTGCTCCATATGAATATGAAGCTAAAATGTAACCTAATGACTTCCACCAAGACAGCATGTCGATACTACGCATGTTCCCACCTCTGGCCCATTTTGGTGAGGCTGGTAGGTTTGAGAAACAGCTCGTCATTAAGGCCATTAAGGTCAATGTTATAGAATCATAGAATCCTACAGTGCAGAAGGAGGCCATTCGGCCCATCGTGTCTGCACCGTCCACAATCCCACCCAGGCCTTATCCCCATAACCCCATGCATTTACCCTAGCTAGTCCCCCTGACACTAAGGGGCAATTTAGCATGGCCAATCCACCTAACCGGGAGGAAACCAGAGCACCCGGAGAAAACGAACGCAGACACAGGGAGAAAGTGCAAATTCCACGCAGACAGTGACCAGAGGCCAGAATTGAACTTGAGTCCCTGGCACTATGAGGCAGCAGTGCTAACCACTGTGCCACCGCCCGCCCTTGTTCTGAGACCAACTGAAATTTTACAGTCAGTTGGCAGACCCCTTGCAATCGCTGCAGTCCGGCTGATTCAATGCTTTATTACTGCTTTAAATTTTTTACATTTCATTTGTAAAATATCTGAATGAAGATTATAAACATTTCAGATCATTTCAAACATCTTGGTTTCAGATAAAGCTCGGCACAACATCGTGGGCCGAAGGGCCTGTTCTGTGCTGTACTGTTCTATTTCAAAGTGGCCATCACATAAAGTGCAATAATATTCAGGTTTTCTACATACATCAAGTTGCATTCTGAGATGCTTCAATACAATCAAAGAAACATTACAGACATTTCAAAATTGTCATAACGGATGGTGCAAAGTCTGCATAGATCAAGTTGCACTCTGAAGTGTTTCCATGCAATTGCTGGGAATACAATTCCCCTCCTCTCAATTCACTATGGTTGTAAGGTCTCAGATAGCAACCTTCCCGATTGTGCCTCTGCAGCGGCTACCTCAAGCTTTAGTGCGTCCCTCAGCACATGGTCCTGGGCTTTGGAATGTGCCAGTCTGCAACACTCAGTTGGGGACAACTCCTTACACTGGAAGACCAACAAATTTAGGACTGACCAAAGAGTGTCTTTCACCAGGTTAGAAGCATAGAATCCTTATAGTGCAGGAGGTGCTCGGGATGAACCCCGACAAAAACCACCTCACCTCTATCCAGACCTTCTTTGCAAAGGCACATCCCACACAGAGGTGGACAACAGTCTCTTCCCCACCACAGCCACCTCAAGGCAACGTGCAGATCAGGTGATACTCTGGGCATGTAGGCAGGATGGGACGGGAGGGTCTTTCTCACCACCAGCTAAGCTAGACCTTGGTGCTTTGTTTAAAAGTTCTGGTTATGAAAGTTGCTGCCAAATGGCTTTGACAATCTGCTCAGGGAACCATCCAAAAGAATCCACCATCTCCTTTTCCCGTAATGTCTCCAGGACGTTACATGCAGACCACTGCCTAATGGACTTGTGGTGAAAGGAGTCTCTGCATAAACTTTTACACGAGGGACAGTCAGCACGGTCTAACTACTTGGAGCATCCCACAGCAGTGTGGCCAGACTCATCCATCGCAACACTAGGAACAGGCATCACCTTAGTACGTAGTGACACTTTGTGTTTGCATACAGAGGATCTACACACAAACTGATGAAGCCATACACAAAGGTGGCCATCAGGATGTTGGGCATGTTTTTCCTCTTTGTCTAGAGGTTTTTACATCACGTCCCTACAGACACAGTCCAGTTTTGACCTCCAAATGAAGAGGTAAACTGTTTGGGTAATTGCCACAGCACAGTAGTGAGGTATGGGCCAGACCTGCACCACTTACAGCAACACCGAGAGCACCTCACACCTGATGACCAGGTTCTTACCTGGTAGTGTCCACCTTTGATGGTGGGCTGCTGCCCCCTCAGTGTTGGAGGACTTCCGATTGACCAGCCTGCACTTGGAGCCCACCCTGCATCCTTAATTGAGTGGCAAGTGTGCTCTCTGTCCTCTGACTGGATCTCTTTAAAATCACGTCACTTCTCTGATGCTGACACCGTGCAGGGTCGGAACCTGGAAATGACCCCAACATCAGGGTCCTGAACCCAAAATGAAAATTCGGCCTATAAAATGTTGGTTAGATAACGTTTGGTGAATTATCTTTTGTTCTCGTCACCATACTATAAAAATGATTGATAGGCACTGGGAAAGTTGCAAAATATGATAACAGAATTGAGAGGTGATAACTGAACACATCGAGGCTGTGTTCTCGAAAAAGGGGAGGTTGAGGCTTGAACTAATTGTGGTCTTTAACATTAGAAGGGGCTCGAGAGGATAGATAGAAGATTTTTCCATTTGTGGGAAAATCCAAAACTAGGGCACATAAATATAAGATAGTCACTAATAAACCTAACAAGGAATGCAGGAGAAATCTCTTTATCCAGAGAATGATTAAAATGTGGAACTTTCTACCACATGTTTCAGGGTAGACATTTCCGTGCATTTAAGGGGAAGCTAGATAAATACCAACAGAAGAAAGAAATCGAATGAAATACTGATAGGGTTAGATTAGGTAAGGTGGAGTACTCGTGTGGAACAGAAACACCAGCAGGGATCAGTCGGACTGAATGATCTGTTTCTGGACATTCTGTGTAACAGGCAGGGGCTGAGGCTGACTTTTCAGCTACAAGATAAGCTTGCAGGCCTGGCCTGCTTTCGCACTGTCGGCCTCCCTCCATTCTCGGAAGCACTAGCTGGAGACTTACAGCAGTGGGATCTCAGGCAGCAGGAGACCTCTGCAGGAGAACCTGAGAAAAGAAATTGCAAGTATGGTAAAAGTTGGCTTGTCTAAAGTAGTGATGTGGAGTTGCCAGCGTTGGACTGGGGTGGGCACAGTAAAGAAGTCTCACAAAGTCCAGCAGGTTTATTTGGTAGCACGACCTTTCGGAGCACCATTCGTGACTCTCACCTGATGAAACAGCGGCGCTCCAAAAGCTCTTTAACCTGGTGTTGTGAGACTACTTACTGTGTCTAAAGTAGTAAAAGGCAGGTTAGGACTTGGGTCAGGAAGTTAACCTTCACAAAGCGAATACGCACTGGACTCTAGGATGAAGTGAGAGAGCTGCAAAGCCACTAGAAGCATTGAAAAAAAATTAAATGTTCATGTCGGGGCAGGGTAGGGTTTTGCTGTCTCCTTGAACTCAGCCGTGATAATCAGCCTCCTCATTTGTAACTGCTGTGTGGCATAACTCAGCAGAGATGAGGACTTGAATGTATGAGTGAATAGCTCAGTACCACACCATTGTTACATTTGCCCACTGAGGTAGCCGGATATTTTTATTAAATTCTAATCCGTTTCACTGCACGCTGTAGCTGTGCCAATCTCCATACTGGGCGGGGAGTTCAGGGTAGAAGCTTTGGAGATATATGGCAATAAAGCTTCAAGTGCCTTAGAACTAAAGGGTTAGTTAAGTACAACAAGTTATAGTAAACAGGAACTGTGATCAGTACAGAAGCTTTTAACCCAGCATCTGAGTATCAGAGCCACACTAAAGCAGTGACGCAACAAAGCTTCCCAGTTTCAGTTAATGAAAATTTGAAAGACTGTTTTTATGAGCTGAACCCTTTGAATCTCATTGACAGTCATTAAATTCATTCAATGCTTGTGATCATTATACCCGAGCTTTGCAATTACTGAACAACAATCACCTGGGATGTCATGCGTTTTAATGGCAAGACAATGGAAGATAAGGTCAGCTTGAACTGTCACTACCTATGTCTCCCCCCTTGATGAGCTTCACTGAGAAGCAGCACTCATTAGGAATGGTCCTTGCTATCCGTTTCAGGTTTGTTTTGCTTCATAGTCTCTATAAACTGTAAATGGATTTTTTAAAAAAGCAAATGTATAACCAGCACCTGTTCAGTCTCCTGTCCTAACGCTGTTGACTCCTGCTGGGGTACAGTTTCTTGAGGTACCCTGGGAATCCAATGCGGGGGGAGGGCGGGTGCAAGTACAATTGATGTAATAAGGAACACAGTTAGTATTCAATGTCCTTGAAAATGGTATTAATCTTCAAAAGATTACAGTCTGCATCATGAGTACAGTGGGCTGCATCAGGGTCCCAAGAGGTCTTGGCCTCTGCCAAAGCTGTTCTTTAACTGAGCACTGAGAATTGTGCAAGTGTGGTTGTCTTGGCATTCTACTCAGTGTATAAATGTGTGGCTTTCTCTCATCACCCCTCCTAGTGGCTGGCATCATCAGTGCACACTACGTGCTTTGGAGAGATGTACTGTGGACCTGGTCATAAAACTTAATCTGAGCAGTGAGATACTACAAAATAGCTTGTAATATCATCCATCCCCCATCTTAAATGGGGTGAAAGGACAGCCTTTTGTAATGGCCATTCACGCTTCAGCTCAGCAGAGCTTGCCAGAGTGGGGCTCATGGGGCCTCATCATTGTATATGGAACTAAGTAAATATTTGTTTACTACTGTTTACAAGCCACACAGCTGGAAGCAATGGTTGGAGTTCCCTTCAGTGGCTGTGTCCTTTCAGAATTGTCTGTTTTCAGTCAGTCAGGAAAGAGTCATTTGGATAGTGCATGGAAGGGGGAGGTGCAGGTATCATAACTTTGATTAGCTTTCTGTGGAGAGACCAACTGCTTTCACATGTTTCTTTTGAAGGTGGAGGGTCCCAGGGAATTTCTAGACCAGCAAACCTGGTCGGTCACCCCTCCTCCAAAGTAGCAATCTCCCCCCCTGCTTCAATCCTGTACAAGTGGTAATTGCAATCAGCAGCATTTTACTTAAGCAGGTCACTGCTTTTTCCGAGGGGAATTTGCGATTCTTGTGATTTATTCGTTCTGTGCTTCTTGATGACTGCTGTTTTTTAAGTTATTTTCACATGATTTTGTTACAATTAAAAGATGTAATGGGTCTTGAAGTTCGTAAGTTCATTTGTCACAGACCAGTTATTTCAAGTTATGTATTTTAGAGAAGTCCAGCAATGAACACTTTTTAATGAGAACATTAAAAAACAACTCAAATTGCAAAAGGCCAGACTTTGAGACTGGGTAATGTAAATGCCACACATGGAGCTTTTATAAAGACTGTTTTTAATGGACAAAGATAAATACGGTCCAGTATTATAATTAATTTTTTTACCCAAATTAAATCTTTTTTGGAAAATGCTTTAATCTCATAATTAACTTTTCTTTTGGCATTTCACTTGTCCCTGCATTACTTGTGGTT
The DNA here is from genome assembly GCF_964213995.1 of Mustelus asterias. Classification (NCBI taxonomy): domain Eukaryota; kingdom Metazoa; phylum Chordata; class Chondrichthyes; order Carcharhiniformes; family Triakidae; genus Mustelus; species Mustelus asterias. The sequence continues at coordinate 4,679,167 of NC_135812.1, forward strand.
ATAATTTTGCCTCCCATTATGTGCAAGTATTTGTAGCTGGATTACAATGTATTTTAGGTACTGATATAGAAAGGACTCTCTTTAATAGGAGTAAAGAAAGACTTGAATTTCTATAGCAGCTCTCATGATCTCAGGATGTTCTTACGAGCTTTACAACCAAAATGTGCTTTTGAAATGTTACTGTTGCAGCGTAGGAAAGATTAGATAGAGAACTAGCTATTCCAAGTACAATTCCCCCTGTATCTCTCTTGGAAAGGTATAATAATAAATTCCCCCTGTCTTGGAAAAGTATAATAATAAATATGTTTGTCATCTTACAAAATATCAAATTTTCTCTGTGCGGAGAGACAAAAAGATTTAGCTTGTCTTCCTTCCTCAGCCATTCTGAGGACATTCACTGCAGTGAGGTACAGCACACCAGACATCGCCAGGCACAGCTGCCCAGCTTGTAGAAGGTTCTCTGTGTGGAGTTCGCACCTTCTCCCCATGTCTGCGTGGGTTTCCTCTGGGTGATCTGATTTCCTCTCACAGTCCAAAAGATGTGCGGGTTAGGTTGATTGGCTGTGCTAAATTGTCCCTTAGTGTCAGGGGGATTAGCAGGGCAAATGTGAGGGGTTACGAGAATAGGGCCTGGGTGGGATTGTGGTCAGTACAGACTCGATGGGCTGAATGGCCTCTTTCTGTACTGTAGGGATTCTATGATTCTAATATGTAACGAAATCCAGCGTCATTAGTTGTATCGCTAATACATTTCGAACAAGCCTTGGACCAAACGTTCAGTGAGGGAACTGAACTGATCACAACTTCCAAACAGAAAACAAACCCAGCAGCTTTATTTTGTCCTGTTATTTATGCGGTGAATTGTCAAATGCAAGTCTGATTAACAATCTGCACAATCCTGTCCCCATTCTTCTCCAGAAAGCTCCGGTTATTATTTTTTCATTCAAGACTTTTCAATAGCAGAATGACTCAGCTGTAACAACTGAAAGAATTCTCTTAATCCTGTGAAAAAGCAGGATGCACCTACCCACCTGAATAAAGGGTACTCTTACTGCTGAGTATTTGTTATGAGTACTCCCTGCTGTGGTGTCAGATGTGATGCATGTCCCTAACTATAAGGCAGTGCAGGAAGAGTGCTGCCAACTTCAGGGCCCCGTATAATGCTTGATACTGACTAAATCTTGTGTGTTGTTCAGTCTCCTTAAAGTGGATAATCTCCATTCTCTCCAGAACCATTGCTGCTATCATTTACGGCTGATATTTTGTTCATTTTCGACAGTTTTATAACGTTGATGCTCAGTCAATCATTAATAATGTTAAAACATCACCGTTATCACCATCAAAGTATATACCCAGCAGCACACTTAAACTAGCATTGATCCATCATTATTGGGTCTGGGGTGGATATAACTAACGTCATTGCTGTCTCCCAGTTAACTGTCTGATTCCTGAATGACTCTCACCTGATGAAGGGGCAACGCTCCGAAGGCTCGTGATTCCAAATAAACCTGTTGGATTTTAATCTGGTGTTGTGAGACTTCTTACTGTGCCCACCCCAATCCAACACCTGCATCTTCACCTCTTGAATGAGAAGGGAGAGGGGAGATACTATGACGAACCTCAATGTTAAATGCCAGCATCCCAATGACTTGGTTCAGGTTTTTAAATTTCTATGGTCAACTTAATTGTATTAAAAATTAAATTAAAATATATTGTTCTTGTGCTGCCTAACTGGATGGGTTCTCAACCTAAGACTAGTTGTCTGGGAAGGCAACAAGCAAAGCTGAGGCATGTTATCACAATTTTTAAAAATGTATTCATTCATGGGATGTGGGCATTGCTGCCTGTGCCAGCATTTATTGCCCATTCTTGAGGGCAGTTAAGAGTCAAGGATATTGCTGTGGCTCTGGAGTCACATGTAGGCCAGACCAGATAAGGACAACCGATTTCCTTCCCTAAAGGACATCTGTCTGGGAAGCCAAGATGGCACCGGAGCAAGATGACTTCTTGCGAGCTTTGCCCAGCATACCCTCTAATTCCATCTTTTACTCCTGTTCTATGCTTCTAAAATTCTATTCTAACTCTTTTAAACATCCTAGCTATGACTGTAACACTATATTCTGCACACTCTCCTTCTCTATGTACGGTATACTTTGACTGTATAGTGCGCAAGAAACAATATTTTTCACTGTATAATAATATATGTGACAATAATAAATCAAATAGTGAACCAGATGGGTTCTTATGACAATTGATTCATGGTCATCATTAGACTTTTAATTCCAGATTTTTTTTACTGTGCCCATTTGAATTCAAATTTTACCATCTGTCAAGGTAGGATTTGAACTCATGTTCCCAGAGGGTCTCTAGATTATTAATCCAGTGACAATACCACTACGCTGCTGCCCCCTCAGGGAACAAAACAAGTTTATCATTCCCACGTTTACGTGGGAGTTTGATCTTTGCAGTCTAAAGGAACAGTCAGATGTGAGTTCCGTGGTCTGAGATTTGCACCTTGTGCTGTTCTTCCAGTGTTTTCACATTGCAGGAGTCTAGTTAATGGTAGATGCAGAGTTGTCCCTCTGTAAACTGCATTCCTTAGCAGAAGGGTGTCATTATTTGTCAAGTTAACTGTTTTGCCTTTTGCACGACTGAGGTAGTGTAGGTTTTGCTGTTGAGACCCAAACTGAATCTAAAACAGAAAGGAATAGGACTTTCTCCTCCAGGGACTCTAATTCTGCTTTACCTTGGTGTCAGATCAGGCTCTGAATCGAGATTGCATTTACACTATTACCGCATTGTCGTCTGAATTCATCCTAAATAAGGAATTCAGGAGTGAGTTTTTTAACCAGCAAATGGCTAGAATGTAGTACTGGCCGGCACAAGGAGTAACTGATGCGAATAGTTTAGATGCATTGAAGGGGATGCCAGATGAGGCTGAAATGAATAGAAGGTTATAATGATTAGGTTACATGAAAGAAAGAACTTGCATTTATTTTACAACCTTGGGACCTACCAAAGGACGTTAGAGCCAAGGAATTGCCTTTTGATGTGTAGTCAGTGTTGTAATGTAGAAGAGTAACAGAAGGGCATTAACACATAAACAAGATAGGCTAAGGGACCTATGTTGTGCTATACATTCTTTGTAATGTTTTTATACGTACAAGGAATGAACAGCACCATTTGAAATTTGGCTTATGAATGAGATTAAGGTTGCTAGCTTTAACAAGATAAAGTCAGGGAACTGATGCTAGACAGCTGGGTTTCCACAACCTGGATCAGACCCCAATGGGGGAGAGTGACAGAAGTCAGTCTCCTGAAATGGGATTCGTGCAAGGTGTAATTGGGCTCTTTGAGTGTCACCTTAGATTGTTTCCATACTACTACCCTTTTATGCAGTGGTAGACCTGCACCCATCAGCACTTGGCCCTAAATTGGGTCAAACATTATTCTTTCCATGTGCCACCCAAGTTTGGAAAGATCAAGTCCATAAACTGGCTGGGTGGCTTGCAAACTGGAGCAGACATGGTATGAAAAATTTAAATATCCTGACCCAAATATGGGAAATCATTTACCGACACTAATGATAAGCAAAAGATCCTCACTCAGTATTGTGTTCAGCCTTGCAGAAGTCAAGCCATTGTCGCCACATTGCGGAACAGCTGATGTCTGAGTGACATTTAGCAATTAGCCTGGGAAAAGGATGGGGTACACTTAAGGAGGAGAAGGAAAGGATATGTTAGAACATCAAACAAGGTTCATCATGAGTGGAATAAATCTTTTTAGATGGTGAGATGTTACCTGAAAGAGGTCTCCATTCTTGAAAGAGGTCTCCATTGCATCTTTAGTGATGATATCCACAGCAAGAGCCAACATAACAACCTCAGTGAGATATATATGATGTTGATTTGATTTGATTTATTATTATCACATGTATTAGTATACAGTGAAAAGTATTATTTTTTGCATGTTATACAGACAAAGCATACCATTCATAGAGAAGGAAAGGAGAGAGAGCAGAATGTAGTGTTACAGTCAGAGTTAGGGTGTAGAGAAAGATCAACTTAGTGTGGTGTTGGCCCATTCAAACGTCTGATGGCAGCAGGGAAGAAGCTGTTCTTGAGTCAGCTGGTACGTGACCTCAGACTTTTGTATCTTTTTCCCGACGGAAAAAGGTGGAAGAGAGAATATCCGGGCTGCGTGGGGTCCTTAATTATGCTGGCTGTTTTTCTGAGGCAGCGGGAAGTGTAGACAGAGTCAATGGATGGGAGGCTGGTTTGCGTGATGGATTGGGCTACATTCACGATCTTTTGTAGTTCCTTGCAGTCTTGGACAGAGCAGGAGCCACACCAAGCTGTGATACAACCAGAAAGAATGCTTTGCATGGTGCATCTGTAAAAGTTGGTGAGAGTTGTAACTGACATGCCAAATTTCCTTAGCCTTCTGAGAAAGTAATGGTGTTGGTGGGGCTTTCTTAACGATAGTGTCAGCATGGGGGGGACCAGGACAGGTTGTTGGTGATCTGGACACCTAAAAACTTGAATATTGAAAACTTGAAATTTTGATTATGGAAAGCATAATTTCTTCTTGCTAAATGTCTTGTGTTTTTTCTCCCTCTGCTATTTAGGACTCCACAGTGGAATGAACTGCAACCACCATTCAATTCAAATCACCCTCTGTTGCTCAGTGCCGATGCTGTGCAACACTGTCAGAACCAGCTGGCTGGGTGTAAGTAGTTTTCTGTCCATCATTGTTATCTTGGTGCCAAGCTGCAATATGTTGCAGACATTCCAATTAATTCTTGGAACTCTAATATAGCAGAATCTTATTGTTTAGGATGTTATTTGGACCAGGCGTCAGAGATATTATAGTGCTCCCAAAGCTAGTTAGTCTCTTGAGGTTTTTCTACTAATGTTAATAATTTATTATCCTCAATTGTTCGCCCTGTTAGTGTTTAAAATGCTAAGATGATCTAATAAAGAAAAACTATTTCCTCTAACAGGGGAAATCAACAACAAGGCAACATAATCTTAAAAATGGAAGCTAGGCCATTTAGGAGGGAAATCAGGAACACTTTTTCATGTAAACAGGAATAGAAATGTGGAATTGTCTGTCTCAAACAGTGTAGATTTTAGGACAAGGATCTTCCAACACTTGAGATAGATTTCTGTAAGATAACGATATCTAGGAGTATAGTAAGTTGTGTTGAGCTACAGTTCAGTCATGATCTGATGGAATGATGGAGCAGGTTTGAAGTGTTCAGTGGCTTGCTCCTTCTTGGGCCTGTTCCTGTGTTGCACAGTTCTTTGTTTTTGCCTGATGATAGTGAGTCATATTGAGACCTGCGCCAAACATCCCATTTGCAGTTGGAATTCTTCGCTGCCACTCCAAGTGAACGGAGTTTTGGCTGGAATGCCAAAGTTTCTGTTCTCACTTGCAACGGGGCGGCGACAGCCAAGATCGGAGAATCCCGCCCCTGGTTTCAAGACATTGTCCAGTTCTTCAATGATTCCCCCATGTGGTTGTCCTTCTTTGTGAGCTTACATGTTGGGCGGAATTTTACTGTCACGTCTGCCCAAGGTTCGTACGATCCCACCCGAGGCCAACAGAGAATGCCGTTCTCCAAGCCTCGCCCACCTCCCCGGAATCGGGGCAGGCGTGCCGGTAAAATTCTGGCCATTGAGTACTAATAGGATATTTAACCACGTTGGACACTCTTCGCCAAAGCAGACTCTTGCTTTGCCTGCCGTACATATGGACCCTTTCCTTCAGCTGGAAAGTTACTGGAATCAATTGAAAAGTGGAACTCTGAGCTGTGATTTACCCCTGGTTCCTAAAGTTCCCATTACTGCTGCATTGAGGAAAAGCTAATTTAGTGCAAATTAATCATGGTACCCTCTGAGCTTCCCCTCTCTGACTCTGAATAATGTGAACTCAGCAAAGGCCTCAGCTTTAAAGCTTAAAAGCAACCCAGTGGCCATTACCAAGCGCAGCATCAGCAGACTACACTTGATCTTAGCCAAAAGGGGTATGTTTCTAACCGTTTTTTTAAAATACTTTTCCAATTCAATCAAATCAAATCCAATTCAGAGTCTCACCAAGTTGAGACATTTCCGATCCAGGCTGACAAGACAGGGCGAGCGACCAAATCACCCTGTCCTGGGCCTGATCTACATGAGCCAAGCTGATTGGAGAAGGGGGAGGTTCCTCCTCCAAGACTTGAGCTCATTTGCATCTTAGCCAAAAGGCCGAGATGCCGCTTTAAAAAATTGCTTCATATGAAACATATGAAGCCTCAGTGTAACCTAATGACCTCGACCAAGTGCGGCCGACCATGGGCTGCCGACCATACTACACTTGATCTTAGCCAAAAGGCCGAGAGTGTGCAGAATGTAGTGTTACAATCATTGCTCGGGTGTAGAGAAAGATCAACTTAATGCAAGGTAGGTCCATTTAAAAGTCTGATGGCAGCAGGGAGGTTGGTTGAGTTGGTTGGTACGTGTCCTCAGACTTGTATCCTTTTCCTGACGGAAGAAGGTGGAAGAGAGAATGTCGGGGTGCATGGGGTCCTTAATTATGCTGGCTGCTTTGCCGAGGCAGCGGGAAGTGTAGACACAGTTAATGGATGGGAGGCTGATTTGCATGATGGATTGGGCTGCATTCACCTCAGTTTTAAATCTACCGCCTTTCAACCTATACCTGTGACCTCTTGTGATTGCCCCTTAACAGGAATCACTTGATCAACATTTACTTTAACGATCCCTTTTAAAGTTTTATATACCTTGATCAGATCCTCTCTCATCCTTCTAAACTCCTGTGAGTTCAAGCCCAAACTGTTTAATCTTGCCTCATACGTCAACCCTTTAATCCCGGAATCAAACTGGTGAACAAGAAAAGATAAAGCTGGTTTGTGAATGTCCATTTGGAAAGGAAGGTGCCTGCCTCACCAGCCTTGGGCCGTAGGTGACTCCAGTCCTGTGCTATATACAACTTAGGATAGGCAATTTGCAAGTAATGCCAGGTGGCTGGATCTCGGTGATGAAGAATTGCCAAGTTGGGTGACTGTGGCCAGCGTCCATGGGATGAATCCCAAAAAAATGGAATCAACCACTTAGGAGAGAATGAGGAAAATTTGGGATCAAAATAACATTGGTGTATCTGGGCTGCATGGGGTTAAAGTCAGCAGTGAGGGTGAGAGCAATAATGAAAAACAAATGGGACAACATGGGCATCATTAAAGAACAGCTCAGTCCTAGAATTTGTAACTGTCTATCATTTTGTTCGAGTATTAGCATTTTTGTCAGTTGTTTGGTTACATTATCTATCCAACTGGAGATGAAAGCCCCCAGCTGACCACTCACAGAGACTTTGCACAGAACCTCATAGGCTGCCGCAGTTAGCTAGCGATCAGATGTCTGCATTAGCAGTCATTATCCTTGATTAGAGTTGACCTTTGCTCTCTGGGGTCAGCAAACAAATACTCATTGTCTTTTTTCTCCTCCTCTCTCCGCACTGGGGACCAGCATGATGCTTTTACCTTTCTTGACACAGTGCGGAAGGTTGTGCTTTTTGCTGAATGTGTTTTGAGTTCCTTGTCGCTATTGCTGCAGAATAAACCTTTCCAGTAAATTTAGAATGAGATTCCCTCTGTCTGTGGTAAATACCCAGTGATGCACAGGTCCCTGCGTTTTGGTATTAATGACCAGAATAGCCATGACACAAATAACAATCAAAATTCTGGGTGAAGTGAACTTCAGACTCAGATCCATTGGGTCTGTCACAGGTAATATGTATTCTTCCCAATCCTCTCAACATCTTTCCTGAGGTAATCTTTCCTTGGGCTACATAGGTACGGCTAGCCCTCTCCCCCGACTGATTGTTCACCGTCTGTGAGTGTGGACAGGGACTGTCAGCTGGTTATTCCCAATGGAGTGAACCTTCAAGGACACCCATGTCTGGTGCTAATCCTGTTTTCTCCAAGTCAGGGGTGACTGGAACAGGGTCAGGAGCAGCAAGCTTCCCAAACTCAGGGCACTCAGGCCAAATGTAATGTTCCTGTGGCTGCTCCTGGAAAGTTAGAAAGAAACCGTGTTTAAACCTGGGCTTTTGTATCTTGTCTGAACACCAGAACACTGGCTCACACACACGAGCGATCATTCATTGGATTTGCCCTTTTCCACTTAAAAGTTTGAAGAGTAACCATTATTACTGCATTGAGACGTTCCATCAAAGTCAGTGTTCCTGACAAGCAAATCATTGCTTTGGCAATTCGCTATTCTAAAACAAATCACTGCTTCCTGTACTTATATTAATGTGAGGAGATACAGCCTGTCTCACACTGGCATCTACATGTCTCCTTAGCAAAGGCTCCAGGTTATTTTGAGCAACAGTAAATTCAGTTCAGGAGATCATTTTTAATATTCAGGTCAAGAGTCACCATTTTGCTTCTGTTTATCTTTTGCCGAATTCAACCAACCCATTCTCTTGAGGCATTAACCCTCGCTGGCTGAGACTGTGTGGGTGCTGCTCTCACTCAAGGCCGATCCCTTGTGAGAGAGAGTGAGCAGTGACCATCAGCTGCAGAGGACACCAGAGCTCAGCTCAACCCTGACCTTATCCAAAATCCGTAGAATCATCGGCATTTAGAGCAGAGGACATGTCAGCCCACCATGCCTGTACCAGTTATTTGCCAGAGCAATCCAAATTAAATCCTCCTATCCTGTGTTCTCCCCAGAGACATGTACCTTCCTCTCTTAGAAATATTTATCTAATTTTCCCTGCTGTGCATTGGTCTTTGCCTCGATCACACCCCAGCCACAGTTTCCAGTCTGGGACGGGGATGTTGTCAATGGACAGCCGTCAAGAATTAGAATCCTTGCTTATTTTTCTGATGATTATGACAGTAACCTGCATTTTTAATATCTTTTGTCTTAATATTTGAGGCTCACTTCAAGATTTTATATTTGTGAAATGAAAAGAATCTGAACTGATGTAGGAGTAGTTGTGTCACCTCCCAGCACTTTCAACTTCCCTCAACTCGGCTCATTGTCCCCTCCCTTTCAAATCACCATTATAACTCCTTCCTCAAGTATCCTCTATCCTTGCAAAGTACTGTGCCATTCTTAATCTCCCTGTCCTCTCCAAAATTCTTGAACACGTTGGTGCCTTCTGAATCCATGCACATCTTTTCCACAAGTCTATATTTGAATCTCTCCAATAGAGTTTCTGCCCTTGTCACAACAACGAAAGTCCCAATCAAAATCATAAGTGCCGTCCTATATGGTGACAGATATAGTGCACTATCACTTCTCTGCAACGTTTCATACAGTCGACGCCCCCCCCCCCTCCCCCCCCCCCCCGCCCCCCCTTCCTCCTGCAATGCCTGTCCCTTGTCCAATATGCTAGCACTGTAATTGCTTGTCTCCACTGTTCTCCATCTACTCAAGCACCTCCAGCATTGGCTTCTCTTTTGTGTCTGCAGTGTTATCCACATCATTTTTCCATCTTAAGTTTTCATGCTTCCTTGCCTCCTCTAATTCCTTTCAAATCTCTTAATGACCAATTCCCTCCCTAATTCCGTAACCTTCTTCAGTCCTATGACTCTCTGAAACTGCACCTTTCCTCCAATTCTGCTCTCTTATTCCTTTCTCCTTCACTACTCCCCAGTAGGCAGCTCTGCCTTCAGTCCCCATGTTCTGAAATTTCCTTTCTAACCTCCACCTAGTTTCCTCGGGTGTTCACGACCCAGCTGGTTTCTTCTTTGGCCCAGCATGCATTTTTCTCTGCAAAATGCTTTGGGACATTTTTCTGCATTTAAAGGCTGTTGTTTGATTAGTCGAGCAGTGCTCGCTCATCGCTGTGTAGTTTCATACTCGTAAAAAGCCTGGTCATTTATTTATTTAAGGAAAGCTAAAATCCAAGAGTTTTGCACCCCTTTCTGCGGAATAAAATCGCCTCTGGTCGAGGGATTTCCTGTGGCATCATCTCCTTGCTAGGAGTAATTGTGATCTCTTCAGAGCTACACTTGGATTTTGAAAGCATAAAAATTGTAGACATTGCCAATATAATCTCGTGTGCATCTCAATCTAGAGTAAAATTCAGATGCTTCAAGAAACAAAGGATCTGGAAAAATCTGTAGCATCCTAATTTCCAAAGTCAGATTTTTCATACAGCATGTTTTTGCATCGTTCAGCTCGGTTTCTGACTCTGACTGGGTGCCGTCTACATCCATCCAGTTTTTGATGGTAATTAAAGCCTTGCTGAAAGAAACCTGTTTGAATTTAGGCAAAGGCTTTAATTTTTTTTATAAGAGTGGATGGGCACATGTTTGTAGATGGGGTTGCAGAGCCGAGTTAATTTAAATTAGCACTCTTGCTCATTCGTAAGACTGTTTGATCAAACTGACCCAAGGATATTACAGCGTATGGAACTTCACATATTTTTTCCATCAATAAGCTAGTTCTTCTATCCCTCGTCCCTTCTGCCCATTTCTTTTATTGTTCAGAAGCTGGGATCTGGGCAGGGCACTTGCTTCAAGTGTCCAAGTTGTTATATCATTGCTCATTGGAGTCATGCAGGTCATATATATAAGCTAGTTACTAATAAATCCAATGAAGAATTTGGGAGAAACTTCTTTACCCAGAAAAAATAAGGGATTTGCTACCATGTGGAGTCAATGAGGAGAACACGGTGGCACAGTGGTTAGGTGGTTGGGGTGGCACGGTGGCACAGTGGTTAGGTGGTTGGGGTGGCACGGTGGCACAGTGGTTAGCACTGCTGCTTGACAGCTCCAGGGACCTGGGTTGGATTCTTGGCATGGATCAATGTCTGTATGGAGTTTGCACATTCTCCCCATGTCTGCGTGGGTTTCCTCCAGGTGCTCCGGTTTCCTCCCTCTGTCCAAAGATGTGCGGGTTAAGTGCATTGGCCATGCTAAATTTCCCCTTGGTGTCCCGGCATGCGTAGGTTAGAGGGATTAGCAGGGTAAATATGGTTCTATGATTCTAAGAACAGCATAGATGTACTTAAGGAAACGTTATATAATTTCAATCGAGACATTCTAAAGGAAATTAAATCATTATCTGAAAAGAAAAAATGGGGAGGGCTACGGGGAAAGGCAGGCTAGTGACTCTAAGTGAGTTGCCCTTGCAAAGATCCAGCATGAACATGACTGGTCAAATGGCCTCCTTCTGTGTTGTAACCATTTGCATTTGGAGTACTGCGTCCAGTTCTGGTCGCCACACTACCAGAAGGACGTGGAGGCTTTAGAGAGAGTGCAGAGGAGGTTTACCAGGATGTTGCCTGGTATGGAAGGGCTTAGTTATGAGGAGAGATTGGGTAAACTGGGGTTGTTCTCACTGGAAAGACGGAGGATGAGGGGTGACCTAATAGAGGTGTATAAAATTATGAAAGGCATAGATAGGGTGAACGGTGGGAAGCTTTTTCCCAGGTCGGTGGTGACGTTCATGAGGGGACATAGGTTCAAGGTGAGGGGGGGAGGTTTAACACGGCTATCAGAAGGACATATTTTACACAGAGGGTGGCGGGGGCCTGGAATGCGCTGCCGGGCAAGGTGGTGGAGGCGGACACACTGGGAACGTTTATGACTTATCTAGATTGCCACATGAACGGAGTGGGAATGGAGGGATACAAAAGAATGGTCTCGTTTGGACCAGGGAGCGGCGCGGACTTGAAGGGCCGAAGGGCCTGTTCCTGTGCTGTATTGTTCTTTGTTCTTTGTTCATTCTGTGATTCCATAAGTGCATGAGAGAGAAGGGAATAGAAGGATGTGTTGTTAAGCTGAGATGGTGAGAATTGCGAGAAGGCTGGTGTGGAGCATAAACTGGAATGATCCAGTTGGACTGAATGGCCTATTTCTGTACTGTAAATTCTGCCTAATTAAGTGCCACATCAGAGCAATGGGGGTGTTGTCAGTGTTAGTGTCACTAGGTCATGGTTAGGGGCAGCAGCATGGGAACCATATTTCATAGAATCCTACAGTGCAGAAGGAGGCCATTGGGCCCATCGAGTCTGCACCAACACAATCCCACCTAGGTCCTATCCCCATAACTCCATGCATTTACCCTAGTTAGTCCCCCTGACACTAAGGGGAAATTTAGCATGGCCAATCCACCTAACCGCACATCTTTGGAGTGTGGGAAGAAACCGGAGTACCCGGAGGAAACCCACGCAGACACGATGAGAATGTGCAAACTCCACGCAGACAATGACCCAAGGCCAGAATTGAACCCGGGTCCCTAGCGCTGTGAGACAGCAGTGCTAACCACTGTACCACTGTGCTGTCCATATGTGATCCCCACTGATGTGAACCTCCGCTGGCGAGGTCGGAACCCTAAGTGAGCCCAGGCAATATCATTCCAGGCTCGCTAAACAGAGTTAAATGGCCTCATAAATATTAAAATCAGCGGCGCGAAGTTGAATATGTCAATATAAGTGTCCTGGGAAGATCACAACCAGCCGGTTGCCAGATACCATTCCCGTTATTGGCCTCCCGCTTACATTTCCTGCCCTGCTACGCTATTTGAGCAGCGAGGCGGGAATATTGCACCCAGGATGTCTGAATGTACATTACTGAGCAACAATAAAACCTGTTAGAGAAATTTCACTACTCAGTCACACGCCTGAAACCCCAGTTACTCTCCTTATTACTAATGAACACTCATCCCTTCCTTTCTGAGCCAGAGGAGCAGCTTCTCTTATGCTCTGCCTTCCTTGGTGATGGATTCACCTGTTTGTCCTCTCTGTAAGAAAATAATGCCACTTGTACCATACCATACCCATCACGCAGTGGCTTTGCCTGCACTGACACACTAAATATAAAGAAAATGAGGCAGTAGAAGGCATGTACCGGGAGAGCAGTTAATAGTTAAGATGCCAATACATTGGGAAAAAACTAAATCAATTGCTTTAAAAAAGTATTGATGAGATTAAAGCAAAGAAATCAATTTTCTAAAATTTGACCTTTGAAGTGTTCAGAGCCTATTCCGCATAAAAGAAAGGGAAGAGAAAATGTCCGACTGAGGGGAACTATGGGCGCCTGATGCAGGCATTGTCCTGCAATGGACCATATCCCCTGGGTGGAGGGATGAGCCACAAGGTAATCGCGCAGTACTCTGACCGCTCCTGTGGGACTGACTAATGAAGGATAAGAGAAATACAATCTTCATACTGGCTGACTGTTAGAAAACTTTAATAATTAATTAGCATACTGCTATTGCACCCCAGGGTCAGGGATCAAGGAGGAATCTTCAGGCAGCTTTACATGCAACATTGAGTGGCCATGTTCAGGATGTAAGTGTGATGAAAATGATCTTTGTTTAGCTAATTTTACAATGTGGTATAGAAATAGAGAAAGAAGCGGCAAGGTATGGTTTCAGGCCTTCTGTTCAAACAAGCCATTCTGTTTGGTATTTTCATGGAAGTTTTCTAGAGTTTTTTTGTACCTTTGAACAAGAGTGGAGATTGGACAGTGCGCCAATAGCACCTCAGCCTGTAATAGCTGAGACTTTGACTACCTGTGAATGTGTGCTTGAGTGATTTAGTGTGTACAAATGGGAGAAAGTGTCAAAGGATATTAGTTGACGGTGACTGAATTATACTGCTATAGAGTGGGATTTTGATATTTTTAAGCTGGTGTTTGGGATCACACTCTGCAATTCAGGTTGTTTTTCCAAAATAAAAGTCTTTCTCTATGACGTAGAAAAGTCCTGTTATTCCCAGTAATCAGGGTCACTGGTTCACAGTGAGTGAATAAATCAAGTTCTGTTTTTATATGAGGTTGTGTCATGTTCTTACCGGTGCTTGGAGATCGCATTCTGTGATTTTCCATGAAATCTTTGACCTTATTTTAAATGTAAGTGGAAGAAAACACTGGGCAAAGCAGGTGTATACGTATCTAACAAGAGAAAAGACGAGTTCATTTTTTTGGGTGGAGTCCTTGTTTCAGTTCTTTGTTGTTAGGAGTGAATTTAATTTGAGGTGTGTGTGTGTGTGTGTGTAGGTGTGTGTGTGTGGAGCGTGTGCGTGTATGTGTGTGGAGCGTGTGTGTGTGTGGAGCGCGTGTGTGTGTGGAGCGTGTGTGTGTGTGGAGCGCGCGTGTGTGTGGAGCGTGTGTGTGTGTGGAGCGTGTGTGTGGAGCGTGTGTGTGTGGAGCGTGTGTGTGTGGAGCGTGTGTGTGTGGAGCATGTGTATGTGGAGCGTGTGTATGTGGAGCGTGTGTGTAGCGTGTGTATGGAACGTGTGTGTGTGTGGAGCATGTGTGTGGGGAGCGTGTGTGTGGAGCGTGTGTGTGTGTGGGGAGCGTGTGTGTGTGGGGAGCGTGTGTGTGTGGGGAGCGTGTGTGTGTGTGGAGCGTGTGTGTGGAGCGTGTGTGTGTGGAGCGTGTGTGTGTGGAGCGTGTGTGTGTGGAGCGTGTGTGTGGGGAGCGTGTGTGTGGGGAGCGTGTGTGTGTGGAGCGTGTGTGTGTGTGGAGCGTGTGTGTGTGGAGCGTGTGTGTGTGTGTAGAGCGTGTGTGTGGGGAGCGTGTGTGTGTGTGGAGCGTGTGTGTGTAGAGCGTGTGTGTGTAGAGCGTGTGTGTGGGGAGCGTGTGTGTGTAGAGCGTGCGTGTGTGTGGAGAGCGTGTGTGTGGAGCGTGTGTGTGTGTGGAGCGTGTGTGTGTGGAGCGTGTGTGTGTGGAGCGTGTGTATGTGGAGTGTATGTGTGTGGAGCGTGTGTGTAGCGTGTGTATGGAACGTATGTGTGTGTGTGTGGAGCATGCGTGTATGTGTGCGCAAATGAGGAATGAATGTGGGGCAGCTGGTCTAAGTGTCATTATGCTTTAGGCTATATTCATGCATGGGATAATATTCATGAATGTTTTACATAAATCGGTGGAAATCGCAAGTGTGGACTTTATTTCATGACGTTACTGTATCTGATGTTATTAGGCCGCACCTGAGAATGAATGAATGACTTTTCTAAAGGAGATTTCCATGTTGTAAATCCTTTTTCTAATAGGCTCTAGAGAGGATGAGACAGAGTGTATATGCTACATGACTAATGGCAAGTGCTCTCATATTAAACACTGTGACTGCACACTACTCAGCTGTTTATGACTCTCACTCACTTCCTGATAACTGAATGATTATTGGCAAACAGGTTATTCAGTGAACAGGAAACAACTGCTTCTCGTTAGGTTGACATGAGCAGACACAATCTGTCTCCGACAGATTTCTCCTTGTGTCTCCGGCAGAAAATGGTTCAGACCACAGTATGTTATCATTAAAGAGGAATTGAACTTATAATTGTAATTGGTGGTCAGGTGAAATGTCATTTGCTCATGCTGCTGTGCCCTGGATTTGTTTCTGTGAAGAGCAGGTCAGAGCCATACTGACTTCTTCTTCGGAAGTTGAGGAAATGATTGCAGAGAGGAATTTCCTGCTGCAAGCACTTCCTTCATAAATTTGATTGTTCAGTGGACAGGAAGCATTTGCAATAACTAGGTCTTTCCCACAGTTGCACCAACACATCTAATATAGAGACCAATATCTCATAATGTAATATTTAAATAGCCATTTACCAATAGACTATCGGGTTCCATGGACTCTCGAGGGCCTGGGAAGTGATGGCAAACACTCCTCAAAGCCGTCAGATCTCCAACCATTAAAGCAAAGAATACCAAATCCTTTTTGAATTCTGCACTAAGGAATTTTCTTTATGTCCTTTTGTACTTAATTGCAGATTAATAACTTTTGCTAAACTACTTGCAGCAATGATAGGTTTGGATGGTTGGTTCTGTCTTTTGCAAGGTTAGAATGGAAGCTTTCAGAGAGTGTGAGTAAGAGATCCTGGGAGGGGGGAGGCGGTGTGTAAGTTTTTGTAGGGGGTCTTTAGCAGTGTGTCAGTGTATGCAGAGGATCTGGGAAATGTGTTGAGAGGGGCTCCAGGATTGTCAGTAATTACGTAACTCCCTGAGAGGGTGTCAGTATTTGTAAGTGGCCCACTGGAGTAAGCCAGTCTTTTCAGGGGTTTATGGGATTATGGAAGTCCTCCTGTGGATTCTCTGGGAATGTAACAGAAACTCACCTGCACAGAAAGGCTTGAAAAAAAACCACTGTTGTGGACCATGTTGCAATGAAATACAGAAGAAAATGCTAACTAAAGAGTTAGACTGAACACATGTCCCTGTCAGATTGCCAACAATGTACTCATGATGTTTTCTTCTCCTGACAGTGGTGTCACCCGGCAGTCCTGCACCCACTTTTCTATCTCACGAGTCTTATGATAGCCTGGGATCAGACCACAGTTACCAAGAAGATGAGGAGTGGCTGTCACAGGTGAGGATTGCAAGACATTTCTTCCTGTTGCTACTAATGAAGCAGAATTCTTGTGATTATCATTGCTTTCCACTCTCCGTAAACATCAGTTCACTCACAACTCTGCTGCCCATATCCTTACTCATACCGAGTCCATTCACTTATCACCCTGTCTTCATTAACCTACCCTGGCACTCAGTTTGACAATTCTGTGTATCTAAAACGCTCATTCTTGGATTTCAAGGGCCTCGTCCTGCCTTTCTCTGTAATGTCCTCCAGCCCTCGCCCTCCGAGATCTCTGCTTGCTATCCATCCTGGCTTCTTGCTCCATCACTCCATCATTGGCAACCAACTGCCTTTTTGCAGGAAGGCCCATCGAACCACAGGGCATCCAAGCCTGTCTGATGCGCTGTCCCCTCCCTGACTGCCACCAGGAGGCCATCTACAGGCAGCCAAAATTAGTCCCTTTGGGAACCAGGAAGCCGACTGGAAAATGCAATTCCCCTCCCCGTTGCACCTCCGGGAAAATAACCGGAGATGTGGTGTGGAGTCGGGAACTGGCATGCAGGCTGTTGGCACTACTTTTAGAGCCCGTCCATCTCCATTCCCAGTTCCGACAGCAGCTCATATTCCTGCCCATAATGTCTGGTCACCCCCTTAGGACATCCAAAATGCTAAACAACCAATTAATTCTAGAATGTAGACACTGTTATTTTATCAAACAGCGGTCGCCCAAACACAGCATGAGATAAATAACTAGACAATCTTTGTGATGGGGTTTCCTTTGGTTGGGGATGTTAAAACTCTTACTGTGATGGGCATGTTGGCCAGGACACACAGACATGTCATCCTTGATTCAGCAAGTAGAACCTTGATTTAGAAACTCATCCAAATGATACCACCTCTGACGTTACAGGATTTCCACAGTACCTCTTAAAGGAGGATAGTGAGATCGAGAGGCAGAGAGGGTTAGGGAGAGAATTCCAGTATTAGTCCAGATGTGTCCAAGTCCTGGAGTGGAGCCCTTGAACTAATCACCTCTGAGCTAAAAGTAGCAGCAGCTGAGCAAAGTTGATGTTTAAAACAAAGTTTTTTTGTAATTCAGACATATGCTCTGAGTTATGTTCTGCCAAGTGTTCTGAACCCAAACCCCATGTTTCAAACTGTAAGACGATGTTGTTCTTCACCATTATAGTGAGGCTATAATATTCTGGGAAGGATGGCACCATTGCGGTAAAGTTTTATGCTGACCTTACAAAAAAAATTGTTTGTTTAATAAAGGAAAATCATTGTAAACACACTTTAAAATCAAAACTCTTCAATAAAGATGACACAAAATGAACACTTGTCAGTTGGATCATGCTCAATTTTTCTAATCCCCAACCAGAGAGCTAGGACCTGTACAGTAGGTTGGTCGATATTTTCCAATACCTGTTGTTTCATTCCTTTGCACCCACATCCAAGGGTCATGAAACTTGTGCACCCTTTTTTATAAATCAGTTCCAACAAACATTAGTTAAGAAAGTGTATAAAATCCCGGAGTATCTATTGGTACCACTTTGTCAACCAACAAGTAGGAGGCAGGACAGGATTTATTGCAGGCATGGAGCAAACCATGTTGCAGCCAGCAAAGTCCATTTACTCAGCAAACATAGTCTACTTATAAAGTGAACTACAGCAAACAGTCTACAGAATCTATCTAAATAGTAAATAGGACTCACGACTGAAAATGCAACCATGTCTCCCCGTAAAAGCAGGGTAATTCCTCCAACAACATGAATGAGTAGAGGAGCAAATCCAGTCACTTACAGCAATATGAGATCCAGGTATGATGGACTGGGAGGGATTACCCAAATATCACTATTCAGCCTGGGAATAGTGTTGGCACTGTCTGCATGTATTAGATACACTAGGGGTACTTTGTAAGTTGAATTATTTGGCCTTGCTTGTTTTTTCTGAAAGTGGATAGCTGATTTCTAAATGGAATCAGTGAATGATACAGGAGGAGGCCATTCCTGTACTGTCCCTCTGAAAGAGCTATCTAATTTGTCCCACTTCCCAGCTCTGTTCCTGCAGCCCTTAAATATTTTCCCCTCAGGTATTCACCCAGATTCTTTTTGAAAATTAATCCACTGAAATTGCTGTTTAGTTAGCTTCCAGCCTGAACCACAGGCACTGATGCAGCGTAGAAACATCCTGGATGGTGATTGTGACCCTCTCACCATGGTTTGTCAGTGTATCAAACCTCTGGTAACTTTTCTGGTTACCTCAAAATTAACAATTGTAAATGGAATTGCTTGTAATAAGGAGCACAATAATTGAGTGAGTGCAACAGAATGTTTGGTCTACCAGGAAAAGCAAAGGGCCACTAATCATCCCATTCACCCTGGTACCTTCTCCAGCCACATCAGTCCTGTATAACCTACAAGCAGCAGTTCAAGATAATGCACCCCATTTCTGACAATGTTAGATATACTGTTCTGAATTCATTCCCTGCACTGTGGAAGGTGGCTTGCCTTTAAAAGCTACTGGAGGACAGTCCCCAGGGGCGACTGCCCCAGACAGGTTTCAATACAAGAAAAGGTGATGTGAACATTACTGTGCTATGCGGTAAAAGAGCAGCTGTTGCTGAATTTTCCCTTTCAGCGTGCAGTTCAGTTAATGCGTGCTGTCAGAATGCAAGGTAGGTACAATATGTCTGCATTCGATGGAACAGCCGGTACAGCAGTAACAGCTGGCCATGGCCTCAGTGAAAACTGCACAAGCATCTGCTCATTTTTCAGCTCTGCAACACTGATGGTGTCAGTGATTAATCTGCAAAGCTGTCGTGTTTTTCTCCCCTGTGCTTTTTTAAAAAATGGTTGCACTGATATGAAAATGTAGAAATGCCTAAACATGCAGAGTTCTCTTCATTTCTTTCGAAAAGATCCCTCGAATTCTGCCATTCCAACAAGAATGGAAGGGCATGTCTTGAGATGCATTGGACATCAGTGACGTCTGATACGATCCAGCTTGTGCTGAATCCTGTCCACACCTCCCCTCTTTCACCAGCCCGCCCACCCAACTTCAGCGGTCAGTACTTATTCCTCCCACACTGTGTCGAGCACTGGAACAACTGCAAATCTCAAGGGTTGCTCCAGAAAATATTCAGCGATATTCCCACTTTCTTTGTTCTTTAATCAGCCCATACTTGTAACATGTGTTAACGTGATTATTATCGGTAGAGTAATGGACCCCAGGAGCAGTCACACACTCATGATCCATTCAAGGGATTCAAATTGTTTAGGAATGGGCTATAGGCTAGAATCTAATCCAGGAGTTCAAATGGTTCATATATCGAATAACAGATGCCTGGGAATAAGTTACAGGCTGGGATCTAATCGAGAGATTTAGATAATTTGGTGATTACATGCCATCAGTTTAATCAAGGGGTTCAGGTATATCTACTAAAAGTAAATATTGACCCAGACATGGGTTGTAGGCTGGAATCTAATCGAGGGGATCATGATTTAAGTATAGAATGATGGATACCTGGGACTGATGACAGGCTATTAATCTAATTAAAACGTTCAGATGACATCATAAAATGAGAGAGAAATTTAAGCAATCTAAAATTATCATCTGAGCCTCAATATAAGATTCACTCCAAGGTTTTTTTGTAATATATAATGATTACTTTTTAACATTGTTTATTGATGGAGTTGTTTCATTCATTTTTGGGTCAGTTAGTTTTCCCAGGGCAGCTGGCGTGGTGGACATCTATGACAAATGTAGTGTGAATTAAGCATGGCAACATCAGTATTTGCAGATTAACTATTGAGTTGTAATCACAAAAAAAAATTATTGAGAAATAATTTCCAGTTGATTACCAAGAGCTCAGTGTGTGTGCTGGAATTTTCTGGTCTTGTTATCAGAGGAGTTAATTAATAGCGGTGTCAGCCATGGCTCAGTTGGTAACATTCTTGCCTCTCTGGGTCAAAAGTTGCAGGTTTAAATCCAATTGCAGAGTTTTGAGCACATAATCCAGGTTTTACACTCCAATGCAGTCCTGACAGAGAGCAGCACTGTCTCGGGTGAGGCAGCCATGTCACTATTTCAAAGGAGATCATGAAAGTTCTTTCCTATTTATTGATACCAGTATCACTGAAGAAACAGATGATGACAGATGCCCATTGTCACGCTGCTATTTGCTGTGCACAATTTCGCCTTTTCCTACAAATGTCTGCACCTCTAAAGTTCCTCATTGGCTGCAAAGTTCTGAGGGAAATCCTGAGGCTACGAAAGGTGCTATATAAATGCATGTACCTTTTTATTAAAATGCTTTTTCCCTGGTTTTGTATTTTCTACCAATTCCGAGATAGAGTTGTCAGGTTTAAGGTGACTGTGCTTGCTCCATAAAACCTCACTCACAATGGTACAAAATGTACATATTACCTCCAGCCTACCTGACATTATATTCCAGAATCCAAAATGCTTTCGAGCTGAGATAACGGGAGCATGTGCCCCTCCCGTCAGGATCAATGGAGTTTACTGACTCCTAGGCTGGGCAGACTGAGATACTCACAAACTTAGAGCAGCTGAACCTGCACGCAGGAACATAAACACGTGACAAAGACTATATTCTCTTGCGCATCCACCGCTTCTTCAGCTGCAAGGCTAAGATCTGCATTGTCCTCCCTAATACTCTCTGCTCCCTTAAGGCACTCTTTAAATCCTCTATCTTTGTCTAAGCCCTGAGCCTAATATCAAGGACGGCACGGTGGCACAGTAGTTAGCACTGCTGCCTCACTGAGCCAGGGACCCGGATTCAATTATGACCTCGGGTCACTGTCTGTGTGGAGTTTGCACATTCTCCCCACATCTGTGTGGGTTTCCTCCAGGTGCTCCGGCTTCCTCCCACACTCCAAAGATGTGTGGGTTAGATGGACTAGTCATAGGAAATTGCCCCTTAGTGTCAGGGGGATTTGCAGCGTAAATACATGGGGTTCAGGGGATAGGGCCTGGGTGAGATTGTTGTCGGTGCAGGCTCGATGGGCCAAATGGCCTTCCTCTGCACTGTAGGGATTCTATGATTCTAGCTTATGTGGCTTGCCATCAAATTTTGTTTAATAACATTCTTATGATTGCCTTTGCACAATTTATCTTATTAAAGATGCTAAATAAATGGAAGTTGTTGCACAGAGGATGCTGAAGTGTGAAGTCACTAATCGAGTAAACGTGAATAAGGTGGCATCTCGTGTGGAATGGTGGTTTCGTTTTCACTGAGGCCGTGGCCAGCTGTTACTGCTCTATGGGCTGTCCTATCGAATGCAGACAAAGAAATGTTGGAGTAGAATTTTGTCCTGATAACTTGAGTTCTGGCTGGTTGAGTTCTGGCTGGTTGAGTTGGGGCTGGTTGAGTTGGGGCTGGTTGAGTTGGGGCTGGTTGAGTTCTGGCTGGTTGAGTTGGGGCTGGTTGAGTTGGGGCTGGTTGAGTTCTGGCTGGTTGAGTTGGGGCTGGTTGAGTTGGGGCTGGTTGAGTTGGGGCTGGTTGAGTTCTGGCTGGTTGAGTTGGGGCTGGTTGAGTTGGGGCTGGTTGAGTTCTGGCTGGTTGAGTTGGGGCTGGTTGAGTTGGGGCTGGTTGAGTTCTGGCTGGTTGAGTTGGGGCTGGTTGAGTTGGGGCTGGTTGAGGAAAATCAGACGGGTGGAACTGCATTCCTGTTACAGGAACCACCTGGATTTCCTCCTATTTAGATTCAGGTGGATTCTGTAACAGAAGGGAAATTCTTCCCACCTAATTCTCTGCTCGGGCAATGCTTCTAGCTCGGACAGCAAAGTGAAAATCTATGCATCATGTTTTCCAGAATTTCACTTATTTTGGCACTAGTTTCTAACAAGTTTAGAATCATTGCTGTTGAATTCAGCAGGACCTTCGACAAGGTTGGAGATTTTCGGTACACATCACACAACCTGGAGTATGTTTTAGAAATACTTGCACCTAAACTGGGCGGCACAGTGGCACTGTGGTTAGCACTACTGCCTCACAGCACCAGGGACCCGAGTTTGATTCCCGGCTTGGGTCACTGCCTGTGTGAAGTCTGCACGTTCTCCACGTGTCTGCGTGGGTTTCCTCCGGATGCTCCGCTTTCCTCCCACAGTCCAAAGACGTGCTGGTTAGGTGCATTGGCCATGCTAAATTCTCCCTCAGTGTACCCGAACAGGTGCCGGAGTGTGGTGACTCGGGGATTTTCACAGTAACTTCATTGCAGGGTTAATGTAAGCCTACTTGTGACACTAATAAATAAACTAAAACTTTTTTCAAAACTCCCAGTGTTGGGGGAAATCTAAAGCATGGGGGCAGGATTTTTAAATTTAGAGCTTGGCTGTTCAGGGGTGATGTCAGGAAAGACCTCACACAACAGATAATGGAGTTCTGGAACTCCTCACAAAAGCTGTTGAGCTGCATCAATCGAGAATTTCAAAACTGAGGTTGTCACATTTTATGAAGAAGACTTGTTCAGACTCTCAATGTTAGCTCTGTTTCTCTCTCCAAAGATGCTGCCAGACCTGCTGACTTTTTCCGGCATCTTCTGTTCTTATTTCAGATTTTTATTAATGTATTTGTGTTACAAAGAACAGTACAGCACAGGAGCAGGCCCTTCGGCCCTCCAAGCCTGCGCTGATCATGCTGCCTGCCTAAACTAAAACTGTATGCACTTATGGAGACCGTATCCTTCCATTCCCATCCTATACATGTATTCGTCTAGTTGCCCTTTAAATGTCGCTATCATACCTGCTCCCACAGGTTGGGCAAGGGTTATGGAACCAAAGTGGATCAATAACATTAAGATACAAATCAGCTATGATTTAACTGAGTTATGGAAGAGGCTTGAGGGGCTGAATTGTCCCTCCTGCTCCGATATTCCAATGTTCCTGGTTTGCTGCACCAGCACAAGTTTGAGTGCAAGATTCCAACAGTGGGAGAAAGAAATTATTTGACCACTAGGTGTAGTGGCATCATAAATGTGTGGGATTAAATACTTCCAATGAAGCATAAGAACATAAGAAATAGGAGCAGGAGTAGGCCATCTAGCCCCTCGAGCCTGCCCCGCCATTCAATAAGATCATGGCTGATCTGACGTGGATCAGTACCACTTACCCACCTGATCCCCATAACCCTTAATTCCCTTACCGATCAGGAATCCATCCATCCGCGCTTTAAACATATTCAGCGAGGTAGCCTCCACCACCTCAGTGGGCAGAGAATTCCAGAGATTCACCACCCTCTGGGAGAAGAAGTTCCTCCTCAACTCTGTCTTAAACCGACCCCCCTTTATTTTGAGGCTGTGTCCTCTAGTTTTAACTTCCTTACTAAGTGGAAAGAATCTCTCCGCCTCCACCCTATCCAGCCCCCGCATTATCTTATAAGTCTCCATAAGATCCCCCCTCATCCTTCTAAACTCCAACGAGTACAAACCCAATCTCCTCAGCCTCTCCTCATAATCCAAACCCCTCATCTCCGGTATCAACCTGGTGAACCTTCTCTGCACTCCCTCCAATGCCAATATATCCTTCCTCATATAAGGGGACCAATACTGCACACAGTATTCCAGCTGCGGCCTCACCAATGCCCTGTACAGGTGCATCAAGACATCCCTGCTTTTATATTCTATCCCCCTCGCAATATAGGCCAACATCCCATTTGCCTTCTTGATCACCTGTTGTACCTGCAGACTGGGCTTTTGCGTCTCATGCACAAGGACCCCCAGGTCCCTTTGCACGGTAGCATGTTTTAATTTGTTTCCATTGAGATAGTAATCCCATTTGTTATTATTTCCTCCAAAGTGTATAACCTCGCATTTCTCAACGTTATACTCCATTTGCCATATCCTCGCCCACTCACTCAGCCTGTCCAAATCTCTCTGCAGATCTTCTCCGTCCTCCACACGATTCACTTTTCCACTTATCTTTGTGTCGTCTGCAAACTTCGTTACCCTACACTCCGTCCCCTCCTCCAGATCATCTATATAAATGGTAAATAGTTGCGGCCCGAGTACCGATCCCTGCGGCACGCCACTAGTTACCTTCCTCCAACCGGAAAAACACCCATTTATTCCGACTCTTTGCTTCCTGTCGGATAGCCAGTCCCCAATCCACTTTAACACACTACCCCCAACTCCGTGTGCCCTAATCTTCTTCAGTAGCCTTTTATGGGGCACCTTATCAAACGCCTTTTGGAAATCCAAAAACACCGCATCCACCGGTTCTCCTCCATCAACCGCCCTAGTCACATCTTCATAACAATCCAACATGTTCGTCAAGCACGACTTTCCCCTCATGAATCCATGCTGCGTCTGATTGATCGAACCATTTCTATCCAGATGCCCTGCTATCTCCTCTTTAATAATGGATTCCAGCATTTTCCCTACTACAGACGTTAAGCTGACCGGCCTATAGTTACCCGCCTTTTGTCTCCTTCCTTTTTTAAACAGCGGCGTAACATTAGCCGTTTTCCAATCAACCGGCACTACCCCAGAATGCAACGAGTTTTGATAAATAATCACTAACGCATCCACTATTACCTCTGACATTTCTTTCAATACCCTGGGATGCATTCCATCCGGACCCGGGGACTTATCCACCTTCAGTCCCATTAGTCTACCCAGCACTGCCTCTCTGGTAACATTAATTGTATTAAGTATTTCTCCTGCTGCCAACCCTCTATCGTTAATATTTGGCAAACTATTTGTGTCCTCCACCGTGAAGACCGACACAAAAAACTTATTTAAAGACTCAGCCATATCCTCATTTCCCACTATTAACTCCCCCCTCTCGTCCTCCAAGGGTCCAACATTCACTCTAGCCACTCTATTCCTTTTTATATATTTATAAAAACTTTTACTATCATTTTTTATATTAATTGCTAGCCTAGCTTCATAGTCTATCCTTCCTTTCTTTATCGCTTTCTTAGTCTCTCTTTGTTGTTTCTTAAATTTTTCCCAATCACTTGTTTCTCCACTATTTTTGGCCACTCTGTACGCAGCTGTTTTTATTTTAATACTCTCCTTTATTTCCTTCGTTATCCACGGCTGGTTCTCCCTTTTCTTACAATCCTTGTTTTTTGCTGGAATATATTTTTGCTGAGAACTGAAAAGGATCTCCTTAAAAATCCTCCACTGTTCCTCAGCTATCCTACCTGCCAGCCTGCTCTCCCAGTCTACCTTAGCCAATTCATCCCTCATCCTATCATATTTCCCTCTGTTCAAACAGAGGACACTGGTTTGGGACCAAACTTTCTCCTCTTCCATCTGAATCAGAAATTCGACCATATTGTGGTCACTAGACCCAAGAGGGTCCTTCACAATAAGATCCTTAATTCTACCTACCTCGTTACACAATACCAGATCCAAAATAGCTCGTTCCCTCGTCGGAAAAAACACCTTTAGCACTGGCAATTTTGGTTGAGATGTGAAACAGCTAAACAGATTCACATGGTCTCTTCGATGCTGCCATTCAAAACACCCAGAAGAGTTCCTTCCTAAGCTTTGCATTCTTTTCCTGATCCAGGTCTCGAGGAAGAAGGTCAAATACACAACACAAGAATTAGGAGCAGGCCTTGAACCATTAGGCCCTCGAACCTGCTCTGCCATTCGATAGGATCATGGCTGATCTGACTGCAGTCTTAACTCTATTTACCTGTCTGCCCCCACCCCCTTGACTCCCTTTTTGATCAGAAATCTAGCTAACTCAGCCTTGAATATATTCAATGACCCAGCCTCAACTGCTCTCTGGGGAAGAGAATTCCACAGACTAATGACTGTCTGGATGAAAAAATATTCTCCTTGCTTCAGTCTTAAATTCCAAGATGGCGCCAGAGCGAGGCGATTTCTTGCAAGCTGTGCCCAGCATATCTTCTAATTCTATCTTTTACTCTTGTTCTATGCTTCTAAAACTTCATTCTAACTCTTTTAAACTCTCTAACAATGCTTTAATGCTATGACTGTAACACTACATTCTGCACTCTCTCATTTCTTTCTCTATGAACGGTATGTTTTGTCTGTATAATGCGCAAGAAACAATACTTGTCACTGTATATTAATACATATGACAATAATAAATCAAATCAAATCAAAAAAAATTGGAGTCCCCAATTTTTAAACTGTGCCCTTACCTTTTTCATTCTAGACTCCTCAAAGGGGAAATATCCTCTCAGCATCCACTCTGTCAGGTCCCCTCCAGATCTTATATGTTTTGGTGAGATCATCTCTTATTCTTCTAAATTCTAAAGAGTGTAGGCCCAACCTTCTCAAACTTTTTCATATGATAACACCTTCATCCCAGGTATCAGTCAAGTGAACCTTTTTTGAACTGCTTCCAATTCCTTCTTGAGTGAGAAACTGTACACAGTACTCCAGATGTGGTCTCACTAATCTTTTTTGTGATCCATGTATAAGCATCTACCACAGAATTCTGCAATCTCTCTCCATTGAAATAATATAATACTTCTGTATTCTTCCTGTCAAAGTGGACAATTCACATTTTCCCACATTATACTCCGTCTGCGAACTCTTTACCGACTCACTTAACCTATGGATATTCCCTTGTACTCTTTTCCTGACCTTGAGAATTTACTTCCCTTCCCTATCTTTGTGTCATTGGCAAACCTAGCAACCATACATTCATCCAAATCATTCATTGGTTCCCGAGAAAGTTGAGATGGTGGTGGCAGGAGGAGATCCAGAATGAGCTGACCTATAGTCCTCACATTTTTTAATGAAAGACTAACAGAGTAGAATTGGCAGGGGCTTGGAACAGGCGGTTCTTGCCTTGGTGGCTACTGATGATTTCAGCAAAGATGACTTGAAGAAAATGAAGAATAAATCCATGACTTTGTTTATGGCCACCTCAGTGCTGCAGCACCCATGGATATTTGAACTGAAGAATACCATCTCAGGTCGACATGAACACTCACCCCTTATTGTCTGATCAGAATCTTCTAATACTTTAGTTAGACTGCATCTGGTACGAGGTTTTTTTAAAATATTCACAGCAGGAGGAATTTAAATTAATTATTCCTTTGATGTGCTGACTGTGGTGGGTTCTTTCGTACATGGCGGAAGTTTTAGTTTAGTAATTGTGCATTGGATGACTCCCATCAGATCTAACTTGACTCTGCTGTGTAAAGGCAGGTCAATCTGACCGTGGTCGGAAGAGAAACAAAAAATATTCCCTGTTAAATCTCTGAAGAGATTGTTCTTCTCCAGAACATCTGTTATTGTGTGCTATGTGTAAAATGTGCACTATTTACCTCAGTTTCACATCTAGCTAGAACCATAGAAACTATAGAAAGGTTACAACACAGAAGGAGGCCATTCGACCCATCTTGCTCATGCCAACCCGAGGACACCCTTTCTAATCCCATCTTTCTGCACCCGGCCCATAGCCCTGTAGCTTGCAGCACTTAAGGTGCAGATCCAGGTACTTTTTAAAAGAGTTTAGAGTCTCTATCTGCATCACCAACTTGGGCAGCGAATTCCAGACACTCACCATGCTCTGCTTAAAACAGTTCTTCCTCATGTCCCCTCTACACCTACTGCCACTTATCTTGAACCTATGTCCCCTGGTTCTGGAATTCTAGAATAAACAATTTTATCCTGTCCACTCTATCTCTTCCCCTCATAATTTTGTACACCTCTATCAAGTCACCTCTCAGACTTCCTTGTTCCAAGGAAACTAACCCCAACTCATCCACTCTTTCCTCATTGCTACACTTTTCTAACCCTGGCAACATTCTTGTAACATTCTCTGCACTCTCTCCAGGGTAAGTACATCTTTCCTGTAATGTAGTGACCAGAACTGCACGTGATATTCCAGTTGTGGCTTCGTCAGTGTTTCCAGCATTATATCCTTTTATATTCTATACCTCTGCCAATGAAGGAGTGCATTCCATAAGCCTTCCTTTCAACCTTGTCTACCTGAACTGCTGCATTTAGGGACCTGTGTACTTGTATGCCAAGATTTCTCACTTCATCTAGCCCTCTTAGTATATTCCCATTTATTGTGTGTTCCCTGTAACTGTTTGACCTCCCTAAATGCATTACCTCACACTTCTCGATGTTAAAATCCATCTGCCACTTTACCGCCCACTCCACCAACCCGTCTATATAGTTTTGGAGATTATAGCTATCCTCTGCATCATCCACCACTCGGCCAGTCTTTGGGTTGTCTGCAAATTTCCCATTTGTGCCCCCCCACATTCACGTCTAATTCGTGCAAGGGTCCCAACACCGAGCCCTGTGGAACAACTTTCCATTCACAAGGATATCCATCGACCATTACCCTTTGTTTCCTGTTACTCAGCCAACTTTTTATCCAGTTTGCCACTTTACCCTGTATCCCGTGGGCTTTTACTTTTTGACAAATCTGCCATGTGGGGCCTTGCTAAACCCCTTGCTAAAATCCATCTACGCAACATCCACTGGACTACCTACATCAACCCTTCTTGTCACTTCCTCTAAAAGTTCAATCAAATTTGTGAGGAAAGACCTTCCTTTAGCAAATCCATGCTGACCATCCCTGACTAATCCATGTCTTTCAATTTGCCCACTATTGTTGTAAGACTAACTCGCCTGTAATTGTTTGACATTTCCTTCGATCCCTTTTTAAACAATGGAACTATGTTTGCATTTCTTCAGTCCTCCAGTACCTCCCATGTATCTAGTGAGGATTGGAAAATCATCCACAATACATCTCCTCCCTGACGTTCTTCAGCAGCCTCGGAAACAAATCATCTGGCCCTGGCGACTTATCACCTTTCAAGGATTCCAACCCTTCAAGTACTTCCTCTCACTTTATGATTATCCTGTCCAATATCTCACAGTGTTCCTCCTGGACTACTAAATCTGCATTATTCCTTTCCTTTGTAAATACAGAGAAAAGGTATTCATTTAAAACCCTTCCCACACCCTCTGCATCCTCATATGAGTTCCCTTCTTCAACTATGATAGGCCCCATTTTTTCCTTAACTAATCTTTCACCATTAATATATTGGCAAAAGATCTTTGGGTTTTCTTTACCTTTACTTGCTAATCTTTTTCCATGCCTTTTCTTTGATTTGCTTATTTCCTTTTTAAAATCATCTTTGCACTTCCTATGTTTGTCTAGGTTATGTGCTTTCTTCTTCTGTTTGATCTTCCCTTGTATTCCTTTAGCGGTTCCTCCAGGTAGATTTCTTCTGATCAAGGGTCTCCCAGGTGACCTTGTTGCTCCTTAAGAGGCCCTATTCTCTCCCTAGTTAGTCTTTTGCCCTTTATGTAATTGTAGAAGCTTTTTGGATTCTCCTTTGCCTTAACTGCCAAAGCAATCTCATGTCCCCTTTTTGCCCTCCTGATTTCTCTCTTAACTCTACTCCTAGATCCTCTGTACTCTTTAAGGGAACCACATGATCCCAGCTGCCAATGCATGTCATATGCCTCCTTCTTCTTCTTGATCAAGGCCTCAATATCCTGAGTCATCCAGGTTTCCCTATTTCTACCAGCCTTGCCCTTCACTCTAAAAGGAATGTGCCATCACTGAACCCTGGTTAACACACTTCTGAAAGCCTCCCACTTACCAGATGTCCCTTTGCCTGCCAACAGACTTCTCCAATCAACCTTTGAAAGTTCCTGTCTAATACCATCAAAATTGGCCTTGCCCCAATTTAGAATTTTAACTTTTGGGCCAGACCTATCATTCTCCATAACCATCTTAAAGCTAATGGAATTATGGTCACTGGTGCCAAAGTGATCCCTCACTAACACTTCTGTCACCTGCCCTTCCTTATTTCCCAAGAGAACGTCAAGTTTTGCCCTCTCTCTAGTCGGGCCAGCCACATACTGAATGAGAAATTCCTCCTAAATGCACTCAACAAATTTTTCTCCATCCAACCCCTAATACTATGGCTGTCCCAGTCAATGTTGGGAAAATTAAAGTCCCCTACTATTACCACCCTATTTTCTTTGAGCTATCTGTAATCTCCTTACATTTTGCCCCTCAATTTCCCGCTGACTATTTGGGGGCCCATAGTACATTCCTATCAAAATGATCTCCGCCTTCTTATTTCTCAGTTCTACCCATATTGACTCAGTGGGCAAATCCTCAGAAATATTCCCTCTCAGTACTGCCATGATATTCTCTCTAATCGAAAACTCAACTTCCCCTCCTCTCTTACCTTCTGTTCTATCTTTCCTATAGCATCTGTACCCTGGAACATTGAGCTGCCTGTCCTGTCCCTCCCTTAGCTATGTTTTAGTAATTGCTATAATATCCCAGTCCCATGTACCCATCCATGTCCTGAGTTCATCTGCCTTGCCCGTCAGGTAACACACCATCCTGGAGTCTCGATCGCAGCCACAGGAATGACTTTCTGTGCCTCTAACTAGCGAGTCCCTTATTACTACTGCTCGCTTACTCCTGATGTGGAGATGCCGGCGTTGGACTGGGGTAAGCACAATAAGAAGTCTCACAACACCAGGTTAAAGTCCAACAGGTTTATTTGGCACTAGCTTTCGGAGTCTCAGGCTCCTTCATCAGGTGAGTGAGGACTTGGGTTCATGTCACACTATCTGTAACCCTCACGACTTGCCTGGGCTTGCAAAATCTCACTAACTGTCCTGGCTGGAGACAATACACATCTCTTTAATCTGTGCTTGGCCCTCTCATAGATCCTCTACAGTACAGAAAGAGGCCATTCGGCCCATCGAGTCTGCACCGACCACAATCCCACCTAGGCCCTACCCCCATATCCCTACATATTTTACCCACTAATCCCTCTAACCTATGCATCTCAGGACACCAAGCGGCAATTTTAGCATGGCCAATCAACCTAACCCGCACATCTTTGGACTGTGGGAGAAAACCAGAGCACCGGGAAGAAACCCACGCAGACACGAGGAGAATGTGCAAACTCCACACAGACAGTGACCCAAGCCGGGAACTGAACCCATGTCCCTGGAGCTGTGAAGCAGCAGTGCTAACCACTGTGCTACCGTGCCGCCCCACTGTGCTACCGTGCCGCCCCACGGTACGGTAGCACAGTGGCACAGTAGCACCACGGCCGCTCCACTCACATTGTCTGTACCTTTAAGACTTGATTACCTGTAAAGACTCGCATTCCGACCATTATCTTGTAAACTGAGTTTGTGTTTGTATATGACCTGTTTGTGAACACAAGTCCTCACTCACCTGATGAAGGAGCCTGAGACTCTGAAAGCTAGTGCCAAATAAACCTGTTGGACTTTAACCTGGTGTTGTGAGATTTCTTACTGCGCTTACTCTTTGCCAGACCCTGCTCGACAGCAGAACCAGGTGTGGTGCCACAGGCCTGGCTGCTGCTGGTATTTTACCCTGAATGGCTATCCCCCCAACAGTATCCAAAACGGTATACCTGTTTGAAAGGCGAATAGCCACAGGAGACTCCTGCACTACCTGCCTGCCTCTCCTGGTAGTCACTCATCTATCTGACTGAACCTGTGGTGTGAGAACCTCCCTGTAACTAGTGTCTACCACACTCTCTGGTCAGATCGATGACGGCCATGTAGAGTGGTTGATGTTGCTCCTGGCATTTCTCGAAGTTGCCAAGCGATGAAAATCATGTCCATTGTTCCTTGGTTTGGTCGGAAGCATCACTGGCTTTCAGGAAGGATTTCTTCAGAGAATGGGAGAAGGCGGCTAGCGAGGATTCAGGCGATAATCTTCCCGGTGATGGAGAGTTGGGAGTTTCCTTGGTAGTTCCCAAAGTCCACATTGCCTCCTTTCTTGAAGATGGTGGTGATGGCGGCATCCCTGGGATCAGGAGGGAATTTTTCTGTGTCCCAGATTTTCAGGAACAGCTGATGGAGATGACGAGTGATCTCTTTTCCTCCAAGTTTGAAAATCTCCACCGGAATCCTGTCCACTCCTGCAGCTTTTCCATTCTTCATGTGTTTAATGGCGGCTTCAACTTCATCTGTGCTTGGTGGGAATCCATGTTCATCTTTGATGGAGATTTGGGACATTTCCTCAAACTCATCCTCATCTATGATGTATCAAGGCCTCGGAGTTCTTTGAAGTACTCGATCCATCAAAGACTAATGTTTTCTCTGTCATTCAGATGGGTTCTGTCTTTACTTTGCACCGGTTTGAGGACGAGGGTGTTGGGTCCACATATTGCCCCGGTGGCAGTGGCACTGAAGAAACCCCGGATGTCGAGTTTATTAGCGAGGTGTTGCAGCTGCTCAGCTTTCAAAGTCCACCATGGTTCTTGATTCTCCTAGTTCACCTTTGTATCTCCACTTGTGCTGTTTGATGTGTTCTCCTTTTTGCTTTGCTGGTCTTGCCAAGCACAGAGAGTTCTCCTTATCTTGTTGGTGAGGTCTTGGATGGTGTAGTCATTCTCGTTGAACCAGTCTTGGTGTTTCCATGTCTTGCAGCCGATAGTTTCTTCACAGCTTGAGATGATGGCTGTCTTCAGCTCTTTCCACTTTTCCTCCACTCCATTCGAATGAATGCTTTGGAGATTTTGATGAAGACATTGTTGGAAGTTCGCCAGCGTGCTTGGCTCTTGAAGCCGCTCAACATGGATCTTTTTTCTGAGCTGTTTCTTCATCTTCCGCTGCATCTGGTGAAGATTGATGGGCATAGAGGAATGGATGAGTCTGTGTCTGCCCAGCAGTCATCTGCACTGGTCATCAGTTTGGTGATGAGAGCATCCTTTTGGTCTCAGGATTGGACAATGACAAATTTGATCATGTGCCAGTGCTTTGATCATGGATGTCTCCAGGAAGTCTTGAGTCTGTCTTTTTGGTGTAACAGTGTGTTAGTGATGACAAGCCACTGTTCCACGCATTTGGGGAGCAGGAAAACCATGTTGGAGTTGCAATTCTAACTCTTTCCAATGGTTCCTTTCTAGAGTTGAAAGTCCTTTCCAGTTGGAGTTGAAGTCTGCAAGGATGATGGTCTTATCTTCCTTAGGAATGTTGGATAGGAGTATGGGGTGGAGTAGAAGCCTTCTTTGGATTCATCATCGGCATCAAGGGTTGGGTGTAGTCACTCACGACCGTCACTTGCTGGTTCTCGGCAGGTTGTAGACAGGGAGTCATGAGGCATTTGTTGATACCGACAGAGAGCTCCGAGAGTCGGTTGGCGAGTTTGTTCTTGATGGTAAACCCAGTTCCTGGATTCCATGCGTCCTGGGCTGATCCTCAGGTTTTCCTCTCCGGAGGAAGGTGTAACCACCAGCCAGCATCTTCATTCAGCTTCCCTTTGGATCTCTTGGAGAGCAGCGATGTTAGTGTTAAAGTGCCTGAGTTATGGTCGACAAGGGCAGTTCTCTGCTCCAGGCGATTGTTTTGCTTGTTATCCATGAGGATTCATACATTCCAGGTTCCGAAACTGAGTTTAACTTTGATTTCTGACCACAGGTAGATGAGCGGTTTTCCAGCCAGGTTACAGATGAAACAGACTATTTTTAGGGCACCTTTTCTAGTCTCTTCCCATAAATTAAAGAAAAAAACCTTCTCTATCATGAGGTTGACTCAAGCATTTTTAATCTCTCAAGCCAAGATTCTGCAAATTATTTCTGCCGCACGTCAAACAACCCCAACTGAAGAGTGTTTATTTTATAGCCTACACTTTACATTTAAAAAGATACATTTATGTAATGCCTTACCGCATCATTGAGTTATCTTGAATCACTTCAGACCATGAATTATATCTCAGCTCAATTCTCTTTGATGTCCTTCCCAATGCAACAACTACTCACCAACTACCAGGCTCTGTTATTCATTGTGTCTTCCGATACGGTTCCAGGACTTGAGTGCATCACTTGTGAAGGCATGCCATTGTAGGGGGGCCGGGGGAGGGCGGGTGGTGGGGGTGTGTGTTGCAGACTGTGCTGCATTGTCACATTCAAATTAAATATTACTGTAAGGCCCAGGCTTGCTGTTCCAGTGGTTCAAGAACATGTCAGCAACTCCATGGTCCTACTTGAAGCACTTGGCAGCATTGTTCCATCAGTATGAATAAACTAATCATTGAGCTTTGCAATTACCTTCATAAATATCTCCTCCTCTGTACTTCTTTCTCTTCCTTTAACTTGCTCCTTAATATCTACCACGTTAACCAAGCTTTTGATCACCTGCCCTAGTATTTATTTATATGGCTTGGTGTCAGAATTTGTCTCAAAATGCCCTGTGAAGAATCTGGGGATGTTTCATTGTGTTGTAGGTACTGTGTAGATTTCTTTTGTTTCATTCATTCATGGGACATGGGTGTCGCTGGCTGGTCAGCATTTATTACTCATCCCTAATTGCCCGAGAGCAGTTAAGAGTCAACCACATTGCTGTGGCTCTGGAATCACATGTAGGCCAGACCGGGTAAGGACGGCAGATTTCCTTCACTAAAGGTCATTAGTGAACCAGATGGGTTTTTCCGACAATCGACAATGGTTTCATGGTCGCCAGTAGATTCTTAATTCCAGATTTTTTTTATTGAAGTCCAATTCCACCGTTTGCCGTGGTGGGATTTGAACCCGGGTCCCCAGAACATTGGCTGAGTTTCTGGATTAATAGTTTAGCGATAATACCACTGGGCCATCGCCTCCCTTGAATTGCATTGCTGTATGTGAGATCTTGCAGTGTAAGATGACTGTAATGTTTGCCTGACCAGCAGAGACTGCACTTCAGAGTAATTCACTGTATACAACCAGGACTGGGATATTTCTCAGCTTTGATGAGGTATCATGTAAATATAAAGACCGGAATTTTACTGTTCCGCCCGCACGGGAATCGGAACGGGCGAGGGGCAGACCATGGAAAGATCCATTGATCTCGGGCAGGATTTTCCGGTTTCAGCGCGAACGAGGCCAGAAAATCCCGGTCAAAGTCGTTTTGACTCTTCTGCTAATACGTTACTTGCCTGCACCTGTTTTGCTGATACCTGTGATTATTGCTATGCCTGCAATTCATTGACTTGTTTCTCATGGCTTCCACTGTGTTGTCTCTTTAACCTTGATTTCCAGGTTGAGATTGTGACACACACAGGACCTCATAGGCGTCTATGGATGGGCCCACAATTTCAGTTCAAGACAATCCACCCTTCCGGACAAACAACAGTGATTTCGTCCAGTTCCTCAGTGCTTCAGTCACACGGACCATGTGATACACCACAGCCACTCATGGACTTCGATACTGATGATCTGGAACTCAATAGTCTGAGGTAAGGAAATTCAAAGTATGAGAGCCTTGTTTTTCTGAACAAGTGATACAGGGTCTCATTAATGTTGGAAAATCCGTTCCTTTATCCCATGCGCCTGAATCACTCTGTAACGATTTTAATCAGGCAGTTGAGGTTGGCCTCCTTAAATATGAGCTCCCTGATTAAGGGTCAAATTGGTGGTCCAATCAGGGAGCCTCATGCCCTGTATTTAAAGAGGTGTGTCAGTTCCTCTGGCACTCCGGATGTAGACTGAGAGCACTCTGTATAGTGTTGTTGGATCTTGTAAGTAAAGGAATTTTGGTGAAGGTATGCCCTTAGGCATTGGCCCACTTCAACCAATTGATGCAGTGCCGTGGAAACAGCCAAATGATTCACTGTAATTTGCATTACAGCGGTAATTCCCAAAACTCGAGCAACAAGCATCTTCGCTTGAACTTAAAGGCAAGTCAGAAGGGACCAGCAGAAGAAAGCAAGATGTTTGACGCAAAAGCTCACTGCAAATACAATTCCCACTTCAATAATCAATCCAACAAATATCTAGGTGTCATTCTGG
The DNA here is from genome assembly GCF_964213995.1 of Mustelus asterias. Lineage (NCBI taxonomy): Eukaryota > Metazoa > Chordata > Chondrichthyes > Carcharhiniformes > Triakidae > Mustelus > Mustelus asterias. Next base: position 4,715,245 of record NC_135812.1, read on the forward strand.
CAGCAGCCACTGTCCCCCCCCCAGTGACATTAAGCTGCTGGCCTCTTATTGGCAGGTGGGACCTCCAACCCTCGGGCCCTTGAACTCAGGGAAGTCCCTGTACTCCCCAGTTAAATGCCTGATTGGGCGAGGGACCCGTTATCTCCATTTAATACCAGCCTACATCCTACACGTTGGTGTCCATTATCCCGAGAGCTGTCACAATGATTCTATTCCAAAGCAGGTCACGAGGCCTGAAAATGAACATGTCGTTCTGAGTAGACTGCGGCTGATAACTCTGATTAGAAACCATTGCGCAATAGCAGAAAGCAGATGCAATGCAGACCGTGTCATTGCCCAGGTTATTGAGGGCACACTCGGTGTATGCTGGAGGAATGGTTCAGTTCTTTGGTCTATATTTCCAGTTCCAGTACTACTGAACACTGTGATGTGGAGTTGCCGGCGTTGGACAGGGGTGAGCACAGTAAGTAGTCTCACAACACCAGGTTAAAGTCCAACAGGTTTATTTAGTAGCACGAGCTTTCGGAGCACTGCTCCTTCATCAGGTGACTGAACACTGTGGCCCTGCTTTTACATTGCTCAGATATGTTTCTATATGTTATCTCAAGAGCCATCTCTTCTTCTCAATGTGGCACCTATATTTTGGTGGTCTCTCTCAGTAACCTATCATGCCTAGCTTGTGACAGCTACATTTCCATTTGTAAAGGGCTTTAAGTGCTCTTTAAAATGCAGTAGTCCATTTGTGATCACTGACTTGCCATATATGTTGCATAAACAGCTTTTTACTTGAATCTAATACTCGGACTTCTGAAATATGATTTAGCCTGACAACATTTACTCTGCTTGTTGCATTATCTAGAACAGGGTAGGGGAACAGTGTCAGTGTCATGAATCATATGCTACTGAACATATAACACAGGTACTGAAAGGAAAGAACAAACTTGCATTTATATAATTATTTTCATGACCACAGGTTGTCCTAAAATGTCTTAGCCAATTAAATACTTTTGAAGTGTTTGCCATAAGAATGCAACAGCCAATCTGTGCACAGCAAGATCCCACAAGTAGCAATGATAATGACCAGATAATCTGTTTTAGTGCTGTTAGTTGAAGAATAGACATTGTCTGGGGAAACTCCCTGCTCCACCTCAAATAGTGCTTTGGGATTTTTACATTGATCTGAGAGGTTAAACTGGGCCTAGCTTTAATGTGTTATCTGAGAGACAGCACCACAGTTTCCTCAGTTCGGCACAGAAATATCAACCTGGATTATGTACCAGGATTTCTGGAGTGGGGCCTTGAACCCACAATATTCTAACCCAAGAGGCAGGAATGTGACCCACTGAGGTATGGCGAACTGTCTGAGATGGGTCCCTCTACAATGCTTTGAAGAATCCACATACGATAGTCTAGGTCTGTTTATTGAGACATCATTTTCAATTTGTCCATGATGTGGAGAGGGAGTGGGGTTTCATTTGGTGTTAATGTATCACTGAGTTCCTCTTCCTGGGGCAGAACGGTGAATTGACCGTGCCAGATTATAGGATAGATATCTTTACGGTGAAGATTTGATCATTCAATATAGTAATCAAAAATGCAGTCAACCTGGTGAAACAGTAAGAATCTCACAACACCAGGTTAAAGCCCAACAGGTTTATTTGGAAACATGAGCCTCCGGAGCGCTGCTCCTTCATCAGGTGGAAGATTAATGTGAATGACAGATCAGATTACCATGAACGGCTACAGTATTTAACATCTTCTTTCTGTGTGCTATGGTGACAGGATCCAGCCAGTCCGCTCCGAGCCTGTTAGCATGCCTGGCTCATCAAGGGTAATTGCTGATCGAAGAACCCTTTCAACAGTAATTGATGCCGGATCAGGTAGGAAACCTAACCGTGGGTTGTGCTGGGGAGGGAAGGAGATGAAGTACCTGAATTGTTGAACTCTTGTTCATTGAAGATTTGTGATGCTCCAGTTAAGACTCTCAGGTTCAGCAGACTTCCCCTTTGATTTTCCTCATGGAAGCCATCTTCAGAATGATCAATGACGTGTTTTCCGTGGACATTCTAATGTAAATGTATTGTCTAATGTGAATAGAATCTGCTGGCTCTGCTCACACGTAGGGCATGTGGATGGGTACCTGGATCGCAGATATTGACAGGGTGACCCAGCTGTTGATGTGAAAGGACGAGCCAATTCCGCCTTGTTAATTTTAACAAGAGTAATAATTCCTGAATTCAGTTTCCACTGATCGATACGTTTGAACATGTTGTCGAGATTTTCTCTTTGCTGATGCCCCACGGTTTGCTCTGGTGTGCATCAGGATTTCACCTGAATCACAACCAGCATGTCCCTGTTGTGAATGTAAGTTGTGGGTGGAATGAACTCCAGTTTCATGTAAGCTGACAACATTTAGTAGCACGGCATTCTGTTTTCTTGTACATTTCCTATAAGCCCTTTCATCACATGTTCAAATCAGGGTAAAATTGCTTTGGGCGCAGTGATACTGTAAATGATTGATAAAAGGTTCCTTCGGACAGCGTTCCTTGCAAAAACACAAGTGTGTGCACTCTGTTACTATTTATGTAGCCGCTATGAACAGTGGATTCAGCACGTAGAACTCTCTGACCCTCAGCTATAGAATCCAAGTTCAAATCATGCGATTGGCATTCACACTGTTGTTTCCTCTCAAGGGCATGTTTTGTCTGTCTCAGCCTGTGGGACAGAAGTGAAAAACTGGCCACAGGAATTGAAGTTACATAGCTCAAACATGCCTCTTACTGAGTTAATCAAGGAGCGTTGCTGATATATTCAGGGTGTGCCTGGAGCACGTCTTGTCCTAGCAGAGTACTGCAAAAAGTAAGAACAGAGAAGGTTGCAGCAGCAACATTTCAGATTTCACCCTCAGCTATCTAAGACACAGATGGTGACAACATGCATCCATAAACTTATACGTAATCAGTTTTTCAAATTGGCTCACCTTTGAACATAAAGGTTAATTTGAACCGGACTCTCTAGGTGGGATTTCCAAGGGCTGGGGCAGAATCCCAGTTTTATATCCCACACTATATTATTCCTTGTTGATTTTGATGTGGATTAAAATTGGGCTGGATGCAAAAGCAATGTTGTATCAATCTCATCAGTCTGCTAATGATCTGGTTCCATTAAAGTGGCAGATCCTTTACAGGGATACTGAATGCCTCACCACCCACAAACTATGGAACAATTAGGAAGTCTACATGTAGAAAGCAAGCATTTTTACAAATCTTTATGGAAGTATTGTTTTTATATTGATTTTAATCTCTCAATGTGATGTAATTCAGATACATAACTCGAGTCACAGAAATAAAATTTGTGAGTTAGGTTCCATAAGCCTTGCCTTGCTTGTGGTCACTGTGTTTTTCAGTAAACCATCGGTTCTTGTTGCATATACTTCACTGTCCCAAAATCCTAGCTCACCCTGCAAGCTTAGCGACACTGTCCAAGCCCTCATTCGCTTGGATTGTTTAGATTTAGTGCCACCCAGTTAGCAGCAATGAGCAGTGAGTTAAAAGTGTCATACCATGTAGTTTAAAGATGTAATTCTAAAGCACTTTCCAACTCAACTTTTAACATTGAAGTTTGCTTTGGTCTTCCGCCCAAAACCAGTTTTGCCAATTTTCTCAAACATTTATATTCAATCATCTTTCATTATGCTTAATGGCCATTTTAAAAAAACACAAAACAAATAGTGCCAAAGGACTTAAAGCAGCATTTATATTGTGACTACCAGTCTACAAGATTGATTTTCAGCAAGTTTATATTCTCTGGCTGCAGAACAGTGTTCTGTGGCCAAGAGAGAACCCCATACGTACGCACTTTGATGTACATAGAGAGCTCAGCACCTGGCCGGTAAACTATAAATGCATTGAGAAGTTGGCAGCAGTACCTACCATCTCAAAACACTGTAAAAATACTCTGTTAAATCTGTAAAAGCAGCCAGAGATCCAGAGCGTCTTTAAACCCAGTTAGTTCCACACTGCATTGGAATGGTATTCCTTGTGCCGTGAGGTCCAAGAAGAGAGGGGTGATCTGCCTGGGATTCTCATCCTAACCCCCCCATCCCCAGAGATGACTTTGAGTCGCATTGTTATTTTTGCTTATGGGCAGTAAAAACTGTTGTATACTGATGCAGGAGTGATAGTGTAATCAAACCCAGAGAATAATATTGATGTTCTTTCAATTAATTCCATCACCGTCCAATTATATTTGTTTAAATCAGGAGTACAGTAACATCACCCAATACTCTCTTGAAGAACTATGTCGGGCAACAGTGTTGGGAGCTTGAGAGAGATGGTCATCTGGGGTATGAACTAATTCAGTCCCCTTGCACCATCAGCTCGACTTTCAATCCAGTATTTCCAATGCTGGTATCAGCATTAACTGTTTAAAACAAGTATATACTCAGAATAAAAACAAATCAAAGCAGATGGAACAAATAACATAGAAACATAGAAGATAGAAGCAAGAGGAGGCCATTCAGCCCTTCGAGCCTGCTCCTCCATTCATCACGACCATGGCTGATCGTCCAACTCAATAGCCTAATGCTGCTTTCTCCCCATAACCTTTGATCCCATTCGCCCCAAGTGCTATATCTAGCTGCCCCTTGAATACATTCAATGTTTTGGCATGAACTACTTCCTGTGGTAATGAATTCCACAGGCTCACCACTCTTTGGGTGAAGAAACGTCTCCTCACCTCCGTCCTAAATGGTTTACTCCGAATCCTCAGATTGTGACTCCTGGTTCTGGACTCCCCCACCATCGGGAATATCCTCCCTGCATCTACCCTGTCTTGTCCTGTTAGAATTTTATAAGTCTCCATGAGATCCCCCCTCATTCGTCTGAACTCCAGCGAAAATAATCCTAACCTAGTCAATCTCTCCTCACACATCAGTCCTGCCGTCCCGGAATCAGCCTGGCAAACCTTCGCTGCACTCCCACACCCTTCCTCAGAAAAGGAGAACAAAACTGCACACAATACTCTAGGTGTGGCCTCGCCAAGGCCCTGTATAATTGCAACAACACGTCCCTGCTCCTGTACTCGAAACCTCTCACAATGAAGGCCAACAAACCATTTGCCTTCTTTACCGCCTGCTGCACCTGCATGCTTACCTCCAGCGACTGGTGCACAAGGACACCAAGGTCCCACTGCACACTCCCCTCTCCCAATTTACAGCCATTCATGTTAAGTGATTCTTTATAACTCTGCTAAACCATATTAACTTATAAACATTTAAAATGTAGAAAGTTAATTCTGCATTAAACATTGGCATTAACCCAGTTATATTCATCTTCAGGTTGGCTCAGCACACTTTCTATAGACTTTATTGTGTTCTTTAGTACAAATGAAACAGTCTCTAATATAGAGTAATTACTCTGGGTTACCATAGATTTTAAACTTTCATGCAGATAGTCCACGGTAACTCTTATTCATGGTTATAATCATGGCAGTTACAAGAAACATTTTATGCTTGGATCAGGATTTCTATAAAGTGCAAATAAACATAAGCAATTTGTAAATCTCCATGGCCCATTGAATCATCCATTCAGTCACTGCGCCTGAATCCAAACAGAAAGCACTGAACAAACTCAATTTTACACAAAAGCAATTAGACAGCTAATGGGGTCTCTTGGGGAAACTTGGCAGTAGACTGGGCTATATTTATTGTGCTGAGATTTTTTTTACAAATAGATAATTGAGAGATGCTTTAAATGTTTGAATCAAGAAATCTGTACTGCAGGAAATAATAAAAAGTAATTTAGTACATTGGAATTTCACACATGGATCAGGGATGCATACTCTGGAGCTGTGTGTGGATATTGGATTTGGGTAGTTCACTAGTGCAACATCTGTGGAACTCAGAATGATCTCTGGTGGTGATGATGATGGTGATACTCTGCTTACAAGCTGGCAAGAATGTGCAATTGAAGTTACAGAGGTTCTGGCTCTGAATGTGCTTGAAATGACTGGTCCCTGAAATGGAGAAGGGTTTTTACACCTCATTATGCCTCCTGGCTCTTGTTTACTTATAACTGTACATGGGCAGCATATCAAGCAGCAGTTGTAATCGTCCAAAACACACAACTTCTTGCTGATGGCACTGTCCTGTACTCATTGAATAACTAGCTGATCCCTTAATTACATATCAAAGCAACAGCAAACTGGCAAATTGCGAGCTATCCTGTATTTCTCGTAGCAAATCTTAAATACTGTTTCTAAAATCTCATCGACTTTGTTCATTGTAAACCAACAAGTACAATTCTGACCTTAAACCATTTTAGCATTATGACTAACTTAAGTGGGACAGACACATTGAAACTGAGGGTCTCCATTCCAAAGATCTCTGACAAATTAATGCTTTAAAAGGGGTTCCTGGTAAAAAACAATACACGGTTCTCTCTTCAATCCACAACTGTTAAAAGTTCTGTCAGATTTGCACCAGCTGCAAAAGAGAATGGGAGGAGATTAGTTTTATTTTCCTAATGATTTAATATTATTTTATGGCTAGCTCGTGGAGATGGTTTGCAAGCACAGTGATAGTGTCCTTACCTCTGGATCAGAAACCCCAAGCTTCAAGTCCCAGTCCAGGACATGGTTTCACCAGAAGATGCACTCATAACGTGGCCAAATAGGTTAATTATCTGCCCTTAACCTTTCCAATACGCCCAATAGCAGGCAGTAAGAGCAGGAGAGTTTCCAGATCAGCCAGACGACAGAAGGCAATGAAATTCCCACTTGAGGTCAGCGGGCCTTTGTATGGTCCGCCAAAATTTTTGTCTCGCCCGCTACGATTTCCGTGGCAGGCGGGATTGGAAAATTCCACCCATGATGTGTCTTCCAGTGAATACATGAATACAGCAGAGCTCAGTAAGTCAATAAAAATTAATACAAATACATAACACCCCCTACACCGTGAGCTTTTATTTTCCTCCATCACCCTTGATGTGGCCCCTTAACAAATGCCTTTGTGAAATCCAAGTACATTATATCTGCAGGTTCCCCTTTATTCACAACCCATGTTGAAAAGGAAGAGGGAAGCTTATGTAGGGATGAGGAAACAAGGTTCAGATGGCTCGACTGAGGGTTACAAGTTAGCAAGGAACGAGCTGAAAAAGGGGCTGAGGAGAGCTAGGAGGGGACATGAGAAGTCCTTGGCGGGTCGGATCAAGGAAAACCCCAAGGCTTTTTACTCTTATGTGAGGAATAAAAGAATGACCAGGGTGAGGTTAGGGCCGGTCAAGGACAGTGGTGGGAACTTGTGTATGGAATCAGTAGAGATAGGCGAGGTGATGAATGAATACTTTTCTTCAGTGTTCACCAAGGAGAGGGGCCATGTTTTTCAGGAAGAGAAGGTGTTACAGGCTAATAGGCTGGAGGAAATAGATGTTCGGAGGGAGGATGTATTGGCAGTTTTGAATAAACTGAAGGTCGATAAGTCCCCTGGGCCTGATGAAATGTATCCTAGGATTCTTTGGGAGGCGAGGGATGAGATTGCAGAGCCTTTGGCTTTGATCTTTGGGTCCTCGCTGTCCACAGGGATGGTGCCAGAGGACTGGAGAGTGGCAAATGTTGTTCCTCTGTTTAAGAAAGGGAATAGAAATGACCCTGGTAATTATAGACCGGTTAGTCTGACTTCGGTGGATGGTAAATTGATGGAAAAGGTCCTTAGGGATGGGATTTACGACCATTTAGAAAGATGCGGATTAATCCGGGATAGTCAGCACGGATTTGTGAAGGGCAAATCGTGCCTCACAAATTTGATAGAATTTTTTGAGGAGGTAACTAGGTGTGTTGATGAAGGTAGGGCGGTTGATGTCATATACATGGATTTTAGTAAGGCGTTTGATAAGGTCCCCCATGGTCGGCTTATGATGAAAGTAAGGAGGTGTGGGATAGAGGGAAAGTTGGCCGATTGGATAGGTAACTGGCTGTCTGATCGAAGACAGAGGGTGGTGGTGGATGGAAAATTTTCGGACTGGAGGCAGGTTGCTAGCGGAGTGCCGCAGGGATCGGTGCTTGGTCCTCTGCTCTTTGTGATTTTTATTAATGACTTAGAGGAGGGGGCTGAAGGGTGGATCAGTAAATTTGCTGATGACACCAAGATTGGTGGAGTAGTGGATGAGGTGGAGGGGTGTTGTAGGCTGCAAAGAGACATAGATAGGATGCAAAGCTGGGCTGAAAAATGGCAAATGGAGTTTAACCCTGATAAATGTGAGGTGATTCATTTTGGTAGGACTAATTTAAATGTGGATTACAGGGTCAAAGGTAGGGTTCTGAAGACTGTGGAGGAACAGAGAGATCTTGGGGTCCATATCCACAGATCTCTAAAGGTTGCCACTCAAGTCGATAGAGCTGTGAAGAAGGCATATAGTGTGTTAGCTTTTATTAACAGGGGGTTGGAGTTTAAGAGCCGTGGGGTTATGCTGCAACTGTACAGGACCTTGGTGAGACCGCATTTGGAATATTGCGTGCAGTTCTGGTCACCTCACGATAAGAAGGATGTGGAAGCGCTGGAAAGAGTGCAGAGGAGATTTACCAGGATGCTGCCTGGTTTGGAGTGTCGGTCTTATGAGGAAAGGTTGAGGGAGCTGGGGCTGTTCTCTCTGGAGCGGAGGAGATTGAGGGGAGACTTAATAGAGGTTTATAAAATGATGAAGGGGATAGATCGAGTGAACGTTCAAAGACTATTTCCTCGGGTGGATGGAGCTATTACGAGGGGGCATAACTATAGGGTTCATGGTGGGAGATATAGGAAGGATATCAGAGGTAGGTTCTTCACGCAGAGAGTGGTTGGGGTGTGGAATGGACTGCCTGCAGTGATAGTGGAGTCGGACACTTTAGGAACATTTAAGCGGTTATTGGATAGGCACATGGAGCACACCAGGATGGTAGGGAATGGGATAGCTTGATCTTGGTTTCAGATGAAGGTCGGCACAACATCGTGGGCCGAAGGGCCTGTTCTGTGCTGTACTGTTCTATGTATGTTCTATGTTACTCCTTCAAAGAACTCCAATAAATTGGTTAGATATGATTTCCCTTTCACAAAACCACACACACTCTTCCCAATTAACTTGAATTTTCCAAATGCCCAGCTAGAACCTCATTAATGATCAATTCTAACACTTTCCCCAGAACAGATGTCAAGCTAACTGGTCTATAGTTTCCTGTTCCCTGCCTCCCTTCCTCCCTTGAAAAAGGGGTTATATTTGCTACTTTCTAGTTTGGTTAAACCTTTCCAGATTTTAGGGAATTTTGCAAAATTAATACTAACGCTTCTGCTAACTCATTAGCCACCTCTTTTAAGACCCTAGGATGAAGTCTATCTGGACCCAGAGACTTGTCAGCCTGCAGCTCCATCAGTTTGCTCAGTACCACTTCCCTATTGATTGTAATTTCACCAAGTTCCCTTCTCCCTTCCACCTCCTACAGGACTCACCCACAAGAGAAAACATCCTTTCCACGTCCACTTTGTCAAGATCATTCAGGATTTTATATACTTGAATCAAGTCACCCCTCACTCCTCTAAACTCCAATGGAAACAAGCCAGTCTGTCCAACCTTTCCTCATCAGACAACCCACTCATCCCAGGTATCAATCTTGTAAACCTCCTCAGAACTGTCTCCAACATATTTACATCTTTCCCTATTTACAGGCAGGTAAGTGGAGCTGAGTCCATGAAAAGATCAGCCATGATCTTATTGAATGGCGGAGCAGGCTCGAGGGGTCAGATGTCCTACTCCTGCTCCTAGTTCTTGTGTTCTTAAAACTGCACACTGTATTCGAGGTGCGGTTTCACAAGTGCCCCGTATAACTGAAGCATAACATTCTTTTATGTTCAATTGCTGTCATCATATAGAATAGCACTCCACTAGTCTTCATTATGTCCTGTTGCTGTGTACTAACTTTTTGTGACTCATGTATAAGAATACCTGGGAATTCTGCAGTTGTGCTCCATTTAAGTAATATTCTGCTTTTTTTATTCCTCAAAATATAATGTCTGTCACTAAAAAGGAGCTGGGGCCTGCCAGTCAGCAGAGAATAGAAAACTAAAGAGTGAAGGAAATGTCTTGGCTTCTTACTCTGCCTGGACCTGTTGGTGATCAGATTGTCATGGGCCTGTCTGCCGCGTCATACTCTTACAGTGGCCTCTGCATGTTCCTCTGCAACATTCTGGCCCTCTCCACCACCATCCCATTCACTATGCTTTTCATTGGAGGAGACATCTTGGTGTTCCATGTCTCCCTCAGCCAAGGCATCCTTCCTTTTGGATTGCGAGATTGTGCAGGGCACAGCAGACAGCGATGATCAGGATACTCTCTGTGGGTAGTTTTGGAGAGCCTCATCTGAGCAGTCCAAACATCTGAACCTCGTCTTTAGGAGACCTGTCATCTGTTCGATCGTGTGTGTTGTGGAGGCATATGTGGCATTTTAGCTCTCCTCAGCAGCACTGTGTAGATGGCGAACTGACACCATCAGCCAGGTCTTCCGGGGGTATCCCTTGTCCCCAAGGATCCAACCCTGCAATCAGTGAGGTCTTCAAAAATCTGTGGCACCCAGGAGTGATTCAGAATGTCAGCCATGTGAGAGGTTCCTGGGAACTGAACACAAACATGTAGGATTTGTCTTCTGTGATCACAGATCAGCTGCACATTCAAAGAGCCTTTCCTATTGATGAATGGCTGCTGCCAGGGAGCTCTCAAGGCTGCATGTGTTCCGCCAATAGCCCTTGCACTTGCGGGAAACCTGTGATTGCCAGCGGATCCAAGGTGTGCTCTCCTCAACAGGGCATTCCTTGTGTATCATTGACTGGGAGATGCTGCACAGGAATCCAAATGTATTCATAGTAAAAGAAGAATCTGGCATGTATAGAGTTAATGTGGGTAGAGTAGCACCCACACAGTGATGTAAGATACCACACCTAGGGGTCAGTCTAGTGTTGGACAGAGCTGTGTGCACAATCAGGCATGGAGACAACCTTCACTGCAGCATGTACATTGTTCTTGTAGTTAATAAATACTTACAGTTAACCTACTTAACACTGTGAAGACTTCAGTAAGAGCTACCAAATGATGTCCAGCACTCTACAACATTCACCTGCTCATTTCATCACAATAACAACATTCAGAAATGTGTTCTATTCAAATAGAACTTCGACATATAATCTAGAGTGACATTAGAGTGTCGGACCAAGGGGATATTACATCATTAGAGGTGCCATCCTTCAGAAGGACAGGTAAAACAGGGGGTATTCGCACACATCTTCAACCTCTCTTTACAACAATCTGAGGTCCCTATCTGCTTCCTGATACCAAAGAAAAGCGAGGCAGCGTATCTTAATGACTACTGTCTGGTGGCTCTGACAGCCATCATTATGAAGTGCTTCAAAAGGTTAGTCATGGCACGAATCAATTCTGGCCTCCCAGATTGCCTGGATCCACTATCGTTCACCTATCACCACAATAGATCCACAGCAGACGCCATCTCCCTGGCCCTGCACTCAACCCTGGAACACCTAGAGAACAAAGACTCTTATGTCAGACTCCTATTCATCAACTACAGCTCAGCCTTCAACACCATTATTCCTACGAAACCCATCTCCAAACTCTGTGGCCTTGGGCTTGGCTCCTCCCTCTGCGACTGGATGCTGAACCTCCTACCCACAGACCGCAATCAGTAAGGATAGGCAACAACACCTCCTCCATAATCATCCTCAACACTGGTGCCCCACAAGGCTGTGTCCTCAGCCCCTTACTATACTCCTTATACACCTATGACTGTGTGGCCAAATTCCCCTTCAACTTGATTTTCAAGGTTGTTGATGACACCACCGTAGTGGGTCAGATCTCAAACATGACGAGACAGAGTACAGGAATGAGATAGAGAATCTGGTGAACTGGTGCGACGACAATAATCTCTCCCTCAATGTCAACAAAATGAAGGAGATTGTCATCGACTTCAGGAAGTGTAGTTGAGGACATGCCTCTGTGTACATCAACGGGGATGAAGTAGAAATGGTCGAGAGCTTTGAGTTTTTAGGTGTCCAGATCACCAACAACCTGTCCTGGTCCCTCCATGCCAACATTATAGTTAAGAAAGTCCACCAACGCCTCTACCTTCTCAGAAGACAAAGGAAGTTTGGGCATGTCAGCTCTCACCATAGATGCACTATAGAAAACATTCTTTCTGGTTGTATCACAGTTTGGTATGGCTCCTGCTCTGTCCAAGACCGCAAGAAACTACAAAGGGTCGTGGACGAAGCCCAGTCCATCATTCAAACCAGCCTCCCACCCATTGACTCCATCTACACTTCCCACTGCCTCGGAAAAGCAGTCAGCATAATTAAGGACCTCTCGCACCTCGGACATTCTCTCGTGCACCTTCTTTTGTCAGGAAAAATATGCAGAAGTCTGAGGGCGTGTACCAACCGAGTCAAGAATAGTTTCTTCCCTGCTGCCATCAGACCTTTGAGTAGACCTACCACGCATTAAGTTGATCTTTCTCTACACCCGAGCTATGACTGTAACCTACACTCTCTTCTTGCCTTCTCTGTGTACAGTATGCTTTGTCTGTGGAGCGTGCAAGTAACAATACTTTCCACTGTATACTAATATATGTGACAATAATAAATCAAATCAATAAAACAGTGTATTATCTTCACGTTTGGATCAATGATGACAATCCCTATGCAGTGAAGGTGAGGCAATTCCCCTGGTAACCCAACCAGTACTCCTCCCTCAACCAAAACTGATTAATCAGTTAGTCATCTCTTGTGTTACTAGTGGTGTACCGCAAGGATCTGTTTTGGGGCCACTGCTGTTTGTCATTTTTATAAATGACCTGGATGAGGGCGTAGAAGGATGAGTTAGTAAATTTGCGGATGACACTATAAAGTCGGTGGAGTTGTGGGCAGTGTGGAAGGATGTTGCAGGTTACAGAGGGACATAGATAAGCTGCAGAGCTGGGCTGAGAGGTGGCAAATGGAGTTTAATGCGGAAAAGTGTGAGGTGATTCACTTTGGAAGGAGTAACAGGAATACAGAGTACTGGGCTAATGGTACTTGGTAGTGTGGATGAGCAAAGAGATCTCGGTGTCCATGTGCATAGATCCCTGAAAGTTGGCACCCAGGTTGATAGGGTTGTTAAGAAGGCATACGGTGTGTCAGCTTTTATTGGTAGAGGGATTGAGTTTCGGAGCCATGAGGTCATGTTGCAGCTGTACAAAACTCTGGTGCAGCCGCACTTGGAGTATTGCGTACAGTTCTGGTCGCCGCATTATAGGAAGGATGTGGAAGCATTGGAAAGGGTGCAGAGGAGATTTACCAGGATGTTGCCTGGTATGGTGGGAAGGTCTTATGAGGAAAGGCTGAGGGACTTGAGGCTGTTTTCGCGAGAGAGAAGAAGGTTAAGAGGTGACTTAATAGAGGCATACAAGATGATCAGAGGATTAGATAGGGTGGACAGTGAGAGCCTTTTTCCTTGGATGGTGATGGCTAGCACGAGGGGACATAGCTTTAAATTGAGGGGTGATAGATATAGGACAGATTTCAGAGGTAGATTCTTTACTCAGAGAGTAGTAAGGGCGTGGAATGCCCTGCCTGCAGCAGTAGTGGACTCACCAACATTAAGGGCATTTAAATGGTCATTGGATAAACATATGGATGATATTGGAATAGTGTAGGTTAGATGGGCTTTAGATTCGTTTCACAGGTTGGCGCAACATCGAGGGCCGAAGGGCCTGTACTGCACTGTAATGTTCTATGTTCTATGTGTCTGAGCAGCATTGTTGCTGCAGAATGATTGCCACATTTGTCTACATAATAACAGTCACTGACTCCAAAACATTCATTATATGAAGTGCTTTGAGTCATTTTGACAATATAATAAAGTGTTATATAAATGTAAGCATTTCTTTTTCTTTCTACATGGATGAGATAATGTAAAAATAAACAAATGTTTTGTACTGAGCTTACAGCAACTACTGTTCAAAGTGTTTTTTTCTGTTGCCAATTCTATCCCTTTTCCTCCTTAAGGTTTGCTGGAAACAGTTGCCCAGGCACCAGTCAGATTCCAATATCTCAGCCAAGTAATCATTCTTCATGTGTAAGAATTGTCACTGAGTGCTGGCAAGGCTAATCCCCCACTATCCTGTCCTCACTCAATGTGCACTGCCAATGTGGATTAATGATCAAGAGTGGGAATCCTAAACAGGGACATAGTGAGCGATTAATGCTTCCCCATAGTCATCTCAGCTGAGATCAGCTAAGTCAGCACAAACAAGCAGAATTACTCAGTTTGATTGTCATAATCCTTCCATCCACCTCTGTGTTGTGCATTTAGTCATTTGAATGGATGTATTCATCGAGATTCGATAATCAAAATAGATGCATACATCATTGTATAAATACCCACAGTCTGTGCCTACTTTCAATACAAGAGGCAGGATTTTGCCATGTAATTAAGCAGGTTTACCACACTTAGATTAGCAAAGTGCAACCAGACCTAGATGAGTTGTTCCAATACATGAGCCGCACACAGAAAAGATCAACAATTTGCATTATTGTGGCACCATTAAGGTAGTAAAACATTGCATGGCACTTAACAGAAGGGCTGTTCAACGAAAGCTGTCACTGAGCTGCATAAGGAGTTATTAGAACAGATGATCAAAATCTTGATCTAAGAGTTAGGTATTAAGGAGTGATTCAAAGCAGCAGAGTGTATCTGAGAGGTTTAAGGAGGAATTCTAGAGCTTAAAGTCTAGACTGCTGAATGTATGATCACCAGTGGTTGAGCGAATGAAATCGGGGAAGTGCAGAGTTGTAGTGCTGGAGGAGGTTACAGAGATAGGAATGGGTGAGTCTGTGGAAGGATTTGAACACAAGGATGAGAATTTTTAAATTGAGGTATTGGCTGACTGGGAGCTGGTGTAGATTAGCAACCAATGGATGGATGGGTGAATGGGACTTGGTGCAAGTTAGATTACAAGCAGCAGAGTTTTGGGTTAGCTTGAGTTTATGAAGGATTGCAAGTGGGATCATTGGGATCTGGAGGTAACAAAAGCAGGAATAGAGAGTTCAGCAGCAAAAGGGCACAGACAAAGGCAGAGACCAGCGATGTTACCGAGGTGCAAACAGCCAGTCTTGGTGATGGAGAGGATCTATCGCTGGCAGGTTAGCATCAGATTTACCAAGGAAGCCGAGATTGCGATCAGCCTGGTACAGCTTCAGAACTTAAAAGATCCTGTGTATTAACACCCTCTCAAATCCCAGTAAGTAACCCGAGTCAATTTTCATGTAGCCGATTGCCATGATTTTCTCCATAATAGTCCCCGCAGCTCAAAATAATTCATTGTGTGTCAAGCACATTGAAACCTTTCAGGTTTTTAAGAGACATACGATGCAATATGAATATTTTTTCATTTGAACTCTCGATAAGAAAGCATTCTTGAAATTTTGTTGTATATCTGGAATTGTTTAAAAGATTGGTGTACTTGATGTGGGAACTTTCTAAAATTAATTTAATATTTTAAAATCTCTCCAATGATTAATAAGTGTGATTTCAATGGTTAACTATTGATGCTTTGAATATGCTGGTATTGACTGAATTATACAGTCTTTAAAAACTGTTGTCTATAGCTGATGATTATTTAGACAGGTAAGGTTCTACTCAGCCCTGGTTCATTGATTTTGTGGTTTGTTCAGCAGTATTATGACATGGTTTGTATATTGAATCTGATAGTCTTAATTGACTTTTACTTGTACAGTATTAATGAGCTGTAGTTATTAGGTGTTACGTTGCGAGCCAGGAGTGATGTCTACATAGAAAAGCAAAACCAATTGGCAGCAATTTTGAAAAGATATCCATCGATAGTGTCACAACACTAATGGCTGGAGCATGGTTTAATTCCGACATCTGAAGCAGAGTTACAGTGAAGTTTTAAGAATCATCAAGCAGATGCTGGAAATCTAAAGTAAAAACAGAAAATTCTGGAAATACTCTGCATGTCAGATGTTGGGCTCACTTCTCCCAAAACATTTCGAAGTGTTGATCGCGGCAGGAAAAGCAATGTGAACGGCGAGATCCAGATCGCAATCCACCCGCACTTGTTTTGGAGCTTGGGGTAATCCCTGCTGGGAAAGATACGTGCAGGACCTAAAGATGCCAGCGAGGCTCTCTAATCTCCAGACAACCCTACAGACTGCCCCCTCCGCCACTAACCCACCAACAAAGAGACTCCCCCCCTCACCCCCCCCCCCCCCCCCCCCCCCCCCCCCGGCAAATTGCTGGCATCAGCCACCCCCACCCAATTGCTGCTACTCAAGCGAGCAAAACCCCACTGTGGAGTCGCCAAAGGTCCCCACCCCCCACTTCTGGCCCTGCCCCTTGGCAGTGCCAAACTGGCAGTGCCAAGCTGGTAGTGCCAGGGCACTGCCCAGACATGTCTCTGACCACCCAGGGGCTCCAATGGCCTCTGCGACCCTTGGCACGGTCATCATGTCAGTCTCCCATTTGTGGAGATCAGTAGTGATTCCCACCGGCTAACGTGGTGAATTCCGGGAGACGGGTGAATCTGGCTTAAAAGAGAAATGTATGTTCAAATGAGGATTTAAATATACTAATCTAATTCCTGCCCTCGCTGGATGTGGACCAGATTACGTTGCCTGCCAGGTTTGGGGAGAAGCTCAAAATGAGTTCTCCCTGGCGCAAGTCGTGTTATGGCTTCAGCGCGCACAGGCCGGAGAACCTGTGAAGAGAGAGACAGAGTTAACATTTCAGGTTGATGACCTTTCTAACTCTGTTCTACCTCCAGAAACGCTGTCTACCCTTCTGAGTATTTCAGCATTTTCTGTCTTTATTATGTAAGCATCATATAAACATTAACAAAATACTGTAAATCAGTATCCGTAATGTGCAGAAACTAGAGAGGATGGGATTGTTCTCCTTAGAGCAGAAAAGGTTAAGGGAGATTTAACAGAGATGTTCAAAATTATGAGGGGTTTTGCTAGAGTAGATGAGGAAAAAACCGCCTCCTATAACAGGTGTGTGGGTAATGGGAGAGCACAGAGTTAAGATAATTGGCAAAAGAACAGAGGAGAAATGAGGGGCAGAATATCTTTACGTGCAATTTCTTATGATCAGGAATGCACTGTCTGAAAGGATGGTGGAAGCAGATTTGTAGAATCATAGAATCATGTGGCGCAGAAGAGGCCCCTACGTCCCATCAGCACTGAGATATTAGAAACACGTGAACTCCCACCTAATCCCATCTGCCAGCACTTGGCCCATAGCCCTGGATGTTATGCTGTGCCAAGTACTCATCCAGATACTTTTTGAAGGATATGAGGCAACTTGCCTGCACCACCCTCCCAGGCAGTGCCCTCACCACCCTCTGGGTAAAAAGGTTTTTCCTCACATCCCCCCAAACCTCCTGCTCCTCACCTTGAACCTATGTCCCCTCATAACTAACCATTCAGCTAAGGGGAACAGCTACTCCTTATCCACTCTGTCCATGTTTCTCATAATCTTGAACACCTCGATCAGGTCACCCCTCAGTCTTCTCTGCTCCAACAAAAACAACCCAAGCCTACACAACCTCTCTTCATAACTTAAATATTCCATCCCAGCAGCATCCTGGTGAATCTCCTCTGCACCCCCTCTGGTGCAATCACATCCTTCTGATAATGTGGCGACCAGCACTGCACACAGTGCTCTAGCAGTGGCCTCAAAGTTCTATACAACTCCAACATGACTTCCCTGCTTTTGTAATCTGTGCCATGATTGATAAAGGCAAGTGTCCCAAATGCATTTTTCACCACTCTACCAACATGCCCTTCAGCTTTCAGAGGTCTGTGACAAACACGCCAAGGCCCCTTTGTTCCACAGAACTTCCTAGTGTCCTACCATTCATTGAGTACTTTCTTGTCAAATTACTCCTTCCAAAGTGTATAACCTCACACTTTTCAGGGTTAAATTCCATCTGCCATTTATCTGTCCATTTGACCATCCCGTCTATAATCTTCCTGTAGCCCAAAACACTCCGCCTCACTGTTAACCACCCGGCCAATCTGTGTCATCCGCAAACTTACTAACCTTACCCCCCACATAGTCATCAACGTCATTTCTATAAATGACGAATAATAGGGGGCCCAACACAGATTCCTGTGGTACGCCACTGGACACTGGCTTCCAGTCACTAAAGCAGCCTTCTGTCACCACCCTCTGTCTCTGACAACTGAGCCAATTTTGAATTCACTTTATCAAATTATCCTGTATCCCTGTAAAGTGAATTTACTTTCTTTACATGTCTCCCATGTGGAACCTTGTCAAAGGCTTTGCTGAAATCCATATAAACTACATCGACTGCACTACCCTCATCTACACACCTGGTCACCTCCGCAAACAAATTCAATCAAATTTGTTAAGCATGGTGTTACGGGGTTAGGGTCTGGGTAAGATGCTCTGCCAGTGTGTCGGTGCAGACTTGGTGGGCCAGTTGGCCTCCTTCTTTACTGATTCTATGATTCTAATACGACAAGACATAAGAGCAGAAGTAGGCCATTTGGCTCTGCCATTCAATGTGATCATGACTGATTTTTAGCTGTTACTTGAGGGCTAAATATTGGCCAGAACATTGGGATGAAGTTCCCTGCACTTCTTCAAAATAGTGTGATGGGATCTTCACAAGCTTTATCTTTACAATCTTTAGAAATGCTAGCCTAGCCATTGATGCCATTTAAAATGAAAGTATATAAATTGGAATTTGAAAAGAACCAGTTTGAACTTGGAGTAACCCTGGATTCAAATTGTGAAAGGAAAGGATTTGAAGCTCGGCAGGAAACCATGTTATATCTTTTGAGAGTAACTGTGGCCATTATTTATACTCAAGAGAAGAATAAAAGAAAGACCTGAGAGGGCAGATAGGGATTTTGTTTAACAATTCCTTCGAAAGACACCACCCTGACAGTGTAGTGTTCCTTAGCACTGTACGGGCAGAGGACTGCAAGACTTCAGGAAGAGAGCAGAACTTTATATGTGAATCATAGATCATAGAAACCCTACAGTACAGAAAGAGGCCATTCGGCCCATCGAGTCTGCACCAACCACAATCCCACCCAGGCCCTACCCCCATATCCCTACATATTTTACCCGCTAGTCCCTCTAATCTACGCATCCCAGGACACTAAGGGGCAATTTTAGCATGGCCAATCAACCTAACCCGCACATCTTTGGACTGTGGGAGGAAACCGGAGCACCCGGAGGAAACCCACGCAAACACGAGGAGAATGTGCAAACTCCACACAGACAGTGACCCAAGCCGGGAATCGAACCCAGGTCCCTGGAGCTGTGACGCAGCAGTGCTAACCACTGTGCTACCGTGCCGCCCACGGGGACGTCACAGAGTGGGGCTGAGTTGAGTGGATATCCGGGAAGATGGGACAATGAGATTAGCTTCACATTTGTCACAAGGTGAGAAAGGATGGCTTTGTTTTTGTGAACTCGATGAGTAGCAAAAGGTTTGCTCTCATTTGTGACTTGATGTCAGACGGCACGCGAGAGTTGCAAAGTGAAGGTAAAAAATGGTCAATCACCATCAAGAACTTTCATTTAAATAGTGCCATCAGTGTAAAAATAAATTGTAAGACGCTTCACAAGTAACTGTGCAGAAAATGGACACCATTTTAACCACCAGGTCAAGAAAAGAGAAGTTAGAGGAACAAAGAAAAGTACAGCACAGGAACAGGCCCTTCGGCTCTCCGAGCCTCAGCTGATCATGATGCTCTAACTAAACTAAAACTGTATGCACTTACGGAGTCTGTAAGTGATCAAAGCCTGGGTTGAAGAGTTAGTTACTAAAGATGGAGGTCCAAAGACGAGGACTCCATATACTTCCTCCCTTGTATATGATTGACTGTGACCTTTGCTTCTTGTATATTATATAGTTGAAGCTTTGTCCCTTTTTGTGATTTAGTTAGATGAAGAACTTGCATTTATCTAGCGCCTTTCATGACCTCAGGATATTTTACAGCTAATGAAGTATTTTTGAGGTGCAGTCACTGTTGTAATGTTAGATCTTTGTGTCCTGTGTATTCAAACGGTGCTGAGCTCTGTAATCAGATGATACAAGTGAGACTATTTCTCTTCTGGGTCAGCCATTGTTATGTTTTTTTTAAAGTTTATTTTATTAGTCACAAGTAAGGCTTACATTAAAACTGCAATGAAGTTACTGTGAAATTCCCCTAGTCACCACACTCCGGCACCTGTTCAGGTCAATGCACCCTAACCAGCACGTTTTTCAGGCTGTGGGAGGAAACCGGAGCACCCGGAGGAAACCCACGCAGACACGGGGAGAACGTGCAAACTCCACACAGACAGTGACCCAAGCCGGGAATCAAACCCGGGTCCCTGGCGCTGTGAGGCAGCAGTGCTAACCCACTGTGCCACCGTGCCGCCCCATGTTGTACCTGTGACTATATTTTTCATTGCTAACAGTGTGTGAAGATGTTTTTCGGATTGTTTTAGCCTAAGCGGCAGAGTGTGCAGAAATCAATCATCAGCACGTGCTCATCACTAACATTATCCTCTTATGAAGACAAGTCTTTCTATTCTGTGCAGTTTTACTGTATTCAACTCCAGCTTTAAGAAGTAAGTACGGCAAACATAAAACGATTTTACAGACTAAAACATTTCTACATTGGAGTTTTAACTGTGAGTTTGGGGGTAGGAGATTGGCTTGGTTTGAATCATTGTGTTTTAAACTGGATCATAAATTTTTATAACCTTCTTTGAACCAGGAAGTGATTCCCCAGATATGACTGCTACAGTTGGATTGATGGCAGTTTATGAGTCGATGTTTATCTAGCTCTTTGATTGCTTGCTGTGGTGCCTCAGACTTTATCGCCATGTCTAACCTGAAAAACATCAAGTCGACCTGTATGTTAATTTTATGGATGATTATAATTAGGGATGAACCATTAGGGCCTTTGATGCTTCCTTCCCCAGCAATGGCTTTCAAGGTAATTGTTTAACTATTGATTTCCTGCAGTGGTGTCACTGAAATCCCACATCTGGTTTCTGCGACTTTTAAAATCACCTGGATATCCTCACTAACTAATGCCCAGAATCTAGCTTAGTGCTGGGGTTAGGGGGGGTCCAGTTTTTGCAAACTGATTCCTGTTTTGTTATACCATTTTAAACCTGGAACGGCAACGCTTTGGAATAAATGAAATTAATCCGATTCATGGCCGCTCCTCACTGCCCTCCCATCTAATTTTAGCGCTGCTGGTTTTGGTCAAACAAACATAAGAAATCAGAATAGAAATAGGCCATTTGGCCCCTCCACCCTGCTCCACCATTCAATGAAATCATGGCTGGTCTGTTTGTGTTTTGGACTCCACATTTCCATTAACCCCCTCATAACCTCTGATTCCCTTGCCTAACAAGAATCTATCCATCTCCACCTTAAAAATATTCAAGGACTCTGCTTCCACCACCTTCTGAGGCAGAAAGTTCCAAAGTCACACAACCCTCTGAGAGAAAAAAAGTGTCCTCCTCTCTGTCCTAAAAGGACACCCCCCTTACTTTAAAACAGTGCCTCCTAGTTTCTGGACTTATCCAACAAGAGGAAACATCCTTTCCATGTCCACCTTGTCAAGATCATTCAGGATCTTACATACTTAAATCAAGTCACCCCTCATTCTTCAGAACTCCAGTGGAAACAAGCCCAGCCCATTCAATCCTTCCTCATAAGACAACCTGCTCCTTCCAGGTACCAATCTAGTAAACCTCTTCTGAACCGCCTTCAATACATTTATATCCTTCCTTAAATAAGGAAACCAAAACTACACATACTGGCAACACCACCACCTGGAAGTTCCCCTCCAAGCCATTCACCATCATGACTTGGAAATATATTGGCCATTCATTCATTGTCGCCGAGTTAAAATCCTGGACAACATTCAAATAAGGTTTGAAGGTTAAGCTCAAGTAAATGAATGCATTGTACATGCACCCAACCCTCATAACCACCCCCCAAATCCTGCTCAGCCCCTAGAATCTGCTGGTCACTGACAGGTTTCCCCAGATTTAAACCAGCCCAACATCTGGGGGAAGCAGCAAAGACTGATAAATGTGTATCTCTGCAGTGAGTGAATTTCCCTTCCCCCAGACAGGACCCGAATTAAGTTGTAGAAAAGTCCATGACTCATTTATCCCCTCGGCTGAGGGTTGCTGGGGCAAGGTAAAGAGCCTGTGATAAGTGGAACATGATGTGGCGATGCCAGCGTTGGACTAGGGTAGGCACAGTAAGAAGTCTCACAACACCAGGTTAAAGTCCAACAGGTTTATTTGGCAGCACAAGCTTTCGGTGCGCTGCTCCTTCATCAAGAACAAATTCTCACTCATCTGATGAAGGAGCAGCGCTCCAAAAGCTCATGCTGCCAAATAAACCTGTTGGACTTTAACTTGGTGTTGTGAGACTTATAAGCGGAACAGACAGTAAACTGCGATTTAATCATCAATAGTACTGTAAATGCAGTGTCAAATTATTGTTGCTTTCCTGTTCATTGGAATGCGAGAGATTTAGGAAGTAAATGTGTTTGTGAAATCATTTTTGAGTGTAGGACAGAATGTGATGCTCACTTTTGAAAACAGAAAGTATACAGAGTCCAAGGCAGATCTCCCCAGTGCCACAGGCTAGAACTGATAAGGCTGATTGGTCACCGGTTTCCAGTTACTAGCTTTGAGAGTTCTGAGAAGGCCTGGCGTCTCGTGTACTTAAAAGCTGTCCGTGCTTGAGTGGAGACGGCCTGTGCTTGGGGGTCGTCAGTGCAGCGGAGTGTAATCGATATGGTCTGGAGTCCTTGACCTGGGCCTGTAATTACCTCGGGAGGGATAAAGGCAGTTTGTTGTGGCAAATAGTGGCCGCATTCAGGTCCAATGAGCATGGCTGTGCTCTGGGAATGCAGATCGGAGGCAGAGAAACCCTGCCCTTTGGTATCGTTGACAGCAGTCAGGATGGATTTAATAAAACAAATAAGAAGAGGTTTTCTCACGAGACACCACCTGTCCGAGGGCAGACTGCAACTCTGAGCAAAGAAAAGGATGTCTGGGTGTATAGAGCACCAATCAACTTAGAATACTGCTGAAATAATAAATTGCCAGGCAAAAGTTTTACACAAATAATTAACAGCTCAACATTGTGTTCCAGCCTAGAATGCGCTCCAGTCCAGCCCCCACCAAATACTGTATAAGAGGCATTTACTACTCTTGTGAGTTGATTGGCAGAGCTGCTGAGTCAAAAATGTCAGCACTGCTGTCCCAATACTAATGGGAATGAGGATGAACACACAGTAGCTAATATATTCAGCAACCATTTCCTTCCAGTATTCACTAGAGAAGACTAAATGCCCTGCATTACTGAAGATTATCCATGAGGAATTATGGATTCCCAACATCAACAAGTCACCATTAATGCTTCAAATCAGCAATACTCCAGGGATGGAGAGCATCTATCTTGGGAATGAAGAAAACTAGGGGCAACATTTGTGAAGAATCAACATGAGTCACTGAGTACTGTAGTGCCCTCAAGATTAGAAACAAGATAAGGTACAAAAATATGACAAATCACCTCTGAGCAACTCTGGATGTTTCACATCATATCAATAGAAAAGCAACCTCCTTCTGACATGCACCCAACCCTCATAACCACCCCCCAAATCCTGCTCAGCCCCTAGAATCTGTTGGTTACCGACAAGGACTTCTTTTATGATGGTCTAGTTAAAGAACAATAGTCAGTGTTTCTTAAGAAAGAACTCCTGCTAAAACAGCTACTGGTGCACTTCTAAAAGTTTCTTCACTAAATGTAAAAACCCGAGAAATTCAAGATAAAACCTGGACCGTGATTAAGAAATTGGCTGAAGGATTGGGTTAGTGATATGAAGACAGACAAAGGCTGGTTGGATATTTTTGAGCTGACATGGGCATGATGGGCTGAATGTCCTCCTTCTTGTCACAAATTTCTATCCTTTTGTGAGTACTGCTGACATTCCTACGGTTCACAATATTCATTGATCATTCCATTTATAGATTTAAACCCATTTTTGTTGACTGCATGAGCAGGGATTTAAGTTTTGTCATATCTGGGAAAAGTATGAAACTCCCCTGTAGGTACCCATAACAAGACGATCCATTTATTTTGTCTGAATTGAAACGTGTTCATGGAAAAGAGAAAGCTGATTAATCATTATGTCAAATTTATGGGTGTAAATTTTCAGATCCACACAGATCTCCTTTAGTAGTGAGTTGGGGGCTTGAGTCAATTTTTGTGCCTTATTAAATCAACCAATTCCCATTAATGAACTGAGTAAAATATGTCAGTTCAGTGCAGCCTGCATTATTAACTTACATACTTAACTCTCTTCTCCAATTGCCAAGACAAGCCTTCCAATTGTACATTTTCCTTTAACTCAAAGTTGGTGTAGCCACTGACTTTCAGCTATTATTTTCCACAATTTTTGGTATTCTGTTTGCCTTTGCTCATTGTAATAGGCTCAAGACCAGAGCACTCGACAATCTGCTATTCTGTTGGCCAGAATCCCACCTCGGTGCATAAAGAGATAATGGTAACCATTTTTGTCACACACAACTTTTCTTTGTCAAGATGGTTGACACAGTAAGAAGTCTCACAACACCAGGTTAAAGTCCAACAGGTTTACTTGGAATCACGAGCTTTTGGAGCGCTGCTCCTTCCTCAGATGAGGAAGCTCGTGATTCCAAATAAACCTGTTGGACTTTAACCTGGTGTTGTGAGACTTCTTACTGTGCCCACCCCAGTCCAATGCCGGCATCTCCACATCAAGATGGTTGACATCATTGCATTTCAGGCCACCATTGAACAGTTGAACCAAGAGCCACCAGCACTTTTCCATTGAGGATAAGCAAGCTACTAAGCCAAATCAAGTCAAAGATTCAAATTTATTTGGTTGAGAGTAGGCCAGCAATTTACTGTTCAAGTTATTGGAACCAGTGTTTGTTCAGCCCGAGGGAACTCAAACACGCATACAAAGCACGACATAGTTGAATCCAGGCAAAATCCAGGATTCATCTATATGATGTATTGGAGATCGAAATGTAGCCAAGAATATGGTAGTTTTGAATTGGATAATCGATGTAGTGAAAGCATTAAACACTTCAATCCATTGAGCCTCTATTTTTACTAGCTATGGCTGCTATTACCTTTTAGTCCTAATTTCCTGTCTTTTCTCTACATCCATTCATGAAAAACAGGAGTATGAAGCAAATATCTATTTCTTTCAAAATATCTCAATAAGCTTTCAATCCACAGCCTTTTGTGGCAGCCATTCCACATTCTCACAGCCCATTATGGGAAGAAGATTTCCCTGGATTAGTTTTCTCTGGTTTAGCTTGAATTCCAAGATTATGTCCCCTTGTCTTAACCTGAATATGTGCTGCATTAATTGCTACCAATTATATTTCTCTAACAGAACAAAGGTGCTGGATTTATTTTGTCAAGATCTGTATCAATATTATACATGATGTGTACGTAATGTAGATAGTTGCAGGCAAACAAGACACTTAGCATTATAATTTACTGTGTCACCTGAGCCCCAATGGTGTTTCCTGCTGTAAATTCCTCAACCCCAATTGTGACAGTCTGTTGGTTTTAAATTAATTTAATTTCAGGAGTGAGTTTTGTTTTGTTTTAACCTCTTTCACAGATGATTAATGAAGCTGAACAAGTAACTGAGACTTCATGCAATCCTGTAACAGCCTCTCAGAGCAGAAAAGTCAGTGTATCATAACAAGCTTATTTAAGAGTAAGGGGCCTATTAATTTATGAAACCTCAGCAGATCCAAAACAGTAGATGATAAACAGATTCTCAAAATCGTACCTCAACCCTGTTGCCTTTTGATTATGTTCCATCCAGCTGGTAATTAATTTGTCCCAGTGAGCAGATTGAGCTGTGACCTGTAAGGTGGTTACAGGAGCATGGGAGAACAAATAGAACTGAAACTCCATTTGCTTCCCACTGTAAAGTTTCAAAGTTTGATAACTTGACCACTTCCACCTGACCTTGTGTTATGACAGCGGCAATCTCATTATGAAACGACAACGTTCAAATGTTGATAACCTCCTTTTCCAAAAGCCATTTCTTCATTGAATTCATCATGCACGTGGCACAGTGATTAGCACTGCTGCCTCACAGTGCCAGGGATCCAGGTTCAATTCCCAGCTTGGGTCACTGTCTGTGCGGAGTCTGCATGTTTTCCCCGTGTCTGCGTGGGTTTCCCCCGGGTGCTCCAGTTTCCTCCTACAGTCTGAAAGACAATGCATTGGCCATACTAAATTCTCCCTCAGTGTACCCAAACAGGCGCCAGATTGTGGCGACTGGGGGATTTTCACAGTAACTTCATTGCAGTGTTAATAAAAGCTTACTTGTGACACTAATAAATAAACTTTACATGTCCAATGCTGAATTCAAATTTCAGCCAGCAAAATCAGATTTTGACTCAATATCGACTGCAGAGCTCCTTCCCATGCTGTTTCCACATGTCTATTCTCTGGAATTAACATCAACACAGGACTCATATGTTGCGTTGCACGCATTCATTAACAACAAGTTTTAATTAATTGCAACTTTAGAACTAACAACTGTAATGACCAACTTGCCTTTAAAACAGCTGGAAAGCCGAAGAGAGTCCAGTGTATCCATCTGATTTGATCTACTTGTTCAGTTCTGATCTGCAAACTTGATTTCAGAAAATAAGCGCTCGCTGACATTTATTTTGCAATGGAATTGATGTGTGATATTTTTTGAGAAATGTGTTAGAAACATGCTGATTGGAGTAATGCCGAAAGGTCATCCAGACTCGAAACATTGGCTCTATTCTCTCTCCACAGATGCTGCCAGACCTGCTGAGATTTTCCGGCATTTTCTGTTTTTGCGTCAGATTTCAGCATCCGCAGTATTTTGCCTTTAACCTAATGCGTTCCGATTGAATTATTTCATCTGCAATCATGGAATGTTAACCTGTTTATTTTGGTGGCACGGTGGCACAGTGGTTAGCACTGCTGCCTCACAGCACCAGGGACCCGGGTTCGATTCCCAGCTTGGGTCACTGTCTGTGTGGAGTCTGCACATTCTCCCCCTGTCTGCGTGAGTTTCCCTCCGAGTGCTCCAGTTTCCTCCCACAGTCCAAAGATGTGCAGGTTAGGTGGATTGGCCATGGTAAATTGCCCTATAGTGTCAGGGGAACTTGCTAAGGTAAATGCATGGGGGTTATGGGGATAGGGACTGGGTGGGATTGTGGTCGATGCAGACTCGATGGACCAATTGGCCGCCTTCTGCACTGTGGGATTCGATGAATTTGTTAACACCTGTGATAAGTAGAGAAGTGAGGAGTTTGTTAGGAATGCTCTAAGCTTCTATACGATAAGATCACGCCCTAATTTCTATAGTAGAAAGAACTGGCATTTACACAGCACCTTATCACATCTCGCAGATACATTCCAGAGTGCTTCACACACTTGTTGAACTGCAATTACAGTTATGAAATGGGTAAACATGGCAGCCATTTCTCACACAGCAACCGGGTGAATGACCACTTAATTTGTGTTATATGGCAGAGGAATGTTGGGCAGGGGAGCTGGATTCTATCATTGAGCATCATGCACACTGCATTGCAGACAGGAGCTACTCTATGTCAGTTCCATTTCATTAACGTGAAGGTTGTTCCTTCCCTTTATATTGATTGCATCCAATGATCTTGTCTGTTTAAAGTTTG
The DNA here is from genome assembly GCF_964213995.1 of Mustelus asterias. Taxonomy (NCBI): domain Eukaryota; kingdom Metazoa; phylum Chordata; class Chondrichthyes; order Carcharhiniformes; family Triakidae; genus Mustelus; species Mustelus asterias. Next base: position 4,743,087 of record NC_135812.1, read on the forward strand.
AGCAGTGATGAGGGAGACCTGCTACATATTTGTGGCAAGTTATAAAGGCCAGTTGTGTTGAATTGTAAATGAGCATGTTGCTGAAGTGAAGCCTGTTCTTAATGAGTTAAAGACAATCTGTTATTTGTAACAGCTGAAATGTTTAGTGGGAATAAAAGAAGGGGTGGAATTTGTGACTTGCTGCTTTCAGACAATATTGTAAGAAGTCTCACAACACCAGGTTAAAGTCCTTCTGTGAGACTTCTTACTGTGTTCACCCCAGTCCAACGCCGGCATCTCCACATCATTCAGACAATATTGACAGGATTGAAGTTGCTACTTAAACTAAGATTCTTTTTACTTTCTCCTGAGATGTTGATGACATAAGCAAGGCAGAATCTATTGCTTCCATTAAATATTAATAGTTAACTATCTAACTATGGGAATGGAGTTGCATGAAGGGCTGGCAAGTTGCCTTCCCTCAAGACCATGAGTGAACCATTTGGGTTCTTATGACAATCCAGCATCTTTTTAATGGTTATTTTCTGCTGCCGCCCTACAAATGACCAGATTCACTGAATTCAGCTTCATAAATCCTGCTTAGGAGTGAAAGTAATAGGGCAATTGTTATGGGGGATTTTAACTTGACTAATATTGACTGGAATTGTTATAGCTCTAGCTCGTTAGAGGGGTCAGTTTTTGTTCAAAGCGTGCAGGAAGGTTTTTTGACTCAGTATGTAGACAGGCCAACTAGAGGTGAGGCTATATTGGATCTGGTGCTGGGAAATGAGCCAGACCAGGTGCTAGACTTGGAAGTTGGTGTGCATTTTGGTGATAGTGACCACAATTCGGTTACGTTCACCTTAGTGATGGAAAGGGATAGGCATGAACCTCGGGCCAGTGGTTTTAGCTGGGGGAAGGGTAATTATGAGGCTATTAGGAGAGAATTAGGAAACATAGGTTGGACTAGGAGATTACAGGGACTGGGAACGTCCGACATGTGGAGTTTTTTCAAGGAGCAGCTACTGCGAGTCTGTGATAGGTATGTCCCTGTCAGGCAAGGAGGAATTGGTAGGGCTAGGGAACCGTGGTGCACCAAAAAAGTTTCTTTGTTGGTTAAAAAGAAAAAGGAGGCTTATGTTCGGATGAGACGTGAGCACTCGGGTAGTGCACTAGAAAGCTTTAGATTGGCTAAGAGGGAGTTGAAGAGCGAGCTTAGAAGGGCTAAAAGGGGACATGAGAAGACTTTGGCGGATAGGGTTAAAGAGAATCCTAAGGCGTTCTATAGGTATGTCAAGAACAGAAGGTTGGTTAGGGCAAGTTTAGGGCCAGTTATAGATGGCAGAGGGAAGTTATGTGTGGAACCGGAGGAGATTGGTGAAGCATTGAACCAATATTTCTCTTCGGTGTTCACGCAAGGGGACATGAATATAGCTGAGGAGGACACTGGGTTGCAAGGGAGTAGAATAGACAGTATTACAGTTGATAAGGAGGATGTGCAGGATATTCTGGAGGGTCTGAAAATAGATAAATCCCCTGGTCCGGATGGGATTTATCCAAGGATTCTCTGGGAGGCAAGAGAAGTGATTGCAGAGCCTCTGGCTCTGATCTTCAGGTCGTCGTTGGCCTCTGGTATAGTACCAGAAGATTGGAGGTTAGCGAATGTTGTCCCATTGTTTAAGAAGGGGAACAGAGACTTCCCCGGGAATTATAGACCGGTGAGTCTCACTTCTGTTGTCGGCAAGATGTTGGAAAAAATTATAAGGGATAGGATTTATAGTTATTTGGAGAGTAATGAATTGATAGGTGATAGTCAGCATGGTTTTGTGGCAGGTAGGTCGTGCCTTACTAACCTTATTGAGTTTTTTGAGAAAGTGACCAAGGAGGTGGATGGGGGCAAGGCAGTGGACGTGGTATATATGGATTTTAGTAAGGCGTTTGATAAGGTTCACCATGGTAGGCTTCTGCAGAAAATGCAGATGTATGGGATTGGGGGTGATCTAGGAAATTGGATCAGGAATTGGCTAGCGGATAGGAAACAGAGGGTGGTGGTTGATAGTAAATATTCATCATGGAGTGCGGTTACAAGTGGTGTACCTCAGGGATCTGTTTTGGGGCCACTGCTGTTTGTAATATTTATTAATGATCTGGATGAGGGTATAGTTGGGTGGATTAGCAAATTTGCTGATGACACCAAAGTCGGTGGTGTGGTAGACAGTGAGGAAGGGTGTCGTAGTTTGCAGGAAGACTTAGACAGGTTGCAAAGTTGGGCCGAGAGGTGGCGGATGGAGTTTAATGCGGAGAAGTGTGAGGTAATTCACTTTGGTAGGAATAACAGATGTGTTGAGTATAGGGCTAACGGGAGGACTTTGAATAGTGTGGAGGAGCAGAGGGATCTAGGTGTATGTGTGCATAGATCCCTGAAAGTTGGGAATCAAGTAGATAAGGTTGTTAAGAAGGCATATGGTGTCTTGGCGTTTATTGGTAGGGGGATTGAATTTAGGAGTCGTAGCGTTATGTTGCAACTGTACACAACTCTGGTGCGGCCGCACTTGGAGTACTGTGTGCAGTTCTGGTCCCCACATTACAGGAAGGATGTGGAGGCTTTGGAGAGGGTGCAGAGGAGGTTTACCAGGATGTTGCCTGGTATGGAGGGGAGATCCTATGAGGAGAGGCTGAGGGATTTGGGATTGTTTTCGCTGGAAAGGCGGCGGCTAAGAGGGGATCTTATTGAAACATATAAGATGATTAGAGGTTTAGATAGGGTGGATAGTGATAGCCTTTTTCCTCTGATGGAGAAATCCAGCACGAGGGGGCATGGCTTTAAATTGAGGGGGGGTAGTTATAGAACCGATGTCAGGGGTAGGTTCTTTACCCAGAGGGTGGTGAGGGATTGGAATGCCCTGCCAGCATCAGTAGTAAATGCGCCTAGTTTGGGGGCGTTTAAGAGATCCGTAGATAGGTTCATGGACGAAAAGAAATTGGTTTAGGTTGGAGGGTCACAGTTTTTTTTTTAACTGGTCGGTGCAACATCGTGGGCCGAAGGGCCTGTTCTGCGCTGTAATGTTCTATGTTCTATGTTCTATGGTTAGAATTGAACTTTAGGTTTTGTTACCCACCTCATTGTATTATTGAACAACTGGTGCTATCTGCAGCATTTTACTCCCAATCCTGGTGTCACTGTGAGCACAGGAGCGAAGAGAATGGTATGTGGAATATGCTCAACTGAGCTCCATCAGACTCAACTGCTGTTAGGTATGAAACTGAGGCCTTGGATTCTTCAGCTGATCTTTAATCTGTGAGGAGTTGATTCACACATGAGGACCCCATGTTTGACCTCTCTGTATGGAGATAGTTAATCTGAGCTCTTTTGCTAGTAGAAAAACTAACATTGGCCTCTCTGTCCATAAGTTTGGAAGGGATAATCAGGTTTGGACTTCAGGTCAGACATGTTAGGCTGTGGCTGTATTGAACCTCTGGGAAAAAAAACTCGCCAATTCTCACTGGTCACCAGGAGCAGCTCAGATGAAGCAAGAAAACTGACAAGTAAGGAGCTCAGTAGCTCAAGTTGTCTTGATGTCTCTGTGGGTTCAGGGATCATAGGAATAGGAGGAGGCCACTCAGCCCCTAGGAACCGCTCTGCCATAAAGTTTGATTATGGATGATCTGTACCTTAATTCCATCTATAAGACCATAAGACATAGGAGCAGAATTAGGCCACTCGGCCCATCGAGTCTGCTCCGCCATTCAATCATGGCTGATATTTTTCTCATCCCCATTCTCCTGCCTTTTCCCCATAACCCCTGATCTCCTTATTAATTAAGAACCTATCTATCTCTGTCTTAATGACACTCAATGACCTGGCCTCCACACTCTTCTGCGGCAGAGTTCCACAGATTCACCACTCTCCGGCTGAAGAAATTCCTCCTCATCTCTGTTTTAAAGGATCGTCCCTTTAGCCTGAGGTTGTGCCCTCTGGTTCTAGTTTTTCCTACTCGTGGAAACATCCTCTCCACGTCCACTCTATCCAGGCCTCACAGTATCCTGTAAGTTTCAATAAGATCCCCCCTCATCTCCCTGCCTTTGTCCCATATCTCTCATTACCCTCGCCTTACAGAAATCTATCCATCTCAGTTTTGAAATCACTTTCTGCGTCTTGGCGGGGAAAGTTCTAGATTTCCAGGATTGTGTGAAGAAGTGTTTCGTTGAGTGGCCTAGCTCTTATTAAAGGTTATTCCCCTTTGTTCTGGACTCCCTCAACAGAAGAAATAGTTTCTCTCTATGAACCATATCAAATTCTTTAATCATCTCAAACATCCCAATTAGATCACCCCTTAATCTTCTATATTCAAAGGAATTTTTTTATTTATTTCAAAAATATACTTTATTCAAAAAAAACCTCTCAGATAAAACATTGCAAAAAGACATCCAAAAGTTACAAACAGTGTAAAAAAAAGAATCATTTTTACAGTACAATACAGTGCTTATTTACAAAACATTACATTCATTACATTTCATTCCGTAAAACTATGTACATACATCAGAGTTTACTGTGCCGTTATTTTTCAGATTGGCACACAGTTACGCAGGCCGAGGGTATTCTGCAGTTACCCGGCCCTCGGTCTGCCTCGGTTGCGACGCTTTACACGGTGGCCTTTCCCCATTGTGCCTTGGCGGCGGCTGCCCCAAGCTTGAGCGCGTCCCTGAGCACGTAGTCCTGGACCTTGGAATGTGCCAGTCTGCAACACTCGGTCGAGGACAATTCTTTCAGCTGGAAGATCAGCAAGTTTCGGGCGGACCAAAGCGCGTCCTTCACCGAGTTGATGACCCTCCAGCAGCAGTTGATGTTTGTCTCAGTGTGCGTCCCTGGAAACAGCCCGTAGAGCACAGAGTCCTGCGTCACCGAGCTGCTCGGGACGAACCTCGACAAATACCACTGCATCTCACTCCAGACCTTCTTTGCAAAGGCACATTCCACAAGGAGGTGTGCGACCGTCTCATCAGCCCCGCAGCCACTTCGAGGGCAGCGTGCGGTGAGGTTGAGCCCTCGGGCGTGCATAAAGGATCTGACGGGGAGTGCCCTTCTCACCACCAGCCAAGCCAGGTCTTGGTGCTTGTTTGTGAGTTCTGGTGATGAGGCAGTCTGCCAAATGACAATGACAGTCCGCTCAGGGAACCATCCGACAGGATCTGCCGTCTCCTTTTCTCTCAGGGCCTCAAGGACATTACGTGCTGACCACTGCTTGATAGCCATGTGGTCAAAGGTGTGTTTCCAGAAGAATTTCTCCACGAAGGACAGGTGCTGTGGTACGGTCAAACCTAATCGAGGCAACCTATTCTCCTAAACTAACCAGTTTAGCCCTGATATCGTTCTGGTAAGTCTGTACTGTGCGCCCACCAAGGTCAGTATTTTTTTCATACCCTTCCTGAGGTGCGATGCCCAGAACTAAATATTGTTCAACTGAACCATGTAACTTGCAAGAGGCTACCCTGTTATAACTCGAGGATCGTTGGAGTGCTTGTGTAATATAAAGCTAATTATGCTAATAGTCCTTCGCAGCACTGTCATAACCATTTATGAGAAGCACGCAAGCGAATTATTTAAATAAACAAAGGCTGCGAATGTTATTGCTGTACGGATAATATGTTGCATTTGTTGCACTGTTAAATGGGGCAGTGTTTCCGGACTGCGTGTCCTGAGATAATTCCAGGCTCACTCTTGCAGCAGGTAATTTCCTGCACAAATTAATTTCTCCGTTATTAGATCATTTCTGCTCACCTGGCCGACAGCAACAGAGGGAAGCTTTGTTTATTCTTGCATCGGGAAGATTAACCCTAATCGCAATTACTTCCTGGTAACAGATACATGTGACAATAGGATGGAGGAGGGGGGGAGGGGTGAAAAGACAGGAAAGGTGTTATTCTCATCAGTGAAAGAAAGGCCCCTTTGATGGGCGTTTGGGGAGTGGAATGCAAGAAATATGTGAGCCTTTTTCTTCTGTGTATTTTATATTCATTTTCTCCTCTTTGTACTCAGTAGGCCATGCACCCTAGACCCAAGCTGAAAGGATAGGTAGTTGACATTTCCATGACCTTCGATCTCTGGCAAACAGTAGTCGATATTGAAGAGCAGTCCCTGCTAAATTCTTCCCTTGCCACCTTTTGGTTAGACAGCTCACCTCTGTGTAGTGTTGCTGCTGGTGGTAGGGGGATGAGGGATTTGTATTGAGTTAATATATTGTCTGTGAATTACATGAATAAGAGGACTGTGAGACAGCAAAAGCTCCCTTTGTATCGTTCAGGCTTATGTGAGTCTTCCTACGAGTTCACGTCCCCTTTGAGAATAGTTCCTTAATTCAGGCCCAGGCTCCATTTCCTTCCTCCTGTCCATTTGGGCTTATCTATTTGTCCAATGACCGTGGCCGCTGAGTCCTACCAAAAGATGCAAATTAACTTCACAAAACAGTAGTCACTGACTATTTAGTTATGTGCACGTTAACCTTGCTACCACACCACTATGCGATTCCAGCTACGAGGTTTAAAAGAATTGTAACATCGAGAAACAAAGAGAATGGGAATCTCAGCAAGACTGTGTTTTCAAACCTGGTTGAAAATTAGTCAAACACAACCCTCGGAGGAATAAAGTTATGCTGAAGAAATAAATGTCTGCACTCTCCTGAGAGTACTGTATAAATTATCCTGATAAAATCTGGAAAAGTTTGGTTGGAAGGTCAGGGATTTCACTGTCTGTGTCTCTCAGTACACTGATCGTGGGAGCAACATATTTTGGGCTGTTTTTATCTCCTACAACTTCCTCTACAGAAGAAATCTGTGGAATTTAAGGATTAATCTGTTTGGCGATTTTGTTCTCTGTTCCTCGACCCAACAATGGGGCAGACAGATATTTCCCACCTACATTGTTTTTTTTTTCTCCGTTGCATCTGCAGCACATAAAAACCAACTGGAATTTAATTACCTCAATATATCTTCAAATTAAACTTGTGTGAAACATCGGGGGCTTTGATGTAGGCTTAGTGTTTTTATATACAGTTATTTGAAATCTTTGTCATTTCCCCTATTTTGTAGTTTTGCGTTGAGAAATTCTCCCAAGGCTCTGCTTCAGAAACCATTAATTAATCCTCAGGAATTTTTGGAATTGAGCAAAACAATTAAATATTAGCCACTTCAACCCCGAGTGACCCTACTTTCACTGCAGTGTTGCTCTGAAGTTGGAGCAAGTTTCTTTTCAATGAACAAACACCTGCCATTCTAAGTGGTTGTTTTTTCATTATTCACAATGCTTATGCTTCGAACTTTCTGCCATATAAATAAAAAATACTGAATGTTCTACAGGCTGGATTTAATGGAGGGGTCTTACCAGCAGGCTGGGGAGGTAAGAGCTTTTTTTACGCAGAGGGTGGTGGGTGTCTGGAATTTGCTGCCCCAGTTGGTGGTGGAGGCAGAGACCCGAAACTCTTTTAAAAAGTACCTGGATCTGCACCTTAAGTGCCGTAAGCTACAGGACCAGGTGCGGGAAGATGGGATTAGATAGGGCCATTCAACCCATCTTGCTCATGCCAGTTCGAGGGTTGAATGGCCTCCTTCTGTGCTGTAACTTTTCTATGATTCTATGGTAAGGCCTGTCAAATTGAGTGTCGCTCAGGCATCTAGCTGGACAGTGGCAGGCTTTCCCTGGGATCAAAGACCCTGATGCTCGATTGAACAATGGCGCCGCAGTGGAGGCAGTGGTTGCCCCTGGTATAAACCATCCAAAGCTGCATCTCATCAATGGATCCCAGGCGACAGGTCGCTCTGAGCAGGCCCTCCCCTTCCTTTGTCAGTCCCCTCGAGCTTGCGCTGAGTGCCTTTGAATGAGGCAACCTCACACATGGTGAAATCCCTGCCCTGCCATAGGGTTAAGACCAGAGATGGCAGAATACAGCTCTTAAGTGGAGGTGGGGAGACAGCAGTGTAACAATTACAACTTTCCATTACAACTACACTGTAGCGCCGGTCTGAGATCGATGTTATAGAATCAGTTCCCGGCTGGCATCAACTGAATTTACACTGACTAGAATCGACCAGTTACATTTATATAGCGACTTTCACATAAGGAAAAAAGTCTCAAAATTCTTTGCAGGAGTGCAATCAGGCAATAATCGATACGGAGCCAAAGAAGGAGATATTAGGAGGGATAGCTAAAAGCTTGGTCAGAGAAATAGATCTTAAAGAGGAGAGGAAGAGAGGTTCGGGAAAAATTGTAGAGTTCAGGACTTGTACAGCTGAAGGTATGTCATCAGTAGTGTCAGAAAAGGAATATGAAAGAGAATTTTCAGAGCATTGCAGGGATGGAAATTGTTAACAGCAATAGGAAGGGATGTGAATGTTATAGGATTTGAAATTGGAAATAAAATGTAACTTTCAGGTGTTGGTGGATTGGAAGCAAATATAGAACAGCGAGTGCAGGATGATGGAAGAACGGGACTTGTACAGACTAGGATTTGATCATCTGACATCTTTAAAGGGCGGAAACTGGTGATACGCAGGAAGGTCCCAACAGAAGATGACAAAGACAGGGAGAAAGGGAGATGGTCAAAGTTATGGAAGTGAAAGTTAGCAGTCTTGGTCTTGGAGACTTTAGATTGGAAGCTTAGCTTAACATTTGCAGCGAGGAGAGAGTTCGTTGCGGGTATTTTAATGTGTGAAACATCTATGAATAATAAGGGTTGAGCAGCACAGTGCTGTCCATGCAGACCAGTTCAGCGTGGGGAGGGAGGGCAGGGACCGGTAGGGTGCTGGAGAGTGCATCAGGGGCAGTGCAGCACTCTGGCAGAAAGCTTTGCTGCACTCATTTCAAAGTCCCTTGCCAACTGAGGGCCAACTTGTGAATGCAACGCTTTGGCAAGCGGGTTTGACGCCAACATAATTTCCTGCTGGTGTGACACAAGATTGGAAGACCTGATGAGATACTGGTGGGCAGCTGTCGCAATGAACGTTCATGGAATGCAAATGAATGCAAATGGCATTCGTGCCACCCGCCAGCGCGATAACCAACCCGTCATTAACCCACCATTGGGAGAATTGCAATATAATTTAACGCTGGCAGGTTTCCAACTTTTTGGCTCCACCAGATTCTCTGCACCCACCCACCGATCACCAAACCCACCACGAGTGGGAGCATTCCACCCTGTGTGTGGACGAACAGGCAGTTTTCTATTGTCTATTATTTTGGTAACATCACTCCTTCAACCTGCACTGCCATCCATTTTCCAGCTGAGATATTAAACCAGCATCATGTTTCCTCTGTTGATATGTTAAAAAACATTAAAAATGGTACGGTGCCTTGTCATTACAATGTCTCAAAGTTCCTTATCCAATGTGTTGGAATGACTGAATGGCTAATTAATTTATACTTTTGGTCGTATCTACTGAAACAGGTCCATTGGCTAGAACACTGGGAAAATTCTCTGCTCCGTTTCAGAAGGTGCCATTAGAACGACATGGTGGCACAGTGGTTAGCACTACTGCCTCACAGCGCCAGGGACCCAGGTTCAGTTCCAGCCTCGGGTCACTGCCTGTGTGGAGTTTGCACATTCTCCCCGTGTCTGTGTGGGTTTCCTCCGGGTGCTCCGGTTTCCTCCCACAGCCCAAAGATGTGCGGGTTAGGTTGATTGGCCATGCTAAATTGACTCTAGTGTCAGGGGGATTAGCAGGGTAAATATGTGGGGTTACGGGAATAGGGCCTGGGTGGGATTGTGTATGGTGCAGACTCAATGGGCCGAATGGCCTCTTTCTGCACTGTAGGGATTCTATGGATACTCTCTAAAATAACGTAAAAGATCTCAGAGATTAAAAAATTCCAATGGCACTATTCAAAGAAAAGCAGGGGGAGTTTATTCTGATGTCCTGGCCAATATGTATTCCTCAATCAACATCACTAAAAATCTGTCATTATCACTTTACTATTTGTGGGAGCTTGTTGTCTACAAATTGACTGACTTACTACATTTCCTACAATGAGTACATTTTTAAAAAGTGCTTTGGCTTCAATATACTCAAGTACTTCTTGGGACTTCCTGAGATTTAAGTTTGTTCTTCATGAATAAATTAAAATAATCATTTATTTATCTGATTTTTGTTTGTGGGATCTTTCTCTGTTTGCAACAAAACCAAGACATTTGGCTGCATTTAACTAGTCACAGCGCTTCAGAAACTAATTAAACTTCTTTGATAGCCAACATTGATTGCTCACCCTTAACAGTAGCCAGCAATATTTCAGTGTGATAATTGCGAAATAAATCGAGGTATTATTTTAGGAATAGATCAATAGCACCGCTTACCCCAAATGTTTCAACAGCCTTACTGTTCAACGTGTTAAATTAGTTCCTTCACAATATCAGGAAAAGCAGCAACCCCAAGCCAGTCCCTGATGATATTGATAAAAAAGCAACATGTAAACAAAGATTTTGTTTAAAAATCCATGGCAGAACATAATAAATGGAAACCATGGTTTTAAAAGGAATGTCCTTTTAATAAGCCTGGTTCATTACCAACATTATCTGTTTAATGCCGTCTTAACTGAATAAATGTATCTAGCAATACTGAAATTCCCATTAATGTATCATATCACATGCAATTGGAACCCTATTCCTCAATAAATCCCACTATTTCAGTCACAATGTAAACAGAATCCAAGTGATACGATGTATGATACCACTTTGACTAAATGTGATCTTGGATAAAGCATGCAGTTCTGCTCAGCTCCATAACAGTATAAGTTCCATTGCTGTGACAAGAGCCCCAACCCTTTCCTTTTCAAACACACTCAAACTGCTGGTTGACTTTGCAACTTTCAGGAGGTTGTAACATATACTTGGTTCATAATCATGAGGTGGTGACAATGGCCTCATGCAGATGCCTCACAACCTCCAGGATCATGGGCAGAGGGTGAAAACCCCAGATGGAAGTAGGCATCTGTAAAGTTGTGTGAGGACTTCCGTAAAGAGGTATTGTCCAGTTTTTAGGAAGCAATTTGGTTGTGTTTTGCCACGTCAACTGCACAGTATTGAAAGAAATATGATAATACAATCCAGGAATTGTATGTTACCACATGGCAACTTCAGATGAGCTGGTAAACCAAAGGCTTAGGTGTCTGTTCAGGTGAAGATTAAAGTTCTTATGGCACCTTCAAATGGAACAGAGAATTCTCCCAATGGCCAATAGATCTGTTTGAGTAGACACAACCAAAAGTATAAATTAATTAGCCATTCAGTCACTCCAACACATTGGATAAGGAACTTTGAGACATTTTAACGACAAGACACCATAATCATTTTTTTTTTTAACATATCAACAATGCTTTCATATTTGTATCTGTTGTTAGATTGTAACCGGTAACAACTTTGTATTGGATGTAATGTGATCAATGGTAACAAACTATAAGAGTCAGCTGACGCAGTAAACCATGGAACCAATTACAGAATGATGTGATGGTCAGCTGACTCACTATAAATGAGAACCTGTTGGGAATTATGGGGAGCTTGGAGTGGCCCAGGGTGAGGCCCCGAGCTTAGAGTAATGAGGTTTCTTTATTAAACCCTTTCTTTGATTTATAAGTTGGAGTATGTTTTGTTATATTTTTATTGTCTGCATTTGAAGAGTTCCTTCTGAGGAAACATCTGTGAGTGCCTGAACCTTTCCACAAATCAGCAAAGAAACTTAACTGCCCTCTAATTAAAAGTAGCTTTTCCAAAATATTGTGTAGGGCCCAGATTTTCGCCACATTGGAGAACCTCTCATCATGGGGGTTGTGCCCGGAAATTGTAATCCCTGCGCCCGAACACCACAATGCCCATTTTTACAGGGGTGGGAATGGGGTGCGGTGTGTTTCACGCATGCGTGAAAGGCAACTGGCCATTTAAATCATCAACTGCCTTACCACTGAAGCAGGGTTTTGGTAGGCCAGGAATGTGAAACCCGAAGTGTGCAGATTAGACCAGCTAAAAAGAGGTCCAAACTTTGTAGATTCATTTGATTTGCTAGGATACCCATTTGGAATTGTTAAATGTTGGCATAAATGTGTGTAAAAGGTTTGATTTGATTTATTATTGTCACATTTATTAACATACAGTGAAAAGTATTGTTTCCTGTGCGCTATACAGACAAAGCATACTGTTCATGGAGAAGGAAATGAGAGAGTGCAGAATGTAGTGTTACAGTCATAGTTAGGGTGTAGAAATGCATTACAGTCATATCAGTTGGAACTGTCATCAGACCAGTCAAAATCAACTACCAAAACTATAAGAAACACCTGTCAAAGAGAGCTGTCAAATGGAGCTGTCTACCCTTTAAATCTTTGAAACAAATGTCTGAAGTATTTTTAAAAAATGATTGATTGCTATTTCACTCTGTCCATCGACATAAGCCTCAGGGTTTCCATCACTGGATTAGTGCTGCATGGCTGATTTCTCAACCATCTATGATTGTAGTAGGGTGCCTGCCATTTCACAGTTTGATTGACAGCTACAAGTGGTTATAAACTCTTTGATATGGTACTATACATTCCAAAGATTGTTGTTATAAGGGATTGTCACTTGAATGAAATGCTTGTTGTTATAAGCCTTCATTGAAGGAATCTAAATGTAGTGAATGGGTTTTTATAGAGTACTTCTTAAATATTGTAACAATAGACACTTAGAATTTTATTTTGTCTCACTTCTGCATGGCTCCTGAGGTCTGCCTATTAGTGGATACCAGGTGAGTTGGTATGGTAGGTTTAAAGATAAAGGGTGGTGGGCATGGGATAACATGAATTGGCGCTAAGTTGGCCTAGGGGATATAAAGGGTTGTGGAGGGTGGATAGAGGGCTGAAGGTTTGTGTAGGGGCTATAAAAGGGCACGGGGGATGGTGGAGGGGTATAGGTTGGCATGGATAGTATGAAGGGCTATGGAGAAAGGGTGGGGGCAGGAGGTGGCTTGAGTGGCATGAATGGAGCATGAGGAGTGTGAGTGCTAGAGGAATGTTTCATGTTTTAATCTTTATTTTTAAACTTTGGACGTAGTGCCGGAGCCCCAAATCAGGTCTTCCGCCCAGCCCGCCTCCGCACCCGGCATCCACCTCAGTTCTTCCCAGTCACCTGCCCCAACCTCTAATCCAACCCTCTCCGATGGACTGGAAATCCAAAATCCAGGAAACCATTTTAAAGGTCAAGTCCGCAGAGCTGGAAATTCTCCTGTCTCTGCACATCTGTCCCGTGAGCGAAAATCTGAGCCTTAGGTTTGCTTGCAGTGTCAGCAGAACAGGTAAGTCCAGAAGATCCCACCGGTGGGAAGAGCCAGAAAATTCCACCCTGAGTCTCGCAAACTCCTAGGAAGGGTTGTAAATAGTTGCGCTATGAACTATCCATTTACTTCTGAGCTGAAAGGGAGTGGGATTAAGGATAGATAATTTATCATTTCTAGCTGGCTGCATGGGGAAAAGGGCAGAGAAAACCATTTTAGAGATCAGGTTAGAGGCTCTATGTGGTCAGCAGCTTGACTTTCTGAATGACCACAGCCATATTTGGGAAGGAGACGGTCTCTAGTCGAAAAGATGCATCCTGAAGCCTTCTACGAATCCCAGGACATTTGTTCTGGCATGGCCATGGGGAAGAAGATTCATCAGCTCTGCTTCTGGTGGTGGATACTAGAAACACTCCAAAACTGAGGAAAAGACCTGCTCCTCGCCCCACCACGGGAATCGGAGCGGGCGAGGAGCGGACAATGGGAAGATCCATTGGCCTCGGGTGTAATTTTCTGGTCTCGGGTCGAGTGAGGCTGTAAAACCCTGCCCTTGGAGTCAGTCTCTCAAAGTTACTACTCAGCGAAGCTGGAATAGAAGAACCCATTGGAAGCTGGGAGCAACTGTGAACTCTTTGTTATAAGAACTAATTCTGTGGAGAGTCCCATTGTGATGAGTATAAAGTGGAATGTTCCTCTCTGCAGTCTAAAGTATAAGTTGCCTACAAAAAAGAAATAGTTTAGTCAGTAGTGCTTTGAGTCATTTGTTACTTTAATGTCTTAATCTTGCCATGTCATGTTTTCAGCTAGAAACTGGAAATTTGAATCTCCTTTGAAAAGTTATTGGGCTCTACGGAGATTGTCACAACAGCAATGTTCTCATGACTACATAATCTATTTTTAATGATGTTGGTTGAGGAAAGAATGTGAGCCAGGAGATCCGCCAAGCTCACTTTAAAATAGTGCCACAGCAGATGGGGGTCTCGATTTAATATCTCATCCAAAAGAATGCACCTATGACAGTACTCCATTCTGTTGTTGCCCATCCCTACTTGCCCTTGAACTGTTAAGCCATTTCAAAGGGCATTTAAGAGTCAACCACTGGATCTGGAGTAGCATGTAGGCTAGATCAGGTAAGGATGGCAGATGTCCTTCCCTAAAAGACATTAGCAAACCAGATGGGTTTTTTTACGACAATTAGCAATTAGAATTTTATTGAATTTCACCATCTGTCCGTGGTGCGATTCAAACCCGGGTCCACAGAGCTTTATCCTGGGTCTCTGGATTACTATTCCGGTGACGGTGCCACTACACCACCACCAGAATACCGCCATCTTAGCTAAGAGTAGACCATGGATTGCTGGCCTGGATGATTCAAAAGTGCACATGTAGCACATTTACCCATTTAACTATTAACAGTACTTGTCCAGTTTGTTGGATGGAGGGGGGTGGGGGGAGGTGGGGGGGTGTTGCTGCTGGTTTGAGTGTTGCTAACTAATGCTTTTGCCTTTGACATCATCACTCAGTACATTCTGTCCTGCTCTGTTTCTCATCTCTTCCCTTATTTTTAATTTTGTGCTGGTTATAGGTTAGATGGGTTCTCTGTTGTGAATATCTCCTCCCATATTGTTTTTTGCCAAACCCCAACAGGAAACTGAAGATTATATTTGTCTGGCCCCTTCTAGAAAGTGTATGTCTGATGTGAAACAGGATGCAAAAAACATGTTTTTATCTTCTTAATGAATGTGACAACATCCACATTTTTCCACCACGGGATACAGTGCAGAAAAGTTTCTGTTGACTGCGCAAATGCTTTTTTGATGTCCTTCAAATGAGCTCAGCGCAGCACTTCCGTACAAGATGTGCACTTATTTTTAACCTGTAATACATAGTTCTTTATTTTATACATCTCTCCTTGCCTTGCCTAATCTACCACCTTACAACCTCCACTCGTGTGTGCCTGAAACAGTTTGTCAGACCTTCGGTAACACTGCATCTGGCCATTGTAACTCTGAAAACAACATTGCTTTCCTGACCCCCTCTACCTTTGTTCCATCCCTCCCCACTTTCCAGAAAAACCATAAGACCCATCACTTCAACCTCCTCCTTCATACCCTCACTTCCCCTCAGGTTTGGCACCAGCTGCTGCTTGGGGTCCATTCTCCTTTTTCTCCCTCGCTTTGTACATTCCACTAACTTAGAGATGCCTCTTAGATGTTCCTACAAGATCTGATAGCCGTTAAACAAGAATTCCTTGTTGATAAGTACAGACTCATTTTAAAGATCAACACTAACCGGTTAAGGTTATTCAAAATATAGCTTAAAAAAATAAGGAAGTAAGGCTAAAGAAATAAGGAAGTAACACAACTTAATGAGAACAAACCAGATTTCAAAATGATCCCTAAAGAAAACAGTAATCTTTCTAATAACTGATTAATGTTTCCACCACGATCTTTAACTGTACAGCTTTGCACAAGTAACAGTTTATGTTTCTGTGAATCACGGTTATTTGACAACATCAAACTAAAGCTCTTGTTTGCAAACCAAAATGTTCTGACCACCCATGAAGCAGGTGGTTGGACCTGGAATTCAAACTCTCTCCATTCCCATTAACCCCGCAAACACTGAATGCCGTTTGCAACTGCTTTCCCTAACATCTGTAAAAATATAGTGGTAAGTGTAGTTGGAAAATGAACTGTGAGCTTATATCAGAATTAGCATTTTGTACTGTTCTTCGAATGAACTAAAAGCAAAATTGGTCTCTTGAGTCACAGGTGATAAGTTCAAGCCCCCATGCAAAGACTTGAGTACATGACCTAGGTTGGAACAGTATTACAATCTCATGAATCCATTAATAAATCATTGAATTGAGGACCCCATCTGTCTATTTATGGTTGTTTGGGATGTGTTACAAATCCCACCACACTATTCAATGATGTAGGAGTTCCCCCATTGTCTCGGCCAACATTTATCCTTCAACAGAGCAAACAACTGGCCATAAATTTAATTGCTGTTTACCAGATTCTCAAGTTTAAAATGGCTGCTATACTTGTCTACATAACAACAATCATCGCCTAACCAGTTTCTTGGATGTGTGGTGCACCTTGAGGATTTCCTGAGCAATGTGACAAAGTTTTAAGAAGAGCATTTGCTTATTGATGGTAGCAAAATATTAGCTCATTGAAGAATTAAAAAACTAAAATTATTTCATGCAATATATTCGGAGTTAACAGGTCTCTTGCAGAAATCCAGTCATAAAAGATCCTCTTCTTAATTAACCCTTTGTCTTCATTGAACTGTTCCTTTAGCCAAAAGGGCAATTATTTGAGATGACATCTACAAGGAGAAGATTTTAGTGAGGGCAAAGGATTAATCCTGGTGATTCATGGTTGACAGGCAAGAGGATCATATGGCTAAGAATAGTCTGGGATTAAACTAAAGCCTACACTAATGTTTAGTTAACATAATGACAGAGTGCAGAAATGCTACTGTGAAGCCTGCACAATATACCTAAATCCAGGCTGTGACATTTCCCAGTGTGAGGCTCCAAAATGCATATGCTACTTCCCATTTCACATACTGTGTTTATAGTGAGGGGATCAATTTACTCTGAGTCAGTTTCAATGTGAGTGTGAATGCCTCTGTCCGAAAGATTTGTAAAGACTCCCAATGTAATGCCACCCATACAGCAATTTATTGAAAACTATTTACATGACATTGGTTTTGCTGGTACAGAACAGCAGATTATGGAAAGTCTTACTCATTGTTTCCAAATTTAAGCTTTTTTTTGTTAGAATATTTTACTAATTCCCAGTATTTGCATATTTTGAAGTAGGCATTGAAACGTGCAACTCCCTCAGTGTCTCAGACTACATTGCCTGAGTGAGTGGCTGAGTTATATAGTCAAAGAGAATCCCTGTTTTGATCCCAAGCCAATGCTCACTTCAGCTTGGGTGATAACTGAAACACAAGTGTGCCAGAAGGAGTAAGTTGACTCTGGTGCCCACTCCAGATCACTATCAAATCATAGTTATATAGAAAGATCAAGGCATGTTTATCCATGATGCCAACATACCAAAGCTCACTGATCCAAGAAAGAATTCAGGAGAAACATTCTTACATAGGGAATGATTAGAATGTAGAACTCGCTATAACGTGGAGTAGCTGAGAAGAATAACATAGGTGTCTTTTGGAGGAAGCTGGCGCAGTGGTTAGCACTGCTGCCTTACAGCGCCAGGTTTCAATTCCATGTGGAGTTTGCAAATTCTCCCAGTGTCTGCGTGGGTTTCCTTTGGGTGCTCCGGTTTCCTCCCATAGTCCAAAGATGTGTAAGTCAGGTTGAGTGGCCATGCTAAATTGTCCCTTAATGTATCAAGACGTATAGATTAGGGGGATTAGTGGAGCAAATGCATGGGGCTAAGCGAATAGGGCCTGGGTGGGATGATCTCTGAAAGTCGATGCAGACTCATTGGGTTAAATGGTGTCTTTCTGCGCTGTAGCGATTCTATGGTTCTATGGACAAACACATGAAATAAAAGGATGTACTGATATGGTTAGATAAAGTAAGGTGGAAAGAGGCTCATGCAGAACATTGGGCTGAATGATCTTTTACTATCTTTTAAATTGCAAATAATTTGATGTATGTGAAGTTCTTTGTGACCTTTTTAAGGGATAGTGCTCAGTATAAATGTGCATCTTTCGTGAATGGATAATGATGATTTGATTGATGTATGAAAGGACTACCACTATACACAGTTGTACTCCAACATGAGTTGGTGCATTCCAGATGTTGGCAGGAGGGCCTGCCAGACAAAACACTCTGACAGTGGGGTTTAATTAGTGTAATAGTGATTATGACAATCTTGTTGCTTTTTTCTAATGTTCAAGTTAGCAAGTCACACACCTTCCTGACTTGGACCTATAATGTCACTCCTCCACTGTGGCTGGGTCAAAATCCTAGAACTCCCTTTCTGACAGCACTGTGGGTGTATCTACACCACATGGACTGCAGCGGCTCAAGAAGGCGGCTCACCACCACCTTCTCAAGGACAATTAGAGATAGGCAAAAATGCTGGCCTTGCCTCCCATTCCATGAATAAATATTTTAAAAAGCTGTTGGTGAATGAATAGTCAGTAATATTAAGTGTTTAAAACTGAGTGGCAACTTCTTTCATAAGTTTCTCAAACATATCTTTAAAGCCACCGACAGTGTTTCTGAATATTAAACAACAATCCAATAATACTGATGAAAGCTAAAAATTGTGTTTCAAAATATCATGCAGAAATGGAAATTACTCAGCCCAGTCTTAAAGCAGTTAGTGTGGTTGAAGAAGAAAAGCATCTTTTCGATCACCGAAGAAGCATTGCTGTTTTACTAGTGTTTGTCTCATTGGGAGCAACAAGATTGCAGAAATTATTGCTGGTAAAAGTAAACCAGAGCAGGAAAACAAGGATACAATTTGGCACTTATCAAGACTAAATGATTTCCTTTTTAGCTGCTGATTTCTACTGGGAAATGTATCCTTGGACTGAAAATTGCATCCGGAAAAATGTTTATGTAATGTTTTTCAAACAAATGATTGTTCACAGTAACCTTTAACTTGCAGTGAGGGTGTTGTGGTTTTACTTATTAACCCTTCACCAACAGCGCCACAATGTTCACAGCAAACCTCTCAACTGTGCAAGAGCTTGTCATTGACAGGGATATTGGGTTTGATATTTGTATTCTTTCGTATTTATTGGTAACAACAAGGTGCAGCCAGCGAGGAAACTGGAACAAGGAAGAAATTCTTACCTTGTGTGTTGTCTTTTACAGAGCCACAGAATGATATTGTACAGAGGAGGCCACTCAGCTCATTGTCCAACATCTGTAGATAGTAACTACTTTTTACAAGTAACAACACACAAGTAACAATGACATGACTAACCGGTTTTATCTACTTTTGGAGATAGTGCTTTGGAGGAATGTTGGGTGCTCTTTTTCTAATAGTGCCACAGGATCAATTACTAGGGGACACAGGTCTAAGGTGTGAGGGGCAAGGTTTAAAGGAGATGTACAAGGCAGATTTTTTACACAGAGGGTGGTGGGTGCCTGGAACTCGCTGCCGGGGGAGGTAGTGGAAGCGGATACAATAGTGACTTTTAAGGAGCATCTTGACAAATACACGAATAGGATGGGAATAGAGGGATATGGTCTCCGGAAGGGTAGAGGGTTTTAATTCAGTCGGGCAGCGTGGTCGGTGCAGGTTTGGAGGGCCGAAGGGCCTGTTCCTGTGCTGTAATTTTCTTTGTTCTTTGTTCTCTTTGATCTTTAAACTCCACTAAAACTGGTCAGGGCCTCGGCTTAATGTCTCATTTCAAAGGCAGAACTTTAAAAAATTTAACATTCCCACAATGTTGGACTGGCCTGTCTGTTTAGATTATGAATTCATGGTGTTTTGTGGCCTGTGAATCTCCCAAGTTTCACCGCGAAGCTATCACTCCCAGCAACATTAGCTGGTTGTTTTTTTTGCTGTTTATGGACCTCGCTGGGTGAAAATTGAGTTTGAGTTTGCAATGAAGCATACATTTTCATTCATTTGCTTTGCAACATTTAGCTTATATTGGATGATGTAACATGAAAATTACTGCACCATTTATTTTCTTTACAGTTTAAGTTCAGTAAGTTCTTTACATTTATAAAACAGAGATCAGTGGTGGCACATAAGTCTGGAACTTGGAAGAAAAGCACTGAAAATGTTAAGAGTTTATCGATTAGCTTAAGTTGTCCAGCAGCTTATAGTAGTAAGTGTACAACAAACATGTTGAAAGTGTGATTAAAAAAAAAGTTCAATGTGTAAGGTTTTTATTGTATCATTTTATGGGCACTGTGTATGTTGCCCTTTATATTTTTCAGTGTCCAGTTGTTCCTCAACACTTCAGACCTCTGTCAATGTGATCAAGTCACTGAGGTGTGTGATGGCAGCCATTGATTATTTTTCTATCTCTTTCCCTTGGGGACAATAGCTCAGCCAGATTTACCATGCAATGTGCCCAGGAGGTGGCCTGCCATTGGTTAGCGGCAGGATCTTCTGGTCCCGCCATTGTCAACAGGATTCCCCGTTGAATGCACCCCTTGCTGCTGGGGGTGCGCCGGCAGCGGGACTGGAAGATCCCACCGACATGAATGGCCGGGAAGTTCCAGTCCTTCTTGCTTCTTCAGCAAATTTCTTCCAACTCAATCAGGAATGCAAAGGTGTGGGATACAGAAGTGTACTTTTTTATAGACTTTATACATTTATATACCAAAACTGTTTCAGCATCAGGTACTGTCAGCAGCCAATGGTAGCTGTTTTGACTTATTCAGTTGCTGCCTGTTATTGTCTTCCCCAGTCAGTCCAACTTTAATCCCTGACATCTTCTCCGCTCCTAGATCCAAACATGCTAACTCTTCCAACTCTGGACTTGTGAGCAGCTTTACCAGATTAACAGCACCAACATTGTCAGAACATATTCATAGAATCCTACAGTGCAGAAGGAGGCCCTTTGGCCTTTCTCCACTCCACCTGACGAAGGGGCAGCGCTCCGAAAGCTAGTGGCATTTGCTACCAAATAAACCTGTTGGACTTTAACCTGGTGTTGTTAGACTTCTTACTGATAATCTAACAGGGCAACCTTCCATGTAGAGCAGAATAAGAAATAAAAAGGAAATACTGGAAACGGAACAGGCCAATTAGTATCTGTGGAAAGAAAGAACTTGCATTTCTATAGTGCCTGTCATGACCTTGCATCCTGAAGCACTTTCAGAACCAAAAAAATGAAAATTGAATAAATATTTTTATAGAATCAGAACGTAGTGCAGGAGGGGTGGGAGGGAATTAAAGATGAGAGGAAGTATTGGTGGAATAATCTGTAACCCACTTAAAAGATAAACAAGATTATCAGGTGCTGAGACGATCTTCAGATCAGATAATAGACTGAAGTATTAAACAAATCAAAAACATTTGGGAATAGCTGAGGCAGTGGCACGCAACTCAAAGAACAGGCTAGAAAACACATTGAAATCCTAAAGGTCAGGTCTGAAATTAAAGCAAGAAGTCAGATAAATGGGGTAGAGAGGTTGCTGGCCCTGAAACCAGAGGAAAAACAGACCAACACAGAAGATTTAGAGCTCGATCCAGCAGTGAAGGATCCAGACTGTTTAAGGAAAACACAGAAATGTCTGACCACATTGATAGAAGAAGGTGGCTTTGACCAGCTATTAAACACCTCCCCATTGACTTTAATGAAACTGAAAATGATGTGGAGTTGCCAGCGTTGGACTGGGGTGGGCACAGTAAATAGTCTCAAAACACCAGGTTAAAGTCCAACAGGTTTATTTGGTAGCACCCAGCTTTCAGAGCGCTGCCCCTTCATCACTCACCTGATGAAGGGGCATCGCTCCACAAGCTCATGCTACCAAATAAACTTGTTGGACTTTAACTCGGTGCTGTGAGACTACTTACTGGAACTGAAAATGGTAAGCAGTCTCTATCATCTAAAATCAAGGCTCCCTCCTTCTCAGTGTGATAGAGCCAGTTGCTGCATCCATGCAAGTACCAGCTTCATCTCTTCAGTTCACCATATAACCGCTTTGGATCAAACAGCAGAGAAGTGTGCACTTTAGAGTATTCTCCTATGGTTGGCTTCTACCTTTCATCTCAATGACCAACCACGATTTTGATCTTTCAGCAATGAACGCAATGACTAATACCCTAATATTTCTTCTACTGTACCTCTTAGAGCCACAGGAAAAGGGAGTGGTGTCATGGGGAGAGACTCGTGTCCTCTGATCATTTATAACTCTGAACTGAAGAGTTTGGCTTCAAAGATTATATTTGACAGAGTTGAGGTCAAGTCAGTAAACCTATGTTTGGTTTTCCGAAGCCAAATTTGGCTGTGTGGCTCCAGTTTGGCTGTCTCACATAATTCTCAAAGGAAGTTATCCCAAAAGAAGAGCCTATAAAGGGGAAAATACTCCTGAAAAAGATAACCTCTTCATTGGCTGAAATTTATTGATTGAACTACTTAATATAGCAGACAGGAAGAATTATATAGACAACCATTATAAACACAAGTGAAGGGGAAAGAAAAGCCTTCAGATTTCTACATTAAAGGACCTGAGCGTCCACTCAACATAAGTAGCAGATAAGAGTTTTAGGAAGTTGAACATGTGGGTTTCTGTGTTGACATGGCAACAGCCACTCAAAGACTTTGACCTGCCAATAAATCCATTCTATTTAATTTAAACACTTAAATAAAAAAAAAACAAAGTTCAAACACATCGTCATCAAGAGAGAGTTTTGTGCCGTGCCAGCGAGCCCACACACTTCACTAATTTCATCCTAACTGGGCCTTGGGATTCAAGCTGTTCTGTCAGTCTCCTGTGTCACGCCAAGCTGACCACACATGCCACAAACAGCTCAGCCAGACTCTGAATGGAGCAATCGCTTATTATTCCCTGCCTTCTGCTGCATGTAGACTGAAGCTGGGGAGAGATAATAAGTAGGAACGGCCTGATGCAGCAGATAGCAGCATGTGTTGTCCACATTAGCATCAATCGTTTGTACTCAGTAGCACTGATTTTCCAGCTTGTTGCTGCTACTACAATAACCATGTTTTCTACAGTTATTCCCACAGTTTAGCAAGCAGCGCAGGTATTTGGATATATGATTCCTGATTTGTAATACTTAGGTATGGTGGGACATTTAGAAAATCTATTGCTGATGTACTTTATGTTCTTACCATTTTTAAGAGCTTTTTAAATTACCGCAGAACCAATTAGTAGAAACCATTGCGCATTTCCTGAACCAACTCATAGAATCTTGCGCGTGTTTGCATATTTTTGGACTCACCAAAGTGTGGGATGATTTGTATTTATGTAGCACCTTACCATATCTCAGAAACGAATCTTAAAGCACTTCACATTTTGTGCAGGAAAATGTTGTGTCAGAGCAGAATTATCCACAGGTATGAGGTGAATCAGCAGTTGATTAATTTCTGCTGTTGGTTAATGAAGGATTGTTGTCTGGGACATCCGGAGAACTTCCCACCCTTCCTCAAGAACTGGCATACAATTTTGCACTGGAATCGTCAGCATGAGGAAGCAGGATTCAGTCTGAGGTGTCCTGTGAAGAACAGCATCAACAGTACAGCATTTCTTCAGTACTGCCATGTACTTGATCATTGTACTTCAAATCATGCGCTGCGATTTGCACCCACGTTTGCCACAAGCGTAAATGACAACGTGGACAGAAAATCTCACGACCCAGAAAACAGGAATCTCACCATGAGATCCCATTTTCCGATTTTCCCCATGCACTGCTGGTGACGTAACAAGATTTCCACCCGGGAAGATTGGAAACCTCATTTCAAGACATTGTAATATGGTAGTGGCTTCCTCACCATATTGTCCTTTCTCTCCCCCCAAAAACGCTTCTCAAAAATGGGAACCAAGGAAAGGGAACACACAGATAAGTATAGCCCCAGGGGGCGGGGGTTGGGGGGGAGGGTACGACACTTCCAGGATGCCAAGGGAGCTCCATTGTGTGGGGTTTCCTGTTCCGTTCAGGAGGGTGAGTTCCACTTGTGTGTGCGTGGTGGGGTTGGTTCCACTTTGTGTGTGTGTGGGGGCCTCCCCAATGTCCATGTTGGAGGGTAGTCTCCTCTGTTGGGGGCCTCCCCCATGTTCATGTTGGGGGGGCTGTCTCCCATGTCCATATTGTGGGTGCCTCCCCCATGACCATATTGTGGGGGCCTCCCCCATGACCATGTTGGAGGATGGTCCCCTGTGTCCACGTTGGGAGGGGGTTCCTTTATTTTATATCGGAGCTCCGGGTGCCCTTATAAAAGGGAGCCTCGATCTCAGGATTCCTAGTTGGTGGCTTTTTCCGGCCCAGCCGACCAACGTGACTGCGTGGACCATGTCAGTTTTTTTCTGTGCAAAGTCTGTGAGCCACACGCTGGTGCTCCCGCCACAGGGAGCACTCTGTGCAGAGAATGGAAAATTCCACCCACTGTCTTGGAATCTTTGTAGTTTGTGTGAATGGCTACCTCGTGTTCTGTCACTGCCAGAGGTCACCAAGTACTTGTTTCTGTCAATTTCCACCAGTCCATTCATATTTTACTGAACATTGTCAGTCTTTATTTTTCTCCCCTTTTGCTGTAGTGATTCCCATTCCAAATCTTCGACCAAGGGTGTGACACTGGTGTATTTCCCACACTGATCTGTGCAAAACCATGCAGCACATCGTGGGGTTACCTCAATCTTATTTATGTCTCTCAGGATCCCACACACAAATTACATTCTTAAGAATTAGACAAACAAGCGTTTAGTAAGCTATAACTCTCATATTCTTATTGCAATACAAACGATTCCTTCACAGAAATCCAAGAACCCTGTTGGCTTTGGGTGAATGTGGAATGTGGAATCCCCATTAAAGACTGTTGTTAAGATGAACTCCCAGGGATGGTTGAGTATCTGCCTGTTGGAGAACTTGATTATAGAACTTAAAGCCATCTGTTGATGGATCCTTTTGTTGGTAGTGCACATAACATAGCATGGCCATGCAAAATCCTCTCTCAGTGTACCTGAACAGGCGCCAGAGTGTGGCAACAAGGGGATTTTCACAGGAACTTCACTGCAGTGTTAATGTAAGCATTCATGTGACACTAATAAATAAACTTTAAAGTTTTAATTATTTGGCATCGCTTGCATCTCTTTTGATTTTGATTTGATTTGATTTGTTATTGTCACATGTATGAACATACAGTGAAAAGTATTGTTTCTTGCGCGCTACACAGACAAAACATACCATTCATAGAGAAGGAAACGAGCGAGTGCAGAATGTAGTGTTGCAGTCATAGCAAGGGCGTGTGGAAGGTCAACTTAATGTGAGGGAAGTCCATTCAAAAGTCTGACAGCAGCAGGGAAGAAGCTGTTCTTGAGGCCGTTGGTACGTGACCTCAGACTTTTGTATCTTTCTCCCGACGGAAGAAGGTGGAAGAGAGAATGTCCAGGGTGCGTGGGGTCCTTAATTATGCTGGCTGCTTGGCCGAGGCAACGGGAAGTGTAGACAGAGTCAATGGATGGGAGGCTGGTTTGCGTGATGGATTGGGCTACATTCATGACCTTTTGTCGTTCTCCCATTGGTCCTGCCATTTTTGGAACTCTAGAAGATCATTATGAAGTGGATTTGAGCTTTCCTTGATGCTTAAACTAAACACCCATCAGGAAATAGTCGCACCCTGTTTTTTAACTTGTTGGGAAGGTCATTTATGTATATCAAGAAGAATAAAGGTCCCAACACAGCTCCCCTGGGACACTGCGGAAAGGACATCTCTCAGAGAAGATGATCCCCCATCACATTGTACTCTCTGTCTCCTATTCGTAAGGGAGTGCCCAATCCAATTTAATATCGCCCCCTGATTCCACATTTGTGAAGTTTGGACAAGAGATTTTCATGGGGAACTTTGTCAAAGACTTTTTAGAAATCTAGTATTGCCACATGAAAACTTTCAGCTCTTTCTAGACTTCGACAGTCTGGAAAATCTGTGATTTGGTCAAATTTTCGCCAAAACGTCATGTTGAATATCTACCAGGATATTGTGAATGTTTCATGACATGAGAATGAGTTGTATATTCCAGCAATTTGCAAATGATGCAAGTGAAAGATACCAGTCTTCCATTTCTGGCAGAATTTTATTCTCATTTTTGAATATGCCACATATGTTATACTTGTCTCCACTGGTCTGCTAAGTGGTCTGGAGCTGATTGACTCCTGAAAGGGATGGGTCAATATTGGAGCCTGTTCATCAGCTGCTGACTATAACTCACAGCGCCAGGGATCTGGGTTCGATTCCCGGCTTGGGTCACTGTCTGTGCAGAGCCTGCACATTCTCCCCATGTCTGTGTGGGTTTCCTCTGGGTGCTCCGGTTTCCTCCCACAGTCCGAAAGACGTGCTGGTTAGGTACATTGACCGTGTTAAATTCTCCCTCAGTGTACCCGAACAGGTGGTGACTCGGAGATTTTCACAGTAACTTCATTGCAGTGTTAATGTAAACCTACTTGTGACACTAATAAATAAACTTTAAAATCCACAGAGTATTTTCATCTGGACCAGGGCTTTGTTTGGATTTATTTCTTGCAATAATTTCAAAACACCTCTTTATTTCTAATTTTTCTCTTTTTTTCTGCTTTCCTGCCTATCCATGGACAGCATACCACAGATGCTGTCAGACCTGCCGAGATTTTCCAGCATTTTCTGTTTTTGTATTAAAGCACTGTCCCTGAGTTTGGTGTATTGCAGAGCTTGCAACACACCACCATGTCCCAACACCTTCTGCACTCAAGGCATTTTCATTCTGCTTGACTGCTATCCTTATAAGTGGTTCATTTAACAACAAATTAAGTTGTTTGTGGTGAACATAATGTGCCCAGAGAACATGAATTAAATTTGGCTCAACTTGTACCACTTGGTAACCTTACATTCATCAGTCAGAAAAAAAAACCTCCCATCTCCCTGACTTGAATTCACATTCAGGTCACAGAAATGCTGGGATTAGATTCTAACGTTATAATTCAAGTAAATTTATCAGCAGGAGCTAATAAGCAGAGTTTACTGAGCTTCCTACTGCACCCCCGGGTGCTCAAACATGGATTCTTAACCACGGTTACATTTTTTTGTTTTGAGTTCCTACTTTTAACAGTGATGGTTCTATGTTCTATGTATGAGAGAGGTACACGGCTGTTCCATCAGGCTGCGGTGTAAAGTCATAGAGCAAACCAACTCATAAAACAGAGTGCAAAGGCAGAAGCCTGGTATCAGGACAGTGCTGATGTTGAGGGAAAATGGAGAATAAACATCAAATAGACCTTAATCTTCAGAGAACGCTTTGATTGCTTACATACACATCTGGAACTTAAAACCTGAACCAGTTTATTTCTAGTGTACGGAGCTTTAATGATTTCAGCAGTAAAACAGGCAATATTGTGAGTATTATAAAGCATCTGGGAATGGCAGGTGTGTTTGTACAGTTTGCATTGGCATAGTTTGCAGTTCGTCTAACCAAGGCTCGGAGTGCAATGGAGTTCTCTGGAAAGGTTCATGTGCATGAGGCATTCAAGAGGGCCTTTAACGATTATTTGAATGGATACAATGTGCGGGAAAAAAGGCAAGGGAATGGCACTACATCATGATGCTTGTTTGAAGGGCCGATGCAGACACGATGGGCCAAATGGCCTCCTTCTGCGCTGTAACAGTTCTGAGATAAATGGGTTCCCCGGGGCGAGTTCCCTTGGCAAATGAGTGGCAGCTGTCAGGTTTATGTAATTGTCATCATTTCAGCGTTGGAGAGCATTGTCAGTGCAGACACTGTGCAAGTGTAGGGTGAAGGTGCATTGTGGTTTTAAAGAGCAGAAGTTGAGTTGAGTGCAGGTACGAATGGCAGTGCAGTATCGAGATTGAAGCCAGTGCTGTGAAATGTTGGCAAAATCTTATCATGGGATGCATACATATAATATGGCAGGAGCTGGCCTGATGCCATACATTTCTGTTTTCCTGCATGTCCATCCTCCCTTAAGTTTCTATTTATGTCCTTTGTGTAACTAGGCAAAGTGTAGGAGTTGTGAGGGGAAATAAAATGCCAATTGTGATTAATAACTCTAAAAATGTTCTATTTTTAAAGGCCAAGTATGATATACCCATCATTTGAGAGATGGGTATATGACCTAAAGAGTAAGGGAGTGCATTTCACAATTAAAAAAAACTAACCTGGAAATTGCTCTGAGCAGCATTATCTAATGAAAACTGAATTTGTTTGCGTTAATTTCCTGTAACCACTATTTTAAAATGAACTCCAACCATTTATTTTAAAATTATGGAACTCCTTGCCTTCCTCAGCCCTACTTCCTGCCCCACTCCACAGACTTTTAAAAACCAAGCTTGGCAGTACCTAATCACCACTTTCTGATCTATCTTGGCTATCTTTCACCCTTCTCAAGCTTGCTGGTGCTTTGCACTGTGGGTCTCAGCCCTTCACCTCTTTTCAATTTAAACAAAAAATGTGCTGATTATATACAATTTACACACATGAGTTATGCAACTTTTGACATTGAGAGTATAATACTTCTGCTGCTGCTGTAACCTTCTAGTGACTCCTGCTAATTAGATCTAATTTGCCGATCTGAGTTAGGTTAATTACAGCATTAACTTCTCGTGTAACTCTGAACCAATCTTAATGAAATGTGGAGGATATAGGTAAGGATATTGTTGACCAAACATGAAGGAGAAATATGCTGCAATACATCATGGAAAACAAGCCTTCAGTGGTGCATAAACCATAGCTTATTAAATTAAATATATCCTTTACATAACGCTCTGTCAAACAGGAAGAATGCTGTTTAAATGCTTGTTACACAGGCAGAGTACGATGGCATTGCTATTTATAAATGCCAGAACCATTCAATCTTGAAAACCTTATAGCATGGCGCTCAGTATTTCAAAGGCAAAACGTCCTGAAACATGGACCTTTATTTAAATACTTGTTTTCTCCCCTCTGTCTACCACACTATTTAAGCTGTTTCTCCAGTTCAGTATTGAGTGCTGTATTTTCAGAGATGCGTCCT
The DNA here is from genome assembly GCF_964213995.1 of Mustelus asterias. Taxonomy (NCBI): domain Eukaryota; kingdom Metazoa; phylum Chordata; class Chondrichthyes; order Carcharhiniformes; family Triakidae; genus Mustelus; species Mustelus asterias. The sequence continues at coordinate 4,771,988 of NC_135812.1, forward strand.
TTGGGTGAGACATTAAACAGATCCCGTAAGGTTACGTGCATCGGGTTGAGGTCAAAGGTGACGGAATTCTCCCAGTATCCTGGCTGCTATACAAAGAACAAAGAAAATTACAGCACAGGAACAGGCCCTTCAGCCCTCCAAGCCTGCACTGACCATGCTGCCCGACTTATCTAAAACCTCCTACCCTTCCGGGGACCATATCCCTCTATTCCCATCCTATTCATGTACTTGTCAAGATGCCCCTTAAAAGTCACTACCATATCCGTTTCCACAACCTCCCCCCGGCAGAGTTCCAGGCACCCACTACTCTCTGTGTAAAAAATCTGCCTCGTACATCTCCTTTAAACCTTGCCCCTCGCACCTTAAACCCATGCCCCCTAGTAATTGACTCTTCCACCCTGGGAAAAAGCTTCTGACTATCCATTCTGTCCATGCCTCTCATACATCTTGTAGACTTCTATCAGGTCTCCCCTCAACTCCAGTGAGAATAAACCAAGTTTCTCCAACCTCTCCTCATAGCGAATGCCCTCCATACCAGGCAACATCCTGGTAAATCTTTTCTGTAACCTCTCCAGAGCCTCCACATCCTTCTGGTAGTGTGGCGACCAGAATTGAACACTATATTCCAAGTGCGGCCTAACTAAGGTTCTATAAAGCTGCAACATGAATTGCCAATTTTTAAACTCAATGCCCCGGCCGATGAAGGCAAGCATGCCATATGCCTCCTTGACCATCTTCTCCACCTGCATTGCCACTTTCAGTGACCTGTGTACCTGTACACCCAGATCCCTTTGCCTATCAATACTCTTCAGGGTTCTGCCATTTACTGTTTATTTCCTATCTGTATTAGACCTTCCAAAATGCATTACCTCACATTAAACTCTGGATTAAACTCCGTCTGCCATCTCTCCGCCCAAGTCTCCAACTGATTTGTATCCTCTGATGGTCCTCATCGTTATCCGCAAATCCACCAACCTTTGTGTCATCCGCAAACTTACTAATCAATCCTGTTACATTTTCCTCCAAATCATTTATATATATTACAAACAGCAAAGGTCCCAACTTTCTTCAACTAATGCCATCTAAATTGTAGAGATTTGTTACTTTTGTGGGATCTTTCTAAATGCAAAATGGCTGCCTCATTCACCTACATAGCAAAGTAACTTGTAGTTAGTAAAATACTTTGAGAAGTTTCTGCAGGAAATGATAAATCACCATATAATTGCAATCCTTTTCTTTTCTCAACTCATTCCATGCTAATGTTATGGTAAAGAATTCTGTAACATGTTTCTTAACAGTCAATATATATTGTTTGCTTAGCTCAGTTGGTGGCACAGTTGTTTCTGGGTCAGTATGTTACAGTTAGAGACCCCAGTTCAAGGCTCAAGCATATAACATTGGATGATATTACAGTGCAGTGCTAGATAATGCATTGTTGAGGTGCTGTTCTTTGAATGAGACATTAATCTGAGGTGCTGTTTGGATGTTCCATGGAACTAATTAAGGAATGGCAGGGAATTCTCCCTAGTACCCTGGCCAACATTCCTCCCCCCATCAGATATCACCAAAACCAACTTAGTCAATCGGTTATCTTACTATGGAGTTTTTTTTTGCAATGGCAAATAAATTCAAAGAACAGAACACAGTACAGCACAGGAACAGGCCCTTTGGCCCATCAAGTCTGTGCCAACACAGATGCCTCTCGAATCTAATATTTTCTTGCTTCTACCTGGTCCATATCCCTCTATCACTGCCTATTCATGTATCTATCCAGATGCCTCTTGAACATTGTTATAGAATCTGCTTCCACCACCTCCTCCGGCAAACGTTCCAGGCATTCACCTCTCTCTGTGTGAAAAACTTGCCCCTTACATCTCTTTTAAACTTTCCCCTCTCACTCTCAACCTATGCCCCCGAGTAATTGACACTTGGATGGAGTGCTGTAAGCTGTCTCTGAAAAGCAGACGTGTATATTTATGTATTTTAAAAAGACAAGGAAATATTGTTCGACTCATCAATATTCATCCTGTTCACTGGACACTCAACCTCACAATCACCCGTCATCCTAACTCCTGGGGAGGGAGGGGTAAAGAAAGTAGCCAATTTGATGGAGAGTCTCTGAGCCTTCCTCCTTGACTGGATTAAGGCAATAAAGCAAGTTCCAGAAGATTATAGTTACCCATAGTACTGTTTATACCCCACACAGTTCCTCCTCACTCCCCTTAGCTCCAGCTTCCTACAAAGATATGACTATATAGCATTGAAGCACCAAGTCACCCCAATCAGACCAGTCCCAAGGCTTCCCACTACACTTTCCTCTACTGCATTTTCAGTGTCTTTGTTGAAAATATTTCCATGGTCCTCTTGAAGATTATATCACACTGTCTCACTGCCCCGAAGGTAGTCTTTGTCACCCCTTGTGTAAAACATGTTCTACTTTAACCTATAGTTCAATCTTTATTTATATCAGAAAGAAATGATTCCGATTGAGCCATGAGTGCTTAACACATAAAGAGCGAAGTTCTAGTAGCTGAAAAACTTGCTCAGTGACGCACTGCAACATGAAGGGAGAGATGTAGTTATGTTTCTAAGTTTCCCACATAGTCAGTCCCTCACTGAAGCTAAGAGCTTCCAGGGACACTTGCAGTAGGCTGAGTAAAGGAAATTCAGAGGAGTTGGCAAATGCCACTCTCATGCACAGCTAATGAACACAGCTTTTGAACAGCTAATTCAGAGCATCATTGGGGAATCATGCTGAATTCCATATCAAAAACAGCAAAAGGCAACAGCAGAAAGTTATGGGTAGGAGAAATAATCACATATATGCACCCTGAGACTGAGGGCAGCCTATTGACCATTTTTCTTTTAGGCAACAGAATTGTATTTGGAATAAGTTCAATTTTGACCAGTTTTGTCAAAGTTTCTACGCTTGTTTGTTTTTCCCTTTTCATGAATATCAATGCAGCTCTAAGCCAGCGTTCAGAGAGTACACAGAATCCCTACAATACAGAAGTCTGTACTGCCCATAATCCCACCCAGGCCCTACTCCCGTAACCCCACACATTTACCCTGCGAATCCCCGACACTAAGGGGCAATTTAGCATGGCCAATCCACCTAACCCGCACATCTTCGGATTGCGGGAGTAAACTGGAGCACCCGGGGAAATCCACGCAGACATGGGGAGAACATGCAAACTCCACACAGACAGCGACCCGAGGCCGGAATTGAACCCGGGACCCTGGCGCTGTGAGGCAGCAGTGCTAACCAGTATGTCACCGTGCTGTTCAGAGAGAGTATTGTTGTCTCCTGTGGCATTCTTGAAAGTTTTACCAGAAGTAGATTTATAGGTAGTCCGATAAGCTGTGCACTTTATAAAACTCATGGCTATATTAGTGACTAGGCTTCAATACAGGAAGAAGATACCTGATGCTCCTGCTCCAGCCCAACTTTTCATCCGTATCAACAAGGGAGAAGGGAGCCTTTAAAAAGGGAGCAATTTTAACCAGTTCTTTAATGCTGAGAGAACTGTAAGTTATGCTTATTGGATCAGAACCTTCCAATGTATAAAAATCTGCGATATATATTTATTGTGCAGTTATGAAAACAGGCGAGTTTCTTAGAAAATTGCAGTGTCACCTTAACAAAGATTATTTATTGAGGTGAGCAAACAGGTTTTGTGCAAAAATCATGAGAAATTTAAAGGAATTTAAAAATAAATAAAAAACAACCCATTCTTGCCTCCACTTTCAACTGTGGCATTTTATCCCTTTAATTTCTTTTGCCTCCCCGCTCCTTTTCATTCTAAATAGTTTGACAGCTGCGTAGAATCCCAATGCTTGTGAGAGGTCTTGTGTTTTTTTCTTGCCAGGAACCCCACAGAGCCGTGACGGAAACCGTTGACCCCAGCTTGCAATGTTTCTGTAGCAGTTTGTCAAACATCTGGAAATCAGCGTGCTCACATCTCCCCTCGGTCTACTCATGCCTTTGCTCATTTATATTAACTGGTTAAGTTTGTGGTTTTTTGAAAATTTGTGACCCCCCTGCTCTCTCACAAGGTCAAGTGGCGATTGCCAATGTTGTCTGCTTTTAACACATGTTTAGTTCAGCAAAGCCAAAACAGTTCCCAAAAGTTTGGTAACCATTAAGGTACTTCCTCAGCTAGTTCCGGCTGTCAGGCCTGGGATGTATTGGGCAGGGGGGCTGGGGGAAATGGGACAGTAATGAATTTTTTTTGTAGTTTTCCATGATAGGGATTAGGGCTGGCAGCTGATGTAACTAAGGACTAACTCACGCAAGGCAGCCCCAGACAGGAAACAGTTCTTCAGCTGGTGTTTTGATATAGGATCAAGAGATCAGGCGAGGAGTTGTGAACTTTACATGTAATAAAGGTCTGCATAGCTGTGCTGCACTCATCTTGAGGGCTTAGAATAAGAGAGGAAATTACCAGATCTTATAAAAGAAAAAAAACAAATAGGAATTGCGAAACAAGTAGGCGATACCTGCCACGTTGTGTCCATTATCATCTCTATCCCATTCTCCTAATGCTTTTCCTGTCACTGTGAGCGATGTTAACAACAGAACATGTTAAGCACCAAGTGTCAGCCTCATGTGGATGAAGGTCAGATGTATCTTGTGTTCAACGCTGAAGCAAAGGTCCCTCTACTCTGGCCCTGAAAGGAGGGCAACACCCACCCAAACCCCCAACTACCGCCTCCCCCTCCCTGCTGCATCAAGGTAGTTAATCCCCGTTTGGTATGTAACCATCACTGGGTAAAGTTACCAGTTTCTCGCTGAGTTAGGAGCTGTTTTTTTACAATGGAACCACAGGACTGAAACTGCCCAAACTCATTTTGCATCGGGATCTTACCGGCCATGAACTGGATTCATTTTATCACTCGGGCTAGAATTAAATCCAGGTCTCAGAGTGAAAAGGCAATGTTTAATGCATACTGCACCACCTGTTTCCCCCTTCCACTGTTTAAATGAGCACTGTTCAATAGCATTGCTTATGAGTCAGAAAATATACAAAAGTATATCACCTAAATTCACTGGCAAAGTAAGTGTGGAAACCATGGGGAAAATACTTGTCCCAATTTGGACCGGATCCAACTCTGTGCAGCCAGTGCTGAAATTGGGCTCTCGCGTCTGATTAGCATTTTACATGTGAGCTGCCATCACATTTAAAGTTTATTTATTAGTCACAAGTCGGCTTACATTGACACTGCAATGAAGTTAGTGTGAAAATCCCCCAGCCGCCACACTCTGATGCCTGTGCGGGTACACTGAGGGAGAATTTAGCATGGCCAATGCACCTAATCTTTCTGACTGTGGGAGGAAAGCGGAGCACCTGGAGGAAACCCACGCAGACACGGGAAGAACGTGCAAACTCCACACAGACAGTGACCCAAGCCGGGAATCGAACCCAGGTCCCTGGCGCTGTGGGGCAGCAGTGCCAGCCACTGTGCCACCTCCACATGCTTGCACATCCAGAGGCAATGAATGCATTTGAAGATAACAGATGTGCTGCTTGTTCATCTGCAGTCAGTCACCAACACGTCCTAACCTAAGTGCGGGGTGCAATCTTGATGATTGAGGAATCAGGGCATGGTGGAAGCACTCCTGCTTCTCCCAGCTCCAATGCTACTATTTTTTTTAAACTTTTGGATTAAGAATAATTGTATCTTTTGTTGAGGGTCACTGCTTAGATGATTAAATAGTCCTGGTGGAGTGGGCCTGATCCTCGCCCACTCATCATTGTCCAATTTCTGACAGGGATCTAAAATAGGCATTGGACCTTTCATCTACATATTTAAAGGACTGGTTTAACTGAATGCCAAGAAAACCAGACAATGACTTGCAGCACAGTGCTGAGCGGGCAACTGCGCATGCGCCGATCTGTCAGTGCTAGGATTGGCGCATGCAGTGGCCCCATGTCTGCCAGCTTCCCGGTTGCTGGCCAACTCGATCGCTAGCCAGCCCCGTGACCCCCCTGCATCGCCGGCTCTCTAACTTCCCTGCAGCCTGATCGCTGGTCCCCCAAGCATGCTCGGGGGTAGCCCCGACAACCCCCTGCAGTCTGGCACTGCCAAGATGCCAATACCCGGGGATGCTGCCACCTAAACCTCTGGGGGGGATTCCGATTGTCCCCCGTCACTCCAGCTGGGTCAGGGTGCTAGCTCCCCGAAAGTGGGGGCTATAGTAAACCCCGCTGGAGTGAAACACTCCGGCGGGGGGGAGTGAGGGATGGGGTGGGAGGGGGGAGGGGGGTGGGGTGATGCTAGCGGGCCCAGAGACTTCAGTCCCGGGCCCGCTAACTGTATTTAAAATGGATGGAGATGCTCGTTTAAATAATTTATGTGCCTCCCTGCGGATTTCCGGCGCTGGGAGGCGCTGTCGGGACGGGATGCCCCGATCCCACTGATTGGGCACCAATGGAATCTCCCCCTGGGAGAATCGCCCCCTATTTCTCTCTCCAGGCCTGCTGTCCATCCTGCTGAGTATTTCCAGCGTTTCCTGTTCTTATTTCAAAATTTCAAGCATCTGCAGAATTTTGCTTTTGAATTCGGAACAGATCTTTAATTGCCTTCCCAGCCAGGCCTAATGTGGGGCCCAGGAGACCAAATACACACATCTCCGGCTCAGGCCTTTGGCGCATCCCTGAATTGAATCACTCCATTATTGGCAGCCTTAGCTTAAACCAAATACCTGGAATTACCACTGTAAACTTGTTTGCCTCTCTCCTCTTTAAGACACTCCTTAAAACCTCTGTCCTAATGGGATTCGGTGTCAAGTTTTGTTTGCTACTGCTCCTGTGAAATGCCTTGGGATGTTTTACTATACTAAAGCTGCAATATAAATCTACATTGATTTAATTTTTTGAGAAAAGGCAGAACCTGGTCATATTTGAGTCATATTGGGCAGAGAGTCCCAACCTTTACTCATAGCCGGTGCAGAGATGGCCAGTTGTAGTCTGGGCAAAGACCTCAGCACCACTTGCTCAGTGCGGAGGACACATTCAACCACAGTTCTCATTTCTGATTGCTACCCACTGACACCTACTGGATGGTATGTGAACGTCATATGAGCCATGTTTGGGCAAAGCTGAAATGTACTTTGGTCTTAAACATCAACTCAACCAGTGGCTTCTTGAGCAGGTACTTCCAACAAATAACATAGAAACGAGAAGCAGGAGAAGGCCACTTTGTCCCTCGGGTTGTTCTGTAACTTGAGAAGATCTTGGCTGATCTGATCAAGTCCTCTATGTTCTATACCTACCTCTTATACCTTTTAACTGCCTTGTCAATCAAAAATCCATCCAACCCCGCCTTAAACATTCAATGACCGTGCCTCCACTGGCCACGAAAATTCTGCAGACTAATTGCTCATAAGACAACACTTTTTGGAATCAGTTGCGTAAACCTTGTCTGCACAGCTTCTAATACAATTTTATCCTTTGTGATGATACTGTGCCTTTAAAAAATGTATTTTGTGTCATGTTTCTTGTGCAGGATTTTTTTTAGGAGTCAGTTCTATTTACACAGTCTATAATCGGCAGCCCCAGTATTGATGCTGCAGAAGCATAACTGATCCTAATTGCAGGAATGTTTGTTATGCAGTTATTAGTTTAGTGTTTCCCCCCGAAGTTTTTCAGAGTGGGGCTTGATCGGGTTGATTGACATGAAAAGTCATGCGACTGGGTGTGACTAGGCTTACACAGAGAAACAAGCTCAGATGCTGCTTGGAATTGTTAGAGAGAAGTAGCTCTCTGTCTCTCTCTTTCTCTGCTGTTTGAAGATAGATCTTTCTCTGGAAGCTGCTGTATGGGAAGACATATGTCTTTCTGTATCTCTGTTCAGAGGGGTTAAAAGGCTGGAAATCTATATCCATGTGAACCTATATGTTTTGTGCTAACTGTTTCTGAAAATTTGTGTCTGCGAGGATATTGATTAAATTGGAGTAGAGATAGCTAGCTGTTAAGAATTATACCTTGTCAGGTTTAAGTATTTCATTTGGTAAAAGTTATGCTAATTATTTTTTGTTATATTTTAACTTGTTAAATAAAGTTTGTTTTAATAAAAGCTTCCTCATGGGCCAATCGAATCATACCTGGGGCGATGGGCCGAATGGCCTCCTTCTGCACTGTAGGATTCTATGATTCTATGAAACACATTATGCTGGCACTAATGCCAAAATCAAAACAAGTTGGGGTCTAGGCTAACTTCATGGAGTTTCTGATCTGCTTCCTTGCACCTTCCTTAAATAAGGAGACCAAAACTGTACACAGTATTCTAGATGTAGTCTCACCTACGCCCTGTATAAATAACTGTAACAAAATTTCCCTCCAATGATATTCCATTCGCATTGCAATAAATAACAACATCTGATTTGCCCTCTTAATCACTTGCTGTACTTACATACTATACTAACTTTTTATGATTTCTGTACCAAGACACCAATATCCCTCTATAATAGAGTTTTGCAATCTATCTCCAGTTAAATAATATGCTGATTTTCTGTTCTTCTAGCTAAACTGAACAAGCTCACATTTTCCCACATTATACTCCATCTGCTATATGTTTGCCCATTCACTTGACCTTTCTATACCCTTTTGCAGATCCCTTATGTTCTCTTTACAACTTACTTTCCTACCTATCTTTGTGTCATCAGCAAATTTAGTCTCTTCATCCAAATCATTGATATAGGCTGAAATTTTCCCGTCTCGCCCACCGCGGAAATCATTGCAGGGGAGACAGAAAATTCAACAGACCATTTAAAGGTTCATTGAGTTTGGGGTGTGCACATCCAGAGAATCCCACCCCTGAATGTAAATAGTTAAGATCTCAGCACTGATCCCTGTGCACTCCACTTGTCATATCTTGCCAACCTAAAACTGACCAATTTATATCTGCTTCCTGTTAACTAACTAATCCTCTGTCCATGCTAATATGTTACCTCCTACACCATGAGATCTTATTTTGTGAAGTAATCTTTGATGTGACACCTTATTAATTACCTTTTGGAAATCCAAGTACACCACATTTCCATTTATGTTCTTGTTAATTTCTCAAAGAACTCTAATAAATTATTCAAGCACGATTTCCCTTTTACAAAACCATGTTGACTCTACCTGATTGCATTAAGATTTTCTAAGTGCCCTGCTATAATCTCCTTAATAATAGATGCCACCATTTTCCTTATGACAGATGTTAGCCTAACTGGCTAAATCTTTCCTAAATAGAGGAGTTCCACATGCTGTTTTCCAATCCGGAGGGACCTTTCCAGAATCTAGGGAATTTTAGAAAATTAAAACAATGCATCTACTATCTCAGCACACCTTTTAAGACCATAGGATGCTGACCATCAGGACCGGAGGACTTGTCAGTTTTTAGTTCTAACAATTTTCTCAGTAACCTTTTCCTGGTGATTGCAATTGTTTTAGGTCCCTCCCTTCCTTTCTCCTCTTGATTTAGAATTATTTCTGGGAGTTAATGGTGTCTTCTACAGTGAAGACAGACTGTTCAGTGCATCCACCATTTCCTTATTTCTCATTAATAATTCCCCCAGATTCACTTTCTGGAGGACCAATGCTCACTCTAATTATTTTAAAAAAATAATTGTAGACACTCTAACACAGTTTTTATATTTCCAGTTAGTTTTCTTTCATATTCTAGTTTCCCCTTTTCTTTAAGTCATTCTTTGCTGGTTCATAAAATCTGTCCAATTCCTGATCTGTCACTGTCCTTTGTGGAATTGTACACTTTTTCTTTCAATTTTTAAAAAATTAATTTGTGAGACACGGGCGTCGCTGGCCGGCCAGCATTTATTGCCCATCCCTAAGTTGCCCAAGAATAGTTGAGAGTCAACCAGATTGCTGTGGCTCTGGAGTCACATGTCGGCCAGATCAGGTCAGGACAGCAGATTTCCTTCCCTAAAGGACATTAGTGAACCAGATGGATTTTTACAACAATTGACAATAGTTTCATGGTGATCAGTAGATTCTTAATTCCAGATATTTTTTATTGAATTCAAATTCCACCATCTGTCAAACCCCGATCCCCAGAACATTAGCTGAGTTTCTGGATTAATAGTCAAGCGATAATACCACTAGGCCATCGCCTATCACAAGCTATCACAAATATTTTCTATTTGTATTTTGCTACGAGAAGACATGTGTACTGACGTCAGCAGACACAAATTCCAGTAATAGGTTTGGAGGTTATAAATGTTAAATTAAAACATTCATGAACAAAAGAAAAGACACACAGACAAGATTATATTTCCACCCTTAAAACTAATCTTGCAGAACATTTCTCCAACAAATATTCTTACTTGGTTAGACTCACAAAATAAACACCTCTTTAGGCAACAGTCTTTATAGATATTTAACCTATAAATTAAGATCCAGTAATATTACCACAAGGCATCCACTGTTGCTGTAGGGAATGACATGATAGGGGCGACCTGATAGAAGTTTATAAAATTATGAGGGGCATAGATAAGTTGAACAGTTGGAAGCTTTTTCCCAGGGCAGAATAGACAATCACAAGGGGGCACAAGTTCAAGGTAAGATTGGAAAGGTTCAGTGGAGATATGCAGGGGAGGCTTTTTACACAGAAGGTGGTAGGTCCTGGAATGCACTGCCAAGTGAGGTTGTTGAGGCAGATACGTTAGCGACATTTGAGGCTTATCTGGATAGGCACATGAACAGGGGATATAGGCAGTTGATCTAGGAAGGACAATGTGATCAGTGCAAGCTTGGTGGGCCAAATTGCCTGTTCCTGTGCTGTATTGTTCTTTGTTCTTTGGAAAAGATATCCCAAGGCTTCTCTCACTTCCACTCTGCTGTGGAAAATTCCTAAAAAGTAGACACTTTTCTGGGATGGCTGAAAAGCGGTCTTAATTTGCTTCTTTTCACTGCACTGAGCAGACTCCAGGAGATCTTACATGGCCACTCCCAACACAGCTCCCAACCTCTCTTTCAGTGTGTTTTTTCTGGGACCTTTCTCCAGCTGTAAGTTCTGTTTCATTTCTCTTTGAGATTTAACAACCGTACACAGCAAACCTTCTCTGGCTGGAATTCTCTGGCTGTTCATACCCCACTGCTGCTATAAGTAAGGATGGAGGAGAATTTGGCGCTCAGCGAAATCTGCATTGACTGTAAGGGCCAGAGAGTAACGCTGCGTGAACAGACAGAGAATTCGGCCCTTATCTCCTAATGCAAACCCATGCAGTTAATTAAATTTGTTGCATACTCAAACACACAAACAAATCCTCGCAATCCTGCTTCACAGAATAACACAATAAACCCCAAAAATATTAAAGTAACATTTTCTTCACATTGAACTAACTACCCCAGCTTAACCAGCCTACCTCCATAGCTGAAACGCTCCAGCCCAGGCAACATCCTGGTGAATCGCCTCTGCACCCTCTCTAGTGCAGTCACATCCTTCCTATAGTGTGGTGATTAGAACTGCACACAGTATTATAGCTGTGGCCTAACAAGCTTTTTAATGCAGCTCCAGCATAACCTTCCTGCTCTTATATTCTATGCCTCAGCTAATAAAGGCAAGTATCCCATATGTCTTCTTAACCACCTAACTGTCCTGCTGCCTTTAGTGATCTTTGGATATGCACCCCAGGATCTTCTGTAGTTCCTAGCATCCTACTGTTCATTGTGTATTCCCTTGCTCTGTTAGTCCTCCCAAAACACATCACCACAAACGTTTCTGAGTTAAATTCCATTGTTCTGCCCATCTGACCAGCCCGTCTATATCGTCCTGTAATCTAATTGCTGTTTTGGTCATCTTGCAGCCACGTCTGTGTAATAGCTATCAGATCATACATAATTATTTCTGTATGAGCTGGCAATTCATCTATTTTGTTATGAATGCATATTTTTACTAATTTTGCAACCTCTTGCCTTATCTGCTCTTGCACTGTTAGGTTTGATTTTGGATGGTCAAATTTAGGTGTGAATTACACTGTAAATGGCAGAACCCTTAGGAACATTAACATACAGAGGGATCTGGGCATGCAGGTCCACAGTTCCCTAAATGTGGCAACACAGGTGGCCAAGGTAATTAAGAAAGCATATGGCATGCTTGCCTTCATCGGCCAGGGCACTGAATACAAGAGTTGGGAAAACAAGTTGTAGCTATATAAAACCTTGGTTAGGCTGCATTTGGAGTATTGCGTGCAGTTCTGGTCACCACACATTGAGGGATGTGGAAGCTTTGGGGAGAGTGCAAAGAAGGTTCACCAGGATGTTGCAGGTCTTGAGGGTATTGGCTATGAGGAGAGGTTGAATAAACTAGAATTGTTTTCACTGGAAAGACGGAGGCTGTGGGGAGATCTGATGCAGGTCTACATAATTATGAGAGGCATGAACAGGGTGGATAGTCAGGCTTTTCCCAAGGGTGCAAGTGTCAATCACAAGGGGGCATGGGTTGAAGGTGAGAGGGGGAAAGTTTAAGGGAGATGTACGGGCAAAGTTTTTCACGCAGAGCGTGGTGGGTGCAGGATCCTCTCAATGCAGGGTTTTGCACTGATTCAGAGTGATTTTTAAAGATCTGGGACTGGGATTTTGCACTTCTGTGAATGGCGATGACAAAATCTCGCAAATACGACTGGTATCCCACAGCATGCAACTGGTGGGCAGACCCACTGGAGGAACTCGGGTGAGTACATCACTCAGACGGGAGAGGCTCATGCCCGAGCAATACTCTGGCACTGCCTGGGCAGTGCCAGCACTGTTCCATGGGAGGGGAAGGGTTGCATGGTGGGTGGGGTGGTATCCTATTTTACAAATGGCACCCCGATCTTTAAAAAATGAAGTAGCTGGTGGGGCTGGCTGCCAGCGTGACACGCTGGGGCTCACCCCTTGGAGTTTATTTTTCTATCATCCTGACAGTATGATGGAGAAAGCCAGTGTTGGGGCCAGTGGCTTCAATGCTGCTTTCCCTGCCCACTGCCACATTCTGCATTAAAAACTGAACATTCCCATCCTTTGTATAAAGCCCTTATATTCAGATAAACAAACTTATAAAAATTCACACACACACTACTCAAAATTATTGAAAATTTGGAAGGCAATACATTGAACCATGGCCGGATTTCTCCGATGTCATTCACCCCACTCCAGCACGAACGGAGAATCTGGCGCTCAGCCAAATCTCCATTCACAGCCGCGGAACCGGAAGATCCCAGCCGCGGGCGAGGTCGGAGAATTCGAGCCCATCTCAAAAACTCTTGCGCCCTTAAAGTCCCGAAATGAATTATAGAAGTGCTATGTTCTCAAATTCCCATGATAGCAACCTCATTAGAAGTCAATACTTCATACATAAATCATACTGTGCTGATGGCCCATTGAGGAGATTTATTAACTCCAGTAAATTGGCAGATGCACTCGTACATTGCTTGATCTCTAGCCCATTGGATGCAATAAATCTGTACTGTTAAAGATATTCCAAGTTTAATTTTTGTCCTATTGAATCCGACAAACTTTCCGCGTTAAACAACGACAGCATAATTTAAAGGGAACTGTAACTGTGAAGGGGTCTTTCATTTCCAGGCTGTGCCCTGAAGCGTAATGTTGTCATCATTTGAGAAAGTGATGAAGAGTTTTAGACCAGGATACTTGAAAGATGTGAAGATGTGTCTGACAGCTCTCACCAGGAGGATTTCAAATATGTCTTAAGCCAACGGCAAGTGAAAGTACAACTATTGAAGGGGCCAGTGGTCGTGCCCAGTTTAGCAGAGCTCCCTTGGTCAAATATGCAGGTTAAGCACAGTCCATTGTGTGATAATTCGAGTCAATGCAACAAAAATCAAGATTTAAACGCGACTCTCACCAGGGTTTAATGGCGTCAGATTAAATTAAACTTGGTTTATGACATGGGATTTCAAGATCTTTACCACCATAGAGTCAGTACAGAGCCAGCCAGCCCAATGAACTTACTTGAGGATCACAATTCAGTTCCTTTTCTGTTATTTTAAAGTAACTCTTAAAGGTTTTGCTTTTGATGTGAAATCACATAATTAAACTGAGAGTGCAGCGAGAGTTGAGTTTGTTGTAACTTAAATACAGTTATACCTAATAGCCCTGTGTGCTAGCCTCATCATTCAGGCACTTTGACAGCTCAAATGCAACTCTGAATATAGGCCAATTACCAGGCAATTGTCTAACGACTGAATAAATTAAACTTTGGTATAAATGGATGCTCCCTCAAAGAACAAAGAAAATTACAGCACAGGAACAGGCCCTTCAGCCCTCCAAGCCTGCACCGACCATGCTGCCCGACTGAACCCTTCCGGGGACCGTATCCCTCTATTCCCTTCCTATTCATGTATTTGTCAAGACGCCCCTTAAAAGTCACTATCGTATCCGCTTCCACTACCTCCCCCGGCAGCGAGTTCCAGGCACACACCACCCTCTGTACTCATACATCGAACCTCAATCACATCTAACCACAGCTTTTCTGCTGATCACTGTCTTTCCAGCAAGACCCTCTTTACCTAACCCGGTCTTCTAAATAATAGAAAGTGAGGGAAACCATAAAGTACAAAGTAGAATGGTTTGATTTAGTTAATAGCAGCCTGTAGTTAACTATTCCTAAAGTGACAAATACTTTGGGTGGAATCTTCCTAAAAATGCTCACTCACCACATTGAATAACACTCTGTGCATCCACAAAGGGGATACACTGATAGAGTGGGATGAAAAGAAGCCTTGTGTAGCTTAAGCACCAGCAAGATTCACACCATCATCTGGAGGGACGCCGGCAAGGCTATGAATAAGTACCATAGAATCCCTGTAGTGCAAAAGGAGGCTTTTTAGCCCAGAAGCCTGCACCGACTCTCCAAAAAAGCATCTTACCCAACCTCCCCACCCCCATCCCCATAACCCCATGCATTTAGCATGGTCAATCCACCTAACCTGCACATTCTTGGACCGTGGGAGGAAGCCGGAGCACCCGGAGGAAACCCACACAGACACGGGGAGAACGTGCAAACTCCACACAGACAATGACCCGAGGCCAGAATTGAACCCAGGTCCCTGGCGCTGTGAGGCAGCAGCGCTAACCACTGCGCCACCGTGCCGCCCCAGAGGATAAACAGTCTTGAGGTTCGGGAAGCACCCCAGCAGGAGCCTGCATCATCCGGAGATGAGCGTTGATGAAAAACAAAATATAAGAATATCATATGATCTTTCTAACCATGGAATGCAGCCTTTAGTTTAAAAGGAAATGAAAGAAAAGCTTGCATTTATATCTCATCTTTCACCACCTCAGATGCCCCAGTGCTCTTTACCTCCAGTTATCATTACAGTTGTAAAGGAGGAAGGTAAAGCCCAGAAGGACAATTTTCTGACTCTATGCTACCCGGCCTTGTCTGCTGGTGATACATATGGATGATATCAGGAAATATTGAATAATCCATGGCTCTTTTCTCTGGAAGAGAGAAGGCGAAGGAGTTCATTATTGTTGAGGGGTTCAATAGGATAGATGTGGTAAATTAGAGCAGAGGTGGATTTGCAGTTGGTGAAGGCCTGTGCTCAACTTCATTTCTCCACCCATAGTTACAGCACAGAAGGGGACCATTTGGCCCATCTTGTCCATGCCAGCCCGAGGACACCCTGGTCCCCTTTCTAATCTTTTCTGCACCTGGCGCTGCCCTGTAGCGCTTAACGTGCAGATCTTTTAAAAGAGTTTAGGGTCTCTGCCTCCACCACCAACTTGGGCAGCGAATTCCAGACACCCACCACCCTCTGCTTAAAATAGTTCTTCCTCATGACACCGACTGCCACTTACCCTGAATCTATGTCACCTGGTTCTAGAATTCTCCACCAAGGGAAACAATTTTATCCACTCTATCTCTTCCCCTCATAATTCTGTACACCTCTATCAATGATGTGGAGATGCCGGCGTTGGACTGGGGTAAACACAGTAAGAGTTTTAACAACACCAGGTTAAAGTCCAACAGGTTTATTTGGTAGCAAATGCCATTGGCTTTCGGAGCGCTGCTCCTTCGTCAGATGGAGTGGATATCTGCTCTCAAACAGGGCACAGAGATACAAAATCAATTTACAGAATACTGATTAGAATGCGAATCTTACAGCTAATCAAGTCTTAAAGATACAGACAATGTGAGTGGAGAGAGCATTAGGCACAGGTTAAAGAAATGTGTATTGTCTCCAGACAGGACAGCCAGTGAGATTCTGCAAGTCCAGGCAAGCTGTGGGGGTTACTGATAGTGTGACATGAACCCAAGATCCCAGTTTAGGCTGTCCTCATGTGTGCAGAACTTGGCTATCAGTTTCTGCTCAGCGACTCTGCGCTGTCGTGTGTCGTGAAGGCCGCCTTGGAGAACGCTTACCCGAAGATCAGAGGCCGAATGCCCGTGACCGCTATCAAGTCACCCCTCAAACTTTCTTTGTTTCCAAGGAAAATAACCCCAACCTATTTACTTTCTCCTCATAGTTACATTTTTTTTTAGCCCTGGCAACATTCTTGTAAACCTCCTCTGCACTCTCTCCAGAACAATTACGTTCTTCCTGTAATACGGTGACCAGAACTGCACACAGTACTCCAGTTGTGGCCTCACCAGTGTTTTGTACACAACCCCTCACACTCTCCCTCTCCCCCACTCCCTCACACTTTTTCCCCAGCAGCTTTACTGCATTTTCAAATATTAGTCGGGTCAGCAATGTTCCGGGACTGTCCTGCATTTTAGGGCCCTCTCCATCACTCGGGGCCCTATGTCCAGGCAGGGTGTGATTCACTGTAAATCCACCCATGACCCAGGGACCATAAATATCAGCCAGTCACCAGTAAATACTGCAGGGGAGTCAGGAGAATTTTGTTTTAGCTCAGGGATTTGTTAGAATGCGGAACTCACCACCATAACTAGTGAATAGAATAGATGCATTTCAGGTGAAGCTAAACACATGAGGAATAGAGAAATAGAAAAAAGACTTGAATTTAAATTGCGTTTTTCACAGTGGTCTTCAAGTGCTTTCAACCAGTGGGGTATCACTGTTGTAACATAGTAACACGGTTAGCACACAGCAAACTCCCACAAACAGCAAGGCAATAATGACCGGGTAATCTGTGTTCAGTGATGTTGATTGAAGGATAAATATTGGCCTGGATACCTGGGGATACACTGATAGAGTGGGATGAAGAGAAGCCTTGTGTAGCCTAAGCACCAGCAAAGACCTGCTGGGCTGAATGGCCTGTTTCTATGCTGCACATTGTATGTAATTCCTTGTCATTTTGGGCACACCACGGCACAGAATCCTGTGTCCATTCATTTGGATTTCCCCACTGGATTTCCAGTATTTGGCACTGGTGGATGTGCCCCCCTCCGTCTTCCCCCTCAGTCCTCATCGCTGAGGTTTTCAGGGTAACTGCGTCACCGCAACCTCGTCATTTGGAAATGTGAAGTGATTTTTGTCCTCATCGATTTTTCACAAATGGTAAACTTAACTTCACAACGAATAGTCAGAGCCCGAGCATTTTGGGAAATGTCTGAAAGAATCCAGTGCTGTGGAGCAGTTCACGTGACAGCTGGAATGTACAGCAGTGTACCTGGTAAAGGATGAGAGTTCAATAGAAAGGGGGTTTCAGAACGTGCTCAGTGTGGTGAACCATAGTTGGTTACCACTATGAGTGCTGAGCCATGGATGGTCAGCACTATGGGGTTTGTAGATATGTTACTGTAATTACTGTTGGTGTTAGGGTTGGGCTGTTCTACCTGTTGATATTGTTCTGTGGTACACTCCAGTTGGCTCCGCCTACCAGGGGAAGTATAAAGGTCACTGCAGTGCCTGGAGACCCTTTAGCCTGGGATTGTATTGTATATAGTGTGCTCCATTCTTGTCAGTAACAAAAGCCTTTATTTCCCGGGTACAATCTAGCCTCCCGAGTGATTTAATCGCGCATCACTCAGTTGTATGAATTTCTATTGGATTACATTGACTATATTTTCCCACTGATATTTTGTGAGATGCAGCAACATCCATGTGGTGCAATTCTCTAACATTAAATAATATTCACCCATGCAGTGTACCGGAGAAGGGCAGGTTAGGCCTCATTAAAATATTAATTTACTCCAATTGCAAATGCCTCCAAAATGCATAAATACATAAACATTGGCAAACTGTATCTGCACCTGACTAATTTTGCCGAGTTTTTAATGCATTCCCTCAAGCCCCCTTGGCCTTTCTCTGCATGGTTGAGAGTTTCTGGGTCGGAAACCTGTAAGGATTCCATCATTCCTTCAGAGGCTGGGGAATGGCTGTTGTTTTTCTTGAGTGCACTGATTAGCAACTTGTGAAGTGGAAGGTGATTTATCACAGCTGAGATTCACCCCAGGCTGAGCAGAAATCATGGCACAAATGAGCTCGTGATTTTTTAGAAAATAGGATCACAATGCAGGCAAATGTTGCAGAGGCAGTGCAGAGAAAGCTAGGCCTTGGCTTTCCCACTGCTGCTCCGAGCTTCATGTCAGGAGGTAGCAGTGGCCAAAGGAAATAATTCCCAACTGTTGTTTATTTCTCATGGCACGTAGGAATCTGTCCTCTTGGGTGTTCTTCACTTTTACTTGTTACCACTTTCCTGCAGGGTCACAATTAACCCTAACAATCACCCAGTATGTTGACTTTACTGCATCTGAAACCAGCATTAGCTACTGAACAATCGACCAGCAATTGATTTCAGTTCTCAAGACGTGTTTACATTCTGGCAAACAGATTACCCAAATAAGGAGCGGGATTCTTGTTGGAAGTGAAACAAGTGTATATTTTTACTGCAAATTAGAGCAGAGATGTCACCAAGAAACGGAAGTGAATAAGTTCACAGGAAGGGTTTGGGAAAACAGTCTTCCTGGTAATCCTCAGCTTTTCCGTTCCCACTTTCTCAGTGAAAAACTCGCCCGGTGTGTTTTTTGGGAACGATGATGATTGCCAGGAAGCAGTCCACAGAGTTTTCAAGAGTTGCTGAGATATTTCTATATTATTGTTAAAAATAGATTTCACACGATAGCGTCTCTCTATCTTATAAATAGCAAGATAGGTTATTACTCCCCCCTCCCACAACCTCTGATAGCGTGAACTGCCCCTCATACTTCCATCCCATGTTGATGCTTTATGTAATCACATTTCCTTCAAGTTTATCATTTGTGCTAAGTGCGTGGACAAAACCATATTGCAGCATCAACAAGAAAAGTTTGTACTTGGCACCAGATAGTATTCTTAAAACCTCAACAGCAAAACATTGGCTAAGCAACCAAACCTCAAAATAGTGATTAAAGCTAAGAAGAGGATTTCAATTTCCAGGCTGCTGATCTTCCATATTGGATCCATAACTGCTTGTTTTTAGATCATTGTGTTAGAATGTGTTGCCTCATTTAATTGAGGGATTTATTGTGTTTCTGCCTGCCTCTAGATATGATTAGGGGCGGCATGGTGGCACAGCGCCAGGGATCTGGGCTCAATTCCGGCCTTGGGTGACTGTCTGGGTAGAGTTTGCACATTCTCCCCGTGTCTGCGTGGGTTTCCTCTGGGTGCTCCAGTTTCCTCCCACAGTCCAAAGGTATGCGGGTTAGGCGGATTGACCATGCAAAATTGTCCTTTAATATCCTAAGCCAGGGGGATTAGTGGGGTAAATACGTAGGGTTACAGATTTAAAGTTTGGGTGGGATGCTCTGTTGTAGAATGGGTGCAAACTTAATGGGCCATATGGCCTGCTTCTGCACTGTGGGGATTCTGTGATTATAACAATGACTCTATTAAGTAGCAGAGGTAAGACAGTGATTCCTTTTCCATAAATGTACTTTATTCATAAAATATCTGAAAAACATTACAAAATATTTCTAATAGCCATCACAGAAAGTATCAGGTATGAAAGTGATTGGTAGGTACCATGGATGATGGGGATGAAGGGCTGTGATTGGTGAGCAAACTGCTCCAAACCGAGCAACAACTATAAGAACAAACAGGAGTGAAATTGCAAATTACGTCAAAGGAATTCTCCAGATTATAATGAAGGCTTCAATATTTAGTCTGTATTATGTCTTCAGTCTTCAGCAGTATCATTCCTCAGACTATAGGAGCATTCTTGATTGGTCTTGGGGTCTAGAGAACAGAAATGAAAATACTGCTGCTTTCACAGTGACTTAGTACATCTGCTTTGGGCTTTACTGAAAGAGTTTGCAGACTGAGCAGCAATTTGTGGACAACTGCAGCAACTGAAAGATGTTTGACTGGCCTCAGCTCAATCCTCGGATGACAATTTCTGCTCACAGAGGAGAGTCTTTCATTCTCATTAACTGGGATGACCTTGGTTTTGAGTTGACAGTATTGTCTGCTGACCCACGACACCGTCAACTGTCCTAATTCCAATGCTTGGCAACAAAAAAACATGTTCTTCAAATCATCATAGTCAGTTAATGTCGATGCCTGAATCATGGGAGCCAACCACAGGACCACACGGCCAAGGGGTCACACTGTACTCCTCAGGATACACCGCTGATCATTTCTTTTGTAAGAAGTCCCACATCTTTGGACAGTGGGAGGAAACCGGAGCATCCGGAGGAAACCCACGCAGATGCGGGGAGAACGTGCAAACTCCACACAGATAGTGACCCAAACTGGGAATGGAACCCGGGTCCCTGGCGCGGTGAGGCAGCAGTGCTAACTACTGTGCCACCATGCTGCCCCATAATTATATTGCAATTGTGTCTTTGCCTATATTTGCCATGTTTGTGAACCTGCCACTCACCTGATGAAGGGGCAGCGCTCCAAAAGCTTGTGATTCCAAATAAACCTGTTGGACTTTAACCTGGTGTTGTGAGACTTCTTACTATGTTCACCCCAGTCCAATGCCAGCATCTCCACATCATCACTTATGTTGTCTTAGATGCATATTGGGTGAGGCAAGGGGTGGGAACATTTAACTCCGCAGTGGGAAGCAGTTGGAACACGTCCTCCGCCCTTCCTTGCATAGGGGGGTGCACTGAAGGGCTATTATACTGGCTGGGCCTCATTAACACCCCATTGGTCTGCTCACTGCCCCAAGTGGGGTTCCGTCTGGGAGTTCCAGTCTTATTCAATATTACATTAAATGGGCTTTGCCATCTAATAGTTTGTGACCTTTAATCTTATCTACAATTCTAATGAGGGTGGAGTTGGCCTTTTAAAAAGTTAAAATCACTGTAGGAATCATGTGATTTTTAAGGACGTTGTAGTGTGTGAGTCAGATTGCATCATTGTCAACCGCCCAGTAATTATCAGTAAATTTATAGCCGAATTAGGTAAATGTCACTTCACCACAGTAGCCTGGCTTCAGCTGTGCTTATGCTTTGAGTCAGTACAGTACTATCGGCACATTTCAGTGCAAACCCAACCAGCTGAGCCCAGGGCTCAACAAAATCCAGAGGCATATAAATATTTACTGAATCATACCTTTTGTTTCTGTTTAATTGACAAACACTTATTTATCGTTAATATGAAAAAACGTTATTAAATAATTTCAAATCAAAGAAAATAATGCACAAAATTCTAATCAGATTTGAATGTTGGATGAATCCCTGTCGCTTTGCACAAATAAATTACCTCGCAAAACCATTTTATTTCCACTTTTGCATCGTAATTTGGACATTGATGCTACGTGGCTGAAATGCATTCTCAAAACTACAGACCATTCCAACTGATGGATTCACTTAACAGACCACTGGAAACGAGATGTGTATCAAAACTGGCCTTCAACTTGGCACCGTGTCCAAGCACTTAACAAAATGCCCTTCTAACAGTACGCACCCATGAGCATCCGACTGCAATCATCGTCTCATCTTATTGTCAATTCAGTTTATATCAAACCGTACGCATATTAAATAATTAGACTGCTTTCTGCCACTGAGAGCATTCTGTTTCTGTATGGACACAGAAGCTCAATCAACAATCACCACAGGTTCAAAATACCAAGACAGGCTAAGCTTCCAGCACTTAACTGAATCAACTCAGTAGTTGAGTCCTAATAGTTGATACATCCATCCAGCCAGAACCTAAAGAAGCCAGATTATCTGTGGGCAGTATGGACCATCAACCCCAAAAATCATTTGAGGCATGTTTCATTTTACATTATTTAAATAATGTTTTCAGACATACTGAGTGAGGAAAGAGTTGATCTATGCAAGAGAACCAGTATCTTCATATCTAGGACCTGGGGTCAGATATATTCCTGATTATGGAATAAATTTTCTTCTTCACTGTGGCTATGGGGATACAAAGTCAAATAAATTTAGTCACTCTTGTCCATTTCCAAGCAGATATAATTGCAAGATGCCAAACTGTTTGTAACTCTCCCGTAAGTTAGCGTTTTCATTCAGAGAAACGTGGGAATGAGCTTTCCAGTTGGCAGAGGCTGGCCTCTCGCGATACGGAGAGACTGCGGCGAATACGTCCATGCCGACTCCAGCTGCCCTGTAACCAGTTTTGTTCCAGTGAACGTTGATCAGCTTCAGGCAGGACTCCCCCTCCTCACTCCACCCCCGCTGTCAGATTGGCCACCAGATCTACAATCCCTGGATTGGAGGAGCTACGACAACCTGCCTGAACTTAAGTACCAGAGCCGGAGGACAAAATAAGTGTGAAGGGTCCCCGGGCGGGGAGGGGAGGGAAGGCCTGGGGGATTGCAAAGAGACGATCATGGTCTCAGGGGAGAAGCAGGAGGGAGGACAGAAGGTCACCAAGTCTTAAAGGGAGGGCACCCCCTCAGAAGGGGGCTTGCCACCCGAGATCTAACTTTGATTTATAGAATCATAGAATCTTACAGTGCAGAAGGAGGCCATTTGGCCCATCGGGTCTGCACCAACTACAATCTCACCCAGGCCCTATCCCCATAACCCCATGCATTTACCCTAGCTAGCTCTTCTGACACTAAGGGGCAATTTACCGTGGCCAATCCACCTAACCCGCACATCTTTGGAGTGTGGGAGGAAACTGGAGCTCCCGGAGGAAATCCACGCAGACACGGGGAGAACGTGCAGACTCCACACAGAGAGTGACCTAAGCCGGGAATCGAACCCGGGTCCCTGGTGCTGTGAGGCAGCAGTGCTAACCACTGTGCCACCCATTCTTTCCCGCCTTCCCCCCATAGAGGTTCATTGTTCCCACCAGCCCCAAAACTGAGACTGATCGGGAAACAGCCCTTAAGTGGCTATTGATTGGTGGTCGGGGTAGGAGGGAACCCCAATGGAATCCAGTCCCTGCAATTTCACGCCCCCCTCTACCCATCCCCAACCCAAATGCCCGCCACTGGGGGAGGGTAAAATTCAGGCCTTGCTCTCTTTGGCATTGGGGAAAGGGTAAAATGGCCCAATCTGAATCTGTATAGTTCGATTAAGTGAATTGGCAAGGCAAAATTAATAAGAGTCACACAGCAATTAGTAAATGGAATAAATCAAGAGTTTTCACCCTTAATACTGCTTACGCACAACTCCAGCAGAATGCAGGTCTTAGGAGAACAAAAGGTTCAATCTGGCAGGTCAGCTAAATGAGGCAAGGTAGAAATGTTGAAATTTGGTGCGAATAGTTCTCTTTGGCTGGCTATCCATTGCAGGAACTAAAGACTGAAATCAAACAGGTGCAGACATAATGCATTGTGTTCAGAATCAACAGGGCTGGAATCTTTTTAAACTTCAGCAGAAACGGTAGGAAATTTCAGAGTAGACAAGAAGGACCTGTGCAAAACAGGCATCTTCAATGGTCTCAGCGCTTCCCTCTATATTTGCACATCATATGGTCTGAGGTGAGTTCTAAATGTAGGGACAAATTCACTACCTCATTTATCGTGAGTCATCGCTTTGTGTATTCTGCAAAAATTTTGAGCCCCTTTTTTTGCAACACCAGATTTGGGACAATATTGTATCTACTGGCATTGCTCTGATTGATGGAGTAAAGTTCATACCAAGCACTTCTTGAACAACACTAAAAAGTTAAGTTTAATGAAATAAATAATGATATAAACTAATTATATCTGATGAAGAAGCATTTTGCTTCATTAGAAAACATTTTTTTATTAGGGAGTGCTTTTTATTTATCCCGAGTGAAAAGGTTGCAGTTTCAAAGCCACTCCAGAACAACAAGAGCTTGTAATCTGGGCTGATATTTTCATAGAGTAAGGAAGGGTTACACTGTCATCTCGAGCAACCCGCTGGCCAGCCTGACTTTTCAGAGATCGGGTGCTGTTTTTAAAGGGCACCCCAATCTTCACATTCAGAGACAGGGCCTGCACTCCCAAGAAATCAAATGGTGCCCCCCGATCCCTCCCCGCTGACCAGAGGAGCACCACCAACCCCCCCCAACCTGCAAGTGATGGGTCACCCCCACACCACGCAGGCAAGAGGGTGACCCAACCCTCCCCCCGCCCCCACATTACCCTTCTCCACTCAGATCCCCATTCAGCCCCTCCCCCTTCAGGCCCTTCACCTTGGCAGTGCTAATGGAAATGGCACTAGCCTGGCACTTAGGTCCAGTGGGCATTTGCCCCTCTACCACTGCCAGGCTACAGAGAGAGGGTCCCCCACGGGTCCTGGGGGCTGGGTGTGCTCGAGTTGGAAGCAAGGGGTCGACCTCGCCACTCTCCCCCGAGATGGAGGTCCTGTGGCTGCACTTCCCCTTCTAGCCCGGGAAGACCTGTGATCAATAACCTCATTCCTGTCTGTCGGCTGTGAGAATTCTGGTCACTTTACTCTCCACGCACCCACCCAATACTCACCTGGCAGGCTTTTACATCACGACAGCACTCCATACTGCAGCAGAGATTTCCCCTTCTCCCTGTCAGAAGCTGCAGGTGTGGGCAGACCCATTTGAAGTCTTCTGACAGAGAGATGTCAATTTTACTTGGGGCGGGAGGTTCCATTCTACACAGCTGTGCACGCAATCCCAATGAATTCACACAGCTTTGCTTTGAAGTTTCTGAGGCTTCCTAGCAAGCTGAAACCTTTGAAACCCTCTCTATTCCACTGGAAACCTTTGATCTCTGTCAATTTCAATATGCTGTGCTATGAGAAAGACCTCCAATGACGGCTCAATGGATTTCTACTCATGCTCCAGTCAGCTGTGTTTATTTTCATTTTCCAGGTGGATGGAGCTATTACAAGGGGGCATAACTATAGGGTTCATGGTGGGAGATATAGGAAGGATATCAGAGGTAGGTTCTTTACGCAGAGAAAGGTTGGGGTGTGGAATGGACTGCCTGCAGTGATAGTGGAGTCAGACACTTTAGGAACATTTAAGCGGTTATTGGATAGGCACATGGAGCACACCAGGATGATAGGGAGTGGGATAGCTTGATCTTGGTTTCAGATAAAGTTCGGCACAACATCGTGGGCCGAAGGGCCTGTTCTGTGCTGTACTGTTCTATGTTCTATGTCAGTTCAGTGCAGGACGTCAGGGGGCAGTGCACTGTTAGTGCACATGTCCTGAAGGGGAGCCTGAGGGAAACTCTGAGGGGAAGTGGAACTGAGTGGGGGGGGGGGGGGGTTCAAGAGGGAGGGGTGCTGACTAGGGGCCTTAGGGAGAAGGGGGTCCGAGTGAGGGGGGAGGGGGTCAGATCGGGTCACCCTCATGCCTGTGCAGTGTGGGGGAAGTGGGGTGACCTGTAATTTGAGTGATGGGGGAGGATGCCCCTCTTTTCTGGGGTGTTGGTGGTGCTCTCTGGACTCCCGGGGTTCAGGATGCCATGTCCCCATTGGCAACACCAAAGCCCGCCCAGTGCCGTTCCCGCTGGGGGTCCAGGTGCATGGCAGGGAGCATAATTATTGGGCTGCCACCCGCTATGAGTGGGAAACTGGGTTTGGCGGGGCAGGTCAGGAGCATTATGAGGGTGCCAAACCTGTTTGTAGCCCAACTCCCTACACTCTCGGCCATCACGATTCTCGCCGGCATCCTCCCCCCCCCCCCCCCCCCCCCACCGCCGCCGCCCAAATGTTGAAACTATACATTGTCGCTACCTATTCTGGTGGACCTTGAAATTCCCATCAGTGCATGCATGGAGGAGCAAGGCATTCTCCAGGTGTCCTGGACATCCTTCCTCCCTCAATCAGTATCACCAAAAAGAGATTATGCGGTCACTAATAATATTGCTGTTTGTGGGATCTTGCTGTGTAGGAAATGTGTTTGCCAACCTAACAACAGTGACTACTTCAGAGTTATTGTATGTAATGCATTCTGGAGGTACCATAAGCTAAAAACTGTAATTTTTTTTAAACAAAGCCCTTTACAACAAACTCCTCGATCACGATTTGGAGAATATTTCACATCAGAAATTATTCTGCTATTTTATCACAGTCACTGTTTAAGGCGTAATTGTAGGTGAATTAACAGATTGTTGGAGGTGAATTGCAGACCCTATAACCAGTTCTGAACTGTGCTTCCCACAGGAGCACAGACACAATCAGCGACACAACAGCCATTTATAATTCATCCACTTATTTTGTGTAACCCAATATACCATCCTACCTTACTCTCCATTTGTAAGAAATCACTGTCTAATTTTAGATTGTGTGCAAACGTGAAATATGAGAGAAATAGCAACTTACTGTAATCTACAAATTGATGGTGATGAGTAATGTTGATGTTCTGACATACAAAGCTGCCTAGTGCAATGTAATTTATGCCCAAGTCCACTCATATGGCAACAAGCACACTGTCTGTAGACTTTTAAAACCCACGGTTGATTTCACTTAGTCATAAAACAGAAAAGAAAACATTAGTTCCAAGCATTGTACAAATTAAACTGGTTCTTGTAGCACAATGGTAGCGTCCCTACCTCTGGACCAGAAGTTCTGGATTCAAGTCCAACACCAGGACTTGTCGGCCACAAAGGAGCACTCATAACACGGTTCAATAGGCTGATTATCAGCTCGGAAATCCTCCCACCATTTCCCCAACTATTCCCCAAAGGGAAAACAGTGTGGGTGTGAAGGTATGCGAAAAATAACAGTGACTGGTGATTTGGGGCAGGATTGAGGGGCCAGCATGGAGTTTTCCTCACCATCACTGTTGCATGTTTGTGGGGAGCAGACAGACATAGGTACTGATAAAGGACATTTCCTTGCGCAAAGAGTTTAAATATCTGCAGTCGTCTCTGGGAAGAGCAGAGGGGGCAAAAGTACTGGAACAATTCAAGGGATAGTTAGATTTTGAGATGGAGAAAGGGCTAAATGGTCTCCCTTACCTTTGTCATTACCTGTACTGATTTTCTGCTCTTTCCAGTGGGAATATTGTTATGTAATATGGCTCCAGTTCCTTCACTAGGTTTATCAAGGATACAAAAATACTTTGCATTGTGCCTATGTACCAGGTCTCTGATGGAGGCCAATCACAGAAAGGGAAGGGGAATATCAGTTGATCATTGATTTGATTTGATTTGATTTATTATTGTCACATGTATTAACATGCAGCGAAAAGTATTGTTTCTTGTGCGCTATTCAGACAAAGCATACCATTCATAGAGAAGGAAACGAGAGAGTGCAGAGTGTAGTGTTACAATCAAAATTAGGGTATAGAGAAAGATCAACTTAATGCAAGGTAAGTCCATTCAAAAGCCTGACAGCAGCAGGGAAGAAGCTGTTCTTGAGTCGGTTGGTACGTAACCTCAGACTTTTGTAACTTTTTCCCAACGGAAGAAGGTGGAAGAGAGAATGTTCGGGGTGCATGGGGACCGTAATTATGCTGGCTGCTTTGCCGAGGCAGCGGGAAGTGTAGACAGAGTCAATGGATGGGAAGCTGGTTTGCGTGATGGACTGGGCTTCATTCACGACCTTCGCTGTAAAGATGCTCTGCTGTAAAGTTGTACTGTAAGAGATTTAACAACACCAGGTTAAAGTCCAACAGGTTTATTTGGTAGCAAATGCCATTAGCTTTCGGAGCACTACTCCTTCGTCAGATGGAGTCGATATCTGCTCTCAAATAAGGCATACAGAGACACAAACTCAAGTTACAGAATACTGATTAGAATGTGAATCTTTACAGCTAATCAAGTCTAATCAGTATTCTGTAACTTGAGTTTGTGTCTCTGTATGCCTTATTTGAGAGCAGATATCGACTCCATCTGACGAAGGAGTAGTGCTCCGAAAGCGAATGGCATTTGCTACCAAATAAACCTGTTGGACTTTAACCTGGTGTTGTTAAAACTCTTACTGTATTTACCCCAGTCCAACGCCGGCATCTCCACATCGTAAAGTTGTATTGACAGTGTGCTAGGAACATGCTCAGTTAGAGAAAACCACCTGACCACAAATGGTGTCTAAAAAGATGTTAGAGTCAGAGACCAGCTGTGGTGAATTATAATATGATTTTAAAAATACTTACTCCCAGTAGATCAGTTGGTAGAATTCTTGCCTCTGAGTGAGTCAGAAGATTATGGGCCAGGTCCCACTCCAAAAAACTGAACACATAACGCAGACTGACACTCCACTGCAGGACTGAGTGAGTGTTGCATTGTCAGAGATGCCATATATTACAGGTGAGGAACAGGATTTTCCAGCCGTGCTCACTACCGGGATCATCCAGCCCCACCGAAAGCCGATAGACTTTCAAGTGAGCCGCCAAATCTCCCACTACGGGTCCTGCCACAGCAGGTTCAGAAAATTCCAGCCGAGATGTCCTCCCCTCTCAGATGGATATAAAAAATCCAATGACCACTATTCCAAGAAGAGCAGGGAAGTTCGCCTGGCTAATAATTTCTCTCAGCCAACAGTAGTAAGACGGATTATTTGTCCTGAGTTTATTGCTGTTCATGGGACATTGCTGTGTGAACATTGGGTGCTATGTTTCCTACATTATGTAAGTGGCTGTAAAATGCTTTGGAATGTTCTGAGGTCATGATTGGCACTGTATAAAGGCAGGTTCTTCTTAGAATGCTGATGATCCTTCTTCAGGACTCAACAATCCTCCAACAATTTGTTATTTCAAATGTTATTACATTTTGAGCAGTTACTGTGATAAAATACCAGAGTTTGGGTGAGACAGGCAGACTCCTGACTCCTCCATGCAGAAAGAAATGGAGCAGTTCAATTAAGTGGCTTTCCTGCAGCATTGGCAAATCTCTGCTATCACAGATGACCCACGGTCCTCCTGGACAGATAAGGACACTAGTAAGTTTGATAATAATGGCAGCATTCTAGGGTATTAGGCAACTAATGATATCAAATTCACCCTTAAGTTGGCCTGTTATCTTCATTACACTAGCCAAGTACCTTGTTTTTCTGATCTTTTACTGCTGTCGGCCATTGTTTTCCAGTATCCAAAATACTCAGAAAGCTTTCCACAGCCCCTGATGTGCAAAGCAAACCGATTGCTTGTTGATTGCTTATCTCCTGATACAATGACTCCTGCAGTCTTCTCAGCCAGACTTAAATGTTCAATTTGGAGCCGTGTATAACTTAAATGCTCTGACTAAGCCATTAGGAATTGTTGAAATTCAATGGAGTCGTGTGCCTTTCCATCCCAGAATGCTACTCAACTGTGAACTAACAAATTGGACAAATATCTGAAGATAGCAGGTAGAGAGACTCGACTGCAACAACAGTATCTTGCATTTATATAACGCTTATCATAACCAAACATCTCAAGGTTTAGACAGTTACATGGGTAAGATGGGTATAAAGGGATATGAGCCAAATGTGGGCAATTGGGACTAGTTTAGGGATTTAAAAAAGGGACGGCATGGACAAGTTGGGCCGAAGGGCCTGTTTCCATGCTGTAAATCTCCATGACTCTATGAGGTGCTTCACAGGAGTGTTATAACACATTGCAATGCATCCTATCCTGGATCTGTGCTGATGAAAGGGTTAAAACATGAACAGTTCAAAGAGAGGCTCATCATCAGCAGCTTCCTTCAAATCAGTTTCTCAGAAAGAATTCTGACTACCTTTAATATTTTTTCTCAACTTGAGGGTAATCAACGTGGGTGACACAGTGGTTAGCACTGCTGCCTCACAGCACCAGGGACCTGCCTTCAATTCCAGTGCCTGTGTGGTGTTTGCACGTTCTCCCTGTGTCTGCGTGGGTTTCCTCCGGGTCCTCTAGTTTCCTCCCACATTCCAAAAATATGCAGATTAGGTGGATTAGCCATACTAAATATGCAGGGTTACGGGGATAGGGCACAGGGGATGGGCCTAGGTAAGATGCTCTTTCAGAGAGTTGGTACAGATTTAATGGGATTAATTGATTTCCTCCTGTACTGTAGGGATTCTATTCGATTCATACTATTATTCCCCGAATCAGTGTTTCCAAAGAGGTGGCTATCCTCCTGTTGACGTCCTTGGACCCATTGCTGAAGGAAAGATTTTTTCCACTAGTTGTGTCCTGAGTATAAATTGGAGGTTTTCAAACTGGGAGATCATATGACTTACCCAAAACCAACATATTAATTCAAACAAAAACAACATAAGGGAGGCACGGTGGCACAGTGGTTAGCACTGGTGCCTCACAGTGCCAGGGACCCAGGTTCGATTCTTGCCTCGGGTCACTGTCTGTATGGAGTTTGCACATTATCCCCGTGTCTGCGTGGGTTTCCTCCGGGTGCTCCGGTTTCCTCCCACAGTCCAAAGCTGTGCAGGTTATGTTGATTGGCCGTGCTGAATTGTCCCTTAGTGTCAGGGGAGCTAGGAGGGTAAATACATGGCATTTGGGGGATAGGGCCTGGGTGGGACTGGTGTCGGTGCAGACTCGATGGGCCAAATGGCCTCTTTCTGCACTGTAGGAATTCTATGATTCTACTACAGCTGGAAATGTGAAATAAAAGCAGAAAATGCTGGAAATACTCAGCAGGTCAGGCAGCATCTGTGGAGAAAGAAACGGAGTTATTGATGTTTCAGGTCCAGGACCGGAACCTTAACTCTGTTTCTTTCTCCACAGATGTTGTCAGACCTGCTGAGCATTTCGCGCAGATTAATTGCTGAGATTTTGGATTTCTCTATTTGTTGACTTTCAGTCAGACTCAATCTACTAAAAGGAATGGAAATCAGGAATTCTCCCTCCCTTCGGAACACCGTTGAGGCTGGAGGTCAATCTAAACTTTCAAAACTGATTTTTGTTAGATGTGTGGGAAGGAAAGTTTTGAAAAAAGATATGAAGGAAAGACAGGTACATGGAGGTAAGATTCAGATCAGTTATCATCCAATTAAATGGCAGAGTAGGCTTGAGGGGCTGAATGGCCTACTCGTGTCTCTGTTTTCCCACTCCAGTATGCTAATAAAAATATTTTCTGCAAAGATAGCATTCTTTTCCTTTGGATACTGACACTGTCTTTGATTTGATTTGATTTATTATTGTCACATGTATTTACATACAGTGAAAAGTATTGTTTCTTGCGCGCTATACAGACAAAGCATACCGTTCATAGAGAAGGAAAGGAGAGAGTGCAGAATGTAGTGTTACAGTCATAGCTAGGGTGTAGAGAGCGATCAACTTAGTATGGGGTATGTCCATTCAAAATTCTGACGGCAGCAGGGAAGAAGCTGTTCTTGAGTCGGTTGGTATGTGACCTCAGACGTTTGTATGTTTTTCCCGACGGAAGAAGGTGGAAGAGAGAATGTCTGGGGTGCGTGGGGTCCTTAATTATGCTGGCTGCTTTTCTGAGTCAGTGGGAAGTATAAGATGGGAGTTCCTGAGAATGTGAGCCATCACACTAAGTATACCTGTTCCTGCAGGGTCAATGTGGGGAGACAGTGCCAGAAATACTCAGGTTTCCCAGTGAATAGCCAGAGCCCAACTGCAGTGCAGAGACTGGCTCCCAAAAGGAATCATAGAAATCATAGAAACCCTACAATACAGAAAGAGGCCATTCGGCCCATTGAGTCTGCACCGACCACAATCCCACCCAGGCCCTACCCCCATATCCCTACATATTTTACTCGCTAATCCCTCTAATCTACGCATCCCAGGACACTAAGGGGCAATTTTAGCATGGCCAATCTTTGGACTGTGGGAGGAAACCGGAGCACCCGGAGGAAACCTACGCAGACACGAGGAGAATGTGCAAACTCCACACAGACAGTGACCCAAGCCGGGAATCGAATCCAGGTCCCTGGAGCTGTGAAGCAGCAGTGCTAACCACTGTGCTACCGTGCGAGAGGATCTGGAAGTCACTCTTCCCAGGGAGTGACAGTTGGGTTAAGTGTGAAAGTGGCTTTCGAGCTCGGCTCACCCACAGACAACTTTCCCTTGGTGGGAAGTACTCAGCTGCTGCCTGTTGGCACAAGAGATCGGGTTATTTTAGGAACAGACCTTTGTTGATATGTTGCTGTTTCAACGTGCTGGACAATTACCTGGAATTAAAATTTGATTTTCATTTCTCTTTAAGCGACGAGTGCTGAAGGACAGGGAAACTGGCTGCAAAGAGTTAGTGAGCCTAATAATGAGCAGGATCTGAATTAACATCAGCAGAGAGATATAGTTAGTAACCCAGAGTGCTTCAGAGAGTGTGTCAGTACAACTGCGTATATTAATTCAGCTGCCTGACACTGTCAGACTGGATAACTCGTGCAAACCTGATGAAGTCATTATCACTTACTCTTCAAACACCAGTGTTGAAAGTAGCATCAACTGGGAAAACACAAAAGGATGTTAAAAGTTAATGAGAATTCCTAGCAAATGATTTCTGAAGTAGATTGAGCCCTCTCAGTGCAACTCTTTTTAAAGCAGAGGAGAGAGGGTCTACTAATTATCTGACCTCATGATTCCAATCAAATCACATGTTTTGGAAACGTGTCAAAACATTTCACGTACAATTAATTTGAGGAGCAACGATTGTTGATATGTAGATAAATGTAGCAGCCACTTATGCCGTGCATTTCCAATGTTATTGCACCTTACTGTCAGCCTGCATTATACACACAACTCCTGGAGTGGGGATTGAGTCCACAATTTGCTGCCTCAGAGGCGAGTCTTACCTATTCAGCCAAGCTTACATTGAAGATAATAAATGTTTGAAAGAGTTCCTAACATCACATATACCAGCGGAGCCGCTGTACTGGGAATGGAAAAGGACTGGCTTTCCTAGGTCTACAGGCAGCGCATGCTGTTTTCTAATGGGTCTCTTGTACTACAAGTGAATTTGCGGATTCTCCGGTGGTTAGCACTGCTGCCTCATAGTGCCAAGGACCCGGGTTCAATTCAGGCCTTGGGGGTGACAGTGTGGAATTTGCACGTTCTCCCCGTGTCTGCGTGGGTTTCCTCCGGTTTCCTCCCAAAGCCCACAGATGTGAGGGTTAGGCCATGCTAAATTGCCTAACCCTGGGGATTATGGATGTTTTGGGGATTAGCAGCAGGGTAAATATGTGGGGTTATGGGGATAGGGCCTAGGTGAGTTTGTTGTCAGTGCAGCCTCGATGGGCCGAATGGCCTCCATCTGCTCAATAAGGATTCTATGATTCCTTCCACCCAACATCCAGTGCAGGACAAAGAGTAAATGGGAGCAGTTGTTTTTATTCATTCATGGGACATGGGCATCATTGGCTGGCCAGCATTTATTGCCCATCCTCAGTTGACCTTGGGAGGCAGTTGAGAGTCAACACATTGCTTGACTCTGGAGCCACTTGTGGGCCAGACCAGGTAAGGACGGCAGATTTCCTTCCCTAAAGGACATTAGTGAACTAGATGGGTTTTTCCGACAGTCGTTTCATCAGTAGAATCTTAATTCCAGACATTTTTATTGAATTCAAATTCCACCAGCTACCATGGCGGGATTTGAACCCGGGTCCCCAGAACATTAGCTGAGTTCCTGGATTAATAGACTACCGATAATACCACTAGGCCATCGCCTCCCCATATAAGCACCTTTTAAATAGTGTACCTGTATCCTGGGATCAAGAATAGCCTGCCATTAACCCTTTCTCATCACTAGCACTCCCACTGCAATTATCTCTCTGCTCTTGAAAATAGCAGTATTCAAACATCTGAGCATCCAGGGGTTAAGCTGCCAGTTTGGCTGAGCCCTACAGGAATGTTTCATTTAAGAAAGATGCCACTGTATTTCCTGTCAATTCAGCTTCATATTTTCATTTGTTATTCTCACATGCCTGATCTAACTTTTACAGCATCCATAGATTCACAGTCACATTCGCATTATCCTTGTTAGTGAGAGGCATTACAAGGATGTAGCTGGTAATTGGACCCAGCTGTGGTATTTTACTACGCTGCGACTGTTCAGCCAGACAGTTATTTTTGCCCTACAGCAAGTGCAAAAACCCAAACGCCAGTCTGGCGTTGAACATAAAGAGGATAAAATATCACATTATATTCAAGTGTATATATTCATATGGTTATATTTCCATGTTGACATGATTCTTCTACTAAACCATTTGCAAAAAAAAAGAATAATAAAAAATAGCCCTGTTCTAACTTATGTTCTTTCCGATATTAGTGTAAAGAGATCAAAATGCTTGCATTATATCATGTCTTATCATGTCATCCCAAAGTGCCTCACGCTGTGAATTATTTCTGAAGCGTAGTGCCAATTATGTGCAAATGCAGCGGCCATTCTGTACCAACATGATCCCATAGCCAGAAAGGTGGGTCAGTTTTTTTGGTTGTGTTGATTGAGGGGGGAGTGTTGTGTCATACACGACTAGAAATCCCTGCTCTTTACCCAAGCAGTGACAGCTTCTAACACCCACCTGATAAAGCAGCACGTAGAATTAGTCCATCATCTCATCTGAAGTACTGCCCGTTCCAGATTTCACCCTAGTTTGAGACTCAAGGTGATAATTATCTGGACTGAGAGATGTGAATGCGACCATCTGAGTCAGGGAGACACTGAAGTGGGGGGTGGTTGTGGGGGGCACGGGGGAGGGAGGGATGGTGGAGAGGGGAGGGGGGCAGAATTAATTCCTTGCTTCAGCACAGATCTTCATGCACCGGGAGAGCATTTAGGAATTTAGTCACATGACCCATAGGATTTCTAATCTATTTATTTTGGTATACAAAAAGAGTGAGGGGAGAGTGGGGGAACTCCCAGTATGCATTCCTGGCATGTGGTTCTTTACACTGGCAGCACTGAAGACAAACATTTCCCTGATTTCTTTTAATATAGCCAATTATCCCAACTAAGGGCAAAATAGCAACTTTGACAACCTCAGGATTCCCTTTTACAGCAAGTGAAATACTTTGGAAGTATAGTCGCTTTTGTACTGTAGGAAACACGGTAATAATTTGTGCACAGCAAGACACCACAACCCTCAATGTGGTAATGTCTGGGTGATCTGTTTTAGTGTTGTTGGTTATGGGATAGATATTGGCCAAGGAATCTGGGAGGACTCCCTGTTCTTAGAACTTGTGGCAGGGACTCTGCTATATGCAGAGGGCAGGCAGGACCTCAGTTCAAAGTCACATCTGATAGTGCAGCACTCCCCCAGAACTGGAATATCAGTCCATATTTTGTGTCTAAGTCTCCATAGTGGGACGAACTCGTGACCCTCTGACTGAGAAGTGAGACAGTGCTATTGCTGAGCCATGGCTGACACTTAACCAGTTGAATCACCTTGGCCTAGAATCTGCAAATAGGATTGTGCAAAGAATGATAAATGCAAAATACTGTGGATGCTGAAATCTGAGACAAAAACGGAAAAATGCTGGAAAATCTCAGCAGGTCTGACAACATCTGTGGAGAGAGAGTAGAGCCAACATTTCGAGTCTGGATGACCCTTCATCAGAGGACAAAGGGTCATCTAGACTCGAAACGTTGGCTCTGCTCTCTCTCCACAGATGTTGTCAGACCTGCTGAGATTTTCCAGCATTTTTCTGTATTTGTGCAAAGAATGAGTTGGGCACTGTCTTCACTGATAGCCACATCTTCTCAGACCTGTACATCTGAGGTGGTAACTTGTCATGTGGGAAGTATCTATTGCTCTGAAACCAACACAGTTTGTGGACGCAGTGTGACAGCACGCTATCTTGCTGCAGCATCGAATGAACAAAGGAATGGCTTTCATCAAAGTCTGTGCATAGGGCTGGAACCCTGTCAGAGGGCAAAGCACCATTGCCATCAGTTTTGGAATGTCATTGATTTTATCCCAAATCAATGGATGGGATCGTATTAACTATGTGTGACAGGCACCACACACTTTGTAAGGGTAGGTAAGGCTGAAGGAGCAGTGTAGTAGCCCAAGTCAGGCTAGTACACATTTTAAATTTAATTCTCCCTGACTGACAGGCCATTTGTGGAAAGTAAAAGCAAATTACTGCAGATGCTGGAATCTGAAACCAAAAGAGAAAATGCTGGAAAATTTCAGCATGTCTGGCAGCATCTGCAAAGAGAGAAAAGAGCTGACGTTTCGAGTCCAGATGACCCTTTGTCAAAGCTCTGACAAAGGGTCATCTGGACTGGAAACGTCAGCTCTTTTCTCTCCTTACAGATGCTGCCAGACCCGCTGAGATTTTCCAGCATTTTCTCATTTGTGGAAAGTGATTGCTTTCTCATTTTCCGTGTGATCACTAGCATCAATGTTGACCTCAACAGATGTAATATTCACAATTCCCGGGAACTCCCGCAAACACACTGGCTGGATGTAAGGATGGAATGGAGGCAAGTTAAAGATATATCTCCCCCATCCTACTCACCTCTGGATTTACTGATGAATTTAATTAGCATAGTCTGGGTTCCACACTAAATTTTCATTCTCCCAACCTTAATCATGACTTTCCTGAATACTCATTTTTATTTTGTGTCCAATGTCAGTATAATGGCTCAAACTGTAAAACAGATGCAAGTAGCTCGGACCGGGAATTGCAGAAACCTTTGTTAGAGGAATACAGATTTCTAGATTGGTGGGACAGGCTGACGCCCAAAGCTCTACACACACTGCATTCCAGATTGAGGAGCAGATTCAGACACTTCCTTAGTATTTTAAATGTCTGGAAGGATTTGAAGGAATAGCTGCAGAAAACTGTGTCCTCTGAAGGGGAAATCAAGAACAAAGGGACATAGCTGTAAAATTAGAGGGTTGAAGTGGTTATTTTATAGGATTAATAATCCAGAGAATTCAGATTGCAACGTGGTAGTTTGAAAGTTGAATTAAAAGGACCCAGACATACAAGCTGCTGTCATTAGAAATGGTTCTGATTGTTATAAAAACCGAGTTGGTTCACTGATGTCCTTCAGGAAATCTTGCTGCCCTTCCTTAACCATTCTAGAACTCTATGGAATCCAGTCCCACCAGAGCAATGTGATTAACTGTGAAGTGCTAGAGGATTGTAGAGTTCAAGAAGAAGGCCCAACAACCACCACATTCTCATTGCAATAGGGGGATGGTAATAAATGCTGCTCCCACTAGCACCACATACATCCCCAGAATCTTTCCCGAAATTGCAGCGGTTAATTTTGAGGATCTAATATTTGAAATCTGGGTGCTAAACTTGCCAAAAAGTAAACTGCGTGACCGCATATACTCCTTTTCTGCTCTCCCTTTTAGAATAATGTCAAAGGTGTAGGCTTAATCCATTGGCCTGTGCTTGTGTTTGTGTTTTTAGGTGATATTATGCAAGCCAGTCTGTGTGACAGATGTGCAATGCAGTGTCTGAATTCCACCACAGATAGAATGCCTATAATAGGTTATTTGGTCCCTTCCTAAAGATTAGATATGTCACTGAGATTATTGCATTTTAGCACTTTTTAGAAGAATGGATTAATAATGAATTGCTTGGTGCATTTCATGTTCCCTTTCTTCTTGATGATGATGTGTTATATTGCAGTGTAAAATTTACGTGGTTATGTGACACCACTTAGTTTAAGGAAGTCTTTCACTACTGGTATCTGATTGTTGTTGTAAGACATTAAAACATAGTTCAAGCATCTAGAATCCTTTCAGTTTTGGTAAAAACTAAGCAATAGGGAGGCAGCTCCTGGTCTGAGAATGACAGAAAATGTCTCCATTTACACTTCTCTCCACTTTGGAAGCACAAGAGTGCTGGTTAACACTGGGTTTTTCTGACGACCTTGTCCAGTAGGTGAAGCACATGCAGATACTGGAATTATTGGGCAGAACAGCTTCTTCCCTGCTGCTGTCAGACTTTTGAATGGACCTACCTCACATTAAGTTAATCTTTCTCTACACCCTAGCTATGACTGTAACACTACATTCTGCACTCTCTCCTTTCCTTCTCTATGAACGGTATGTTTTGTCTGTATAACGCGCAAGAAACAATACTTGTTAATACATGTGACAAGAATAAATCAAATCAAATGAAATCAAATCGTCTGAGGGCTTTAAATCACCATCTGATTGCCACCTACCTACCATCCAACACCACCCCCCCCCCGCCGCCACTGATACCCCTACCCACCCTGCTATCGATTGCTCCTATTTTTTTACACAGCGGCGGAACTCTGCGTTTTGCACCCAGACTTCTAAACCAAGCCTCCTCAGCAATGTGGAGTGTATCTGTGCTCAGAGCCCTTCTTCACGTGCTGCTGTATTTTGGCAAGTCTTCATTTTTAAAAAAGTTTATTTATTAGCGTCACAAGTAGGCTTACATTCACACTGCAGTGCGGTTACTGTGAAAATCCTCTAGTCGCCACACTCCAGCACCTGTTCGGGTACACTGAGGGAGAATTTAGCATGGCCTAAATGCACCTAACCAGCACGTCTTTCAGACTGTGGGAGGAAACCGGAGCACCCAGAGGAAACCCATGCAGACACAGGGAGAATGTGCAGACGCTGCCCAGACAATGACACAAGCTGGGAATCAAACCCGGGTCCCTGGCACTGTGAGGCAGCAGTGCTAACCACTGTGCCACCGTGCCGCCCTTCATACAGACAGTAAAAATCTTTGCAACATTTAAGTGGCATCTTACTGTGTAGGTGAATGTGTGAGTGAGGTATATGAGTAGGATGGCAGAGTGGGCAGGTGGGGATGATGGTAGGTGACAGGGTGGTGGGTGACAGTGTGGGTAGGGGATGGTAGTAGGTGGCAGGGTGCTAGATGGCAAGTTGGTGGGTGACAGGGTACATTGGGTGGTAGATGGTAGGGTGGTCAGGTCAGCAGGGAAGTCAGAGGGTCAACGGGTTGGAGGGTCAGAGGGTAGAAATCAGGGGGTCGGGTGGGAGGTCAGTGTGGAGTTGGGTGTCAGTCACATAGTTACACAGGAGTTTGAATTTTTTCTGTCCAACATTTCCTGGATAACTATTCTGATAAGTAAGTCAAAACCCTCCGAAGTATCTGATTCTAACTCAGAGTTGGAGACTTTTTTTGGAGGGTTCCGGATGCAGGGAAACTGCCCATCAGAAATCAAAACTTCCTATAAGACCATAAAACCATAAGATGTCGGAGCAGACGTAGGCCATTTGGCCCATCGAATCTGCTCTGCCATTCAATGAGATCATGACTGATCTGATATGCTAATCCTCATCTCCACTTTCCTGCCTTATTTCCCATAACCCTCAATCCCCTTACTGATTAAAAATCTGTCCATCTCAGCTTTGAACATACTTAACGACCCAGCCCCTACAACCCTCTGCAATAAAGAATTCCACAGATTCACTACCCTCTGAGAGAAGAAATTCCTCTTCATCTCTGTCTTAAATGGGCGACACCTTACTCTGAGATTCTGCCCTCTTGTCCTGGACTCTCCCACAAGGGGAAACAACCTCTCAGCATCTCCCCTGTCAAGCCCCCTGACAATCCGATATGTCTCAATAAGATCACACCTCATTCCTCTAAACTCCAATTCCCAGGCAATTCTTGCAGAGTCCTTGCGTTGGGACTTCTGAGGGTGCTCCAGTGGATTTTCCGGGATACTTTCTGGTGATGATCATTCAGAGACTGGAAGATTTGGTTTGGTTTTGCTGAGGCTCTGTGTAGCCTCCCTGCAATAAGCAATAACATATATGTGTCAGCCTTTGCTCAGTTGGTAACACTCTCAGCTCTCAGTCAGAAGAAAGTGGATTTGAACACACAAGCTTGACTTGAGTACATAATCCAGGCTGACAGTTCAATGCAGTATTCAGACAGTGTTTCCTCCTCAGTGTACCTGTTCATGTCGGATTTCTTTTTGACTATGCAGTAGTTTATTAAAGATCAGCTTGGCTCCTTAGTATCATTCCTACATAAGAGAGAAGGTTGGAATTTTCAGCTAACTCCAGGAATTGAATCCATAATTTAACATCCTAATTCAGTATTGAGGGAGGGCTCCTGTGCACTAATGAAAGAATGCCCTGTGCAGCACTGGGGGAGTGCTCCCGTGCAGCACTGGGGGAGTGCTCCCGTGCAGCACTGAGGGAGTGCTCCCATGCAGCACTGGGGCGGGGGGGGGTGCTCCCATGCAGCACTGGGGGAGTGCTCCCATGCAGCACTGGAGGGGGGTACTCATGTGCAGCACTGAGGGGAATACTGAGCTGAATTTTCCTGTCCCGCCCACCACAGGAATCATAGAGGACGGGACACGGACCATGCAAAGGTCCGTTGACCTCGAGTGAGATTTACAGCTGCGAGCGCAGCTGTAAAATCCCACCCACTGTGTTTGGGATGAAATGTTAAACCAAGGGAAAGTCTGCTGTTCAGGTGGATGTTGAAGATCTGTGAGTTATTGGAGGAAGAGCAGGAAGTTCTGCTGGTGTCCTGAGCAAGAAGATTTGACCGATTATTCATTTCATTGCAGTTTGTCGAATCAAGCTGAGTGAACAATGGTTCTATATTTGCCGACATCACAGCACTCAATCCACTTCAGAGTAGTTCATGATGTGTGAAATGTTCAGAAATAAGGTGCTATATAAATGCAACTAAATCTTTACATTTGGGATATTTATTTTCATAAATTCTCACAGCATTTACACAAAGGTTCACAACTCTGTCCGAGTGTCATAATCATAAAGACTTTCTGCATGTTTGATATAAATAATTGCATGGGAACAGCACCCAGAGGAAAAGTGAGCGCCTGTGACCAGAGTTAGACAACTTATTGCGTGATGGCTCGCTGGTGGAATGGAAAATATTTTCACTTTTACTTGGCTTTGTTAGCAGGTTGGAGGCTCTGGGAGGCTGACAATCATTGCCAAATAAGTTGCTGTTGAGTATGTTGGTTGTCACGGAGGGAACATTCCCCATGGAATCCTGACAGGGAGGATGAGGGGAATACTGATCAGACCCTGTCTGCTGGTAGAGAGAGACAAATTATAAGTGCTGGATTTAAAAGCGATATGATATAACTAGAATATATACAAATGTAGAAGAGAGTCTTGAATTTGAATTGATCATTTAACTAGATGGCATGGCAGCACCGTGGTTAGCACTGCTGTCTCACAGCGCCAGGGACTAGGGTTCATAAGACATAGGAGCAGAATTAGGCCATTCGGCCCATCGAGTCCACTCCGCCATTCGATCATGGCTGATATGCTCCTCATCCCCATTTTCCTGCTTTCTCCCCATAACCCTTCAACCCATTCCCAATTAAAAATCTGTCTAACTCCTCCTTAAATTTACTCACTGTCCCAGCATCCACCGCACTTTGGGGTAGCGAATTCCA
Organism: Mustelus asterias; assembly: GCF_964213995.1. Lineage (NCBI taxonomy): Eukaryota > Metazoa > Chordata > Chondrichthyes > Carcharhiniformes > Triakidae > Mustelus > Mustelus asterias. Next base: position 4,813,516 of record NC_135812.1, read on the forward strand.
CAGATTCACAACCCTTTGGGAGAAGTAGTTTCTCCTCAACTCTGTTTAAATTTGCTGCCCCTTATCCTAAGACTGTGACCTCTCATCCTGGAATGCCCCACCAGTGGAAGCATCCGCTCCACGTCTACTTTATCCGTACCTTTTATCATCTTGAATATCTCAATTTGATCTCCCCTCATTCTTCTGAAGAGTATAGGCCTAAACTGTTCAATCTCTCTTCATACGACAAACCGCTCATCTCTGGAATCAATCTAGTGAACCCAGACGCTGGTTCAATTCCGGCCTCGGGTTACTGTCTGTGTGGAGTTTGCACGTTCTCCCCGTGTCTGCATGGGTTCCCTCGGGGTGCTCTGGTTTCCTCCCACAGCCCAAAGATGTGCGGATTAGGTTGATTGGCTGTGCTAAATTGACTCTAGTGTCAGGGAATTAGCAAGGTAAATGTCTGGTGAGACAGGAACAGGGCCTGGGTGGGATTGTGGTCGGTATAGGCTCGATGGGCCGAATGGCCTCTTTCTGAACTGTAGGGATTCTATAATGGTGCTCCATTGTAGGGAAGATATAAAAATACTGGAAAATGTTCCCAGCACATTAGCAGAAATGAAAAATGTTCCTATTCATCATGGGATGTAGGCATCGCTGGCATGGCTAACAGTTATTGCCCATCTGTAATTGTCCTTTGAGAAATTCACAATGAACCACCTTCTTGAATCGCTGCAGTCCTCTGGTGTAGGTACACCCATTGTGCTGAAAGGGAGGGAGTGCAGAGATTTGATGACAGTGAAGGCACCGTGATATAGGTCTGAGTCAGAGTTGTCTGTATTCAGCACAAGAAACAATACTTTTCACTGTATACTAATACATATGACAATAATAAATCAAATCAAATCCAAAAAGAATGCTGTGTTATTTGGACAGAAGTTTGCAGATGGTGGCGTTCCAGTGCATCTGCTGCTGTTCTCGGTGTTCTCGGTCACAGTTTGCCGTGGCTGCCAATGAGAACTAGTGGTGGAGGAAGCGAATGTTTAAAGTGACGGTTGCCGTGCCTATCAAGCGGATGGTATAGAACTTCTTGAATATTGTTGGAGCTGCACTCATCCAGACAAGTTGAGAGTACTCCATTATTCTTCTGACTTGTGCCTTGTTGATGGTGAACAGACTTTGGGGAGTCAGGAGGTGAATGACTTGTTGCAGAGGTCTAGCCTCTGACCGACCTGCTCCTGCAGCCACAATATTTTCATGGCTGGTCCAGTTCAGTTTCTGGTGCTGATGGTGGGGATTCAGTGATGGTAATTTTGTTGAGCCTCAAGGGAAGATGGTTAGATTCTCTCCTGTTGGAGATGGTCATTGCCTGGCACTTATATGAATGTCACTTGTTACTTATCAGTCCCAAGTCCAAATGTTGTCCAGGTCTTGTTCCGTGGGGGCATGGACTGCTTCATTATCAGAGGAATTGCAAATGGTACTGAACAGTGTGCAATCAGGATTTATCTCCTTACAATACCCAGTATTATGGGGGAATTCAGTGGTGTAGTAGTAATGTCACTATGCTAGTAATGATGTGGAGATGCCGGCGTTGGACTGGGGTAAGCACAGTAAGAAGTCTCACAACACCAGGTTAAAGTCCAACAGGTTTATTTGCTACCAAATAAACCTGTTGGACTTTAACCTGGTGTTGTGAGACTTCTTACTGTACTATGCTAGTAACCCAGAGGCCTAGACTAATAATCTAGGGACATGGGTTCTAATCCCACCATCTAATTTCAGAATAATAACCATGAAACTATAATCGATTGTTGTAAAACCCCATCTGGTTCACAAATGCCCTTTAGGGAAGGAAATCTGCCGTCCTTACTTGGTCTGGTCTACATGTGACTTCAGAGCAATGTGGTTGATTCTTAAAGGCCCTCTGAAATGGCCGAGCAAGAAGCTATCATCTGCACTCTCTCAGCCCCACCTGTTTTCCCCAGCTAGCCCCACTTGCTGTCCCCTCACTGTCCTGCTGCTTTCCCCTCCAAGCCCCATCTGCTTTGCCCTCACTGCTCTCCCTGCTCACCTACCCCCCCATCCCCAGCTTCTCTGCCCTGCCATCTCAGCCTTGCTTGTCGAGGTTAACATTTGCTGAAATTTGTTTAGAATAAAGCAACTACCTAAGAGTCTCCCTTACTACCTACACACATTAAACCTGGCTTCCAAACTCCCTCCAAGCCTGCGCTTGGATCTATCTCCCCTCCACCTGGTGCCACCAAACTACATAGACTGCTTCCAGCGTGTAGGCACTACCATGAGAGAGCCTGCTCATGATTTGGGTATTTTACGTATGTGTAAGAAGTTAGAATTCAGAAGCTGTCCAGCCCAATGATGTGCTTTAAGTGAGAACATTTCCTCTGGAAATGTGGATTATCTTCCCAGCTGTATGGCAGAGCACCCTGTTGCTCAGGCAAAAAAGCTCCTTATTCTCCTGAGATGTTAATGTGTTTGCAATTTTATGAAATTATTTTAAAGCACAGTGAAGACCAAACAAAAGAAAAGCAGTGTGAGTAGTGATTGGACGGCAAGAAGGTCTTGGGCTTGAAAAGACTCAGTTTTATGCCCTCTGTCGAATGTTTACAATTGAGACCCAGCCCGGCTCTGAGCTGAGACGCACCTTGGCTCCAAACACAGGCAGTCATTTGTCTTTTCCCACTCTGTCCTGGAAATGCAGCCTTCTTTCTCAACCATCTCTCGCCGATGGCTTGCAATTTTCTTTTCTCTGTGAAATGACTTCCGCCGGTCTGAAACGTTCTTTTCTTTCTCTCTCTCTCTCTCTCACTCTCTCTGCCGCCTTCACCTTTACCAACAGTCCTGCAACTCATCACCCACTATGCAAAGTGACAGGTCACATCCTAGGGCAGCAGTTGGGACTTGCCTGCAGGAATGAACAGCCTGCCCAGGTTCACGCTCATGAACCCCCACTCCCCTCCCCCCCCACCGCCCCCATCCAATTCACAAATGCATTTGCTCTAGTTCCCGTTCCTGGCTCCAGGCATAACTGGAACTCCAGGGAAGCTCACAGAAGAGCACAGAGGCAGTCTTCACATGCTACTGAATACACAGCCACATAAGATGGGAAACAGAAGGAAATCTCAAGGCTGGCTAGTTATTGCTCAGAAAAAGTGTCTTTAGGATGGTGTTACTGTTCTTTCCTCAACCACTCCGGAATGTGACGTAAAAATTCAGTGTTTACTTGAATTTTTGCTGGATGTTTTTTAATTGGGTTTTTAATTTGAGCAGATGGCAGCAGTAGGTAGCTCTGAGGTTAAATACAGTCAAACAAGACAACAGCTGATCAGCTTATAAAAGAACAGCACTGGAATGGGCTTCAGATAAACAATGCAATTAATTGAGAAGTGACATTTCTTCCATTGTATCTGCAGCACACTTTACTGTTACATACGATCTGCACAGATCCGAAACACTTTTCTTTCCAAGTTCAGTCAATTTCCTCACCACCTTGCCCTGGGATGCAGGGCCTGTATGGCGTTTTCGTTTCATTGGCACCAGCTGACCTCTGCTACTCGCCATCCGACATACGTGAACCTAAGCAGCGAGTGCCCATAGATGTCTGGCGGGTGGAGGGATGGGGGGGTGGGTGATATCCCAACCAAATCGTGAATGTGACAGATGTGTCTTCAGTTACCAGGGTAGACTGGAGCAGCTGGCATCTTTCTACTAACAGCAAAGAAGTGTTATGGGGGGGATGTAATAGAGGTGTTCAAAAACATGAAGGATTTTAATAGAGGCGCGGGGCGGCACGGTGGCACAGTGGTTAGCATTGCTGCCTCACAGCGCCAGGAACCCGGGCTCGACTCCGGCCTCGGGTCACTGTCTGTGTGGAGTTTGCACGTTCTCTTCATGTCTGCGTGGGTTTCCTCCGGGTGTTCTGGTTTCCTCCCACAATTCAAAGATGTGCTGGTTAGGTGGATTGGCCATGCTAAATTGCCCCTTATTGTCAGGGGATTAGAAGGGTAAATGTGTGGGGTTATGGGGATGGGACCTGGGTGGGATTGTGGTCAGTGCAGTGTTGATGGGCTGAATGGCCTTCTTCTGCACTGTAGGGATTCTATGGTTCTAAATAAGGAGAAAATGTTTCCAGTGGCAAATGGGTCAGAGGACACAAATTTAAGATCAAATGGTAAAGAAATCAGAGAAAACATAAGAAAAGAAATTGACACAGGGAATGTTACAGTTTGGAATGTGCTGTCTGGAAAGGAGCTGGAAGCAGATTCAATAATAAGTTTCATACGGGAATTGGAGAAATATTTAGAAGGAGGGCTGAAAGGACAGCGAAATGGAACTAATTGGATAACTGTTTCTAAAAGCCAACACAAGCACAATGGAACAATAGGCCTCCTGTGCTGTGTCATTCTGTGACATTCACACCCACCTTTAAGCATTGTTCACTAGACAGTGATCAAGAACAGCAAAAGTTACTGATTCAGATTCATCAAAATGATCATGGAGTTTAAAGGCTCCCAGTAACTTGAATCTTGTTGCATTGAATTTTAAGGGTTGACAGGTATTCTAATTCTATATTAATGACTTAGATGAAGTTTAGTTTAGTTTATTTATCAGTGTCACGGGTAGGCTTACATTAACATTGCAGTGAAGTTACTGTGAAAATCCCCTCGTCACCCACACTCCGGTCGGGTACACTGGGGGAGAATTTAGCATGGTTAATGTCCTTAACCAGCACGTCTTTTGGACTGTGGAAGGAAAGCAGAGCACCCAAAGGAAACCCACGCAGACGCAAGGAGAACGTGCAGACTCCGCATAGACAGTGACCCAAGCCGAGAATCGAACCCAGGTCCTGGGCGCTGTGAGGCAGCAGGGCATCGTGCCGGTGAAGAGACAGAGAGTAATGTTTCTAGGTTTGCTGATGATACCAAGCTTACTGGAAAAGTAAGCTGCAGGCAGGATACAGAAGCTGCAAAGAGATATAAACAGATTAAGTGAATGTTCAACAAGATGGCAGATGCAGCAAAAAGTAGGGAAGTGTGAAGTTCATGAATTCCTGCAGTGCAGAAAGAGGCCATTCGACCCATCGAGCCTGCACTGACAACAATCCCACCCAGGCCGGCCCTATCCCTGTAACTCCACGTATTTACACTGCTAATCTCCCTGACACTAAAGAGCAATTTAGCATGGCCAATCCACCTAGCCCGCACATCTTTGGAGTGTGGGAAGAAACCTACGCAAACACAGGGAGCACTTGCAAACCCCACAGTTCACCGAGGCCGGAATTGAACCCGGGTCCCTGCACCGTGGGGCAACAGTGCAACCAGTGTGCCACCAGCCACACTTACTCATTTTGGTCATAAAAATAGAAAATCAAAATATTTGAAAAAATGTGAAACTTGTAAGCACTAAAATAAATAAAATAAAAGCAGTTTTTCCTCTGGAAAATGTCATACGGACCCGTTTCTCTCTACAGATGCTGCCAGATCTGATGAGTTTTTCCAGCAATTTTCTGTTTTTATTATGTTTGAAACTTGTAAGTATTGATGTTCAGAATGATTTGGGTGTGCTGGTACAAGGAACGCAGAAAGTTAGCATGCAGGTACAGCAAGCATTTGGGAAGGCAAATGGCATGTTGGCCTTTATTGAAAGGGGATTGAAGTACAGAAATAAAGAGGTCTTGCTAGAATTGTACAGGGTTTTGGTGAGACCACACGTGGAATGCAGTTTTGGTTTCTACATTTTCAGAAGGCTTACACTTGTATTGAAGGCTGTACAGCGAAGGTTCACTAAATTGGTCCCTGGGATGAGGAAGTTGACCTATGGTGAGAGGCTGAGTAAATTGGGCTTTTATTCTCTGGAGTTTAGAAGAATGAGAGGTGAACTTATTGAAACCTATAAAATGCTGAAGGGGCTTGACAGGGTAGACGCTGAGTGATTGTTTCCATTGATCAGGGAATCTAAAACAAAGAAATGTAGAAAATAGGTGCAGGAGGAGGCCATTTGGCCCTTTGAGCCTGCACCACCATTCAATATGATCATGGCTGATCATGCACTTTCAGCATCCCAATCCTGCTTTCTCTCCATACCCCTTGATCCCTTCAGCTGCAAGGGCCACATCCAGCTCCCTCTTGAACATATCTAATGAACTGGCCCCAACAGCTTTCTGTGGTAGAGAATTCCACAGGTTCACAACTCTCTGAAGAAGTTCTTCCTCATCTCAGTCCTGAATGGCTTATCCCTTATTCTTAGACTGCGACCCCTAGTTCAACAACAATAGGGTTATTATATTAGATGATTTCAACTTTCCCATTAACTGGGATATACACAGTGTTAAGATTCATGGGATGGTGAATCTTTGGAATTTCCAACCCCAGAGGGTTGTAGAAGCTCCATTGTTGAATATATTCATAATTCCATAAAACGGTAAGACATAGGAGCAGAATTAGGCCACTCGGCCCATCGAGTCCGCTCCACCATTCAATCATGGCTGATATTTTTCTCATCCCCATTCTCCTGCCTTTATCCCATAACTCCTGATCCCCTTATTAATCAAGAACCTATCTATCTCTGTCTTAAAGACATTCAATGACCTGGCCTCCACAGCCTTCTGCGGCGAGACTGGTATAGGCAGATTTTTGGTGTCTCAGGGAACTAAGGGATATGGGGAGTGGGCAGTTAAGTGAAGTGGAAGCCTAACATCAGCGTGTTGAAGTAGGACAAGATTGACGGACCGTGCGGTCTACTCCTGCTCCTACCTCCTTATGCTCTTGTGTGTACTTGAAATTGGTTTAGGTTGGAGGGTCACAGTTTTTTTTTTTTTAACTGGTCGGTGCAACATCGTGGGCCGAAGGGCCTGTTCTGCGCTGTAATGTTCTATGTTCTATGTTCTATGTTCTATGAAGTGTTTAATATGATAAAGGGATTCAATAGAATTGATTCAGGTAAACTGTTTCCGCTGGTGGGGGAACCCAAACAGTGAGCATAATCTTAAAATTAGATCAGGATCATTCAAAGGTGAAATTAAAAGTGTTTACACACAAAAAGAGTAATGCAAATCTGGAACACTCTCCAGCAGGCTGTAGATGCTGGGTTAATTGCAATGTTTCGTACTGACTTGATAGACTCTTGTTAGGTCAGGGGTATCAAAATATGGGAAAAGAGCTGCAAGTGTATTTAAGGTGCGGATCAGCCATTGAATACTGGAGCTTGTGAGGTTGAATGGATCCCAGGATCGATGCTGAGCAATCCCAAGCTAGCATGAAGCGAATGAAGGCTAAAGTTCTGCTGCACTATTTCAATATGTACCTTAACACCAGTTTCTGAAGGACAGTCTCCCTGAACCATTGTATATTTCTATTTAGTCACAACGCTGGCCATTCTCTCTGGGACTGGCTTAAGGAGTGCAGGTGGAATCTGAATGGTGGGGACACTCACCAGTGGTCCCCACTGAGACTGGGCCAGCTCCTTTAATTCCATATTATGGCTTCCAAAGAGCAGACATGTTTATCCTGTCATTCTTTACTGATTTGAACATTTTTCATTTCAGTAATTCACTTTAATTTCCTCCCACATTTTATGCTTTTATCTCAGCTTACAAACCATATGCAGTGGCATTTGGTCTCACTAGAGTATGTTGAACTGTGTGAAAGGCATGTTGCAGACAGTCAGAAAGCAAGCTTCTTCAGAAGTCTGATTAAATGCAATTTAATCAATTAAACTGCAATTTTGAGAATCCCCAGAAACATGCAATATTTCTTAATAGATCTTGAAAAGGTAAAATGTGCTACATCAAATCAAACTGCTTCCTCGATCGTCTGAGTAGACTTTCAATTTGACTTAAGTGTGTTCAGATTCCTGGAGGTGTCAAACTTGCCAACAAGGTATCCATACATCTTATCCGCCTCACTCTGCCAATGGCCTCTGCCTGATGCTGTGTTAGTCCCAGATAATCTAACCACTCATATCCAGCACCTCCTCTGTCCTCCCTCCTGATTGTACATCGAGAGCTCAGCGGGTTTATAATTCCAATTATCTGAAGATGTTCTCATAGAAGATGCTCCCACAGAAGATGCTCCCACAGAAGATGCTCTCACAGGGAGCTGATGTGCTGTACCCCAAATAAGTACACGATAAGTTTGGGCAATAAAAGTTGGACTGGCCAGTGACATCCACATCCTGTGAATGAATTTTTTAAAATTGCGTACGGACAGGCCATTCAACTCCTCAAGCCTAACTAACCTGTCTCTTAACTCCATCTAGCCACATAAAGGTTCAGTCACCTTTAAAATCTTTGCCTGACAAAAATCTAGCAATCTTAGTTTTGAGATCCTCAATTGATTCCCAAGCAACTGCTTTATGGATGACATTTTTCATTAACCTTTGTGAAGAAGTGCTTCCTGATATCTGCTTTAAATGGTCTCGCTCTAATCTTAGGGCTTTGCCCTTTGACTCCCCCAGCAGAGGAAATGGTTTCTCTCTGTCTACCATATCAAATTATTTAACCATCTTAAACACCTCGACTGGATCACCCCTTAATGTTCTATATACAGGGGAATGCAAACCTAGCCTATGCAACCTGTGCCCAGAATTTAACCCCATTTATCCCCTGGTATCATACTGTATGAGGTTTAACAACACCAGGTTAAAGTCCAACAGGTTTATTTGGTAGCAAAAGCCACACAAGCTTTCGGAGCTCTAAGCCCCTTCTTGAAAGCTTGTGTGGCTTTTGCTACCAAATAAACCTGTTGGACTTTAACCTGGTGTTGTTAAACCTCTTACTGTGTTTACCCCAGTCCAACGCCGGCATCTCCACATCATACTGTATTGCAGAGGACACCTGTATTGTAGTCAGACTTACTTTAGGTGAGAGGCAAAATTAGAGAATTTCACTACTGAACACCTCATGTTGGGACTGGCTTCTATGCTACATGTTTTTCTCCAGCTGAGCTTTGTTATCATCAAAGAAAGTTTTTCTCCACCTTCTGATTGTCATCTCCAGTGACGACCCCCAGATAACTTCAATCAAGCACCAAGTTAGTTTTGTGGTTTACTGTGCACAGCCTTCTACCATGTTTGATCTTTGAAAATGAATTGAATAGTTGCTCCACCAGACATTCCAGGTGTTTTGGAAAGGTTTCACAAAACTTACCACAACAATTTTTAATACATCACAACAGGGAAGATTAAGACAGTTAAAAATTTAGTTCTGTTGCCCAGAGCAGAGCAAATGGGGCCAAGGAAACAGGTTTCAGGTAACAGGTTCCATGTGACTGTGTTAGTCATTTCTGTTTAATCTCCACCCACTGTTTCCCACTTCCCAGTTATTAATGGTATATGACAGCTTTTACAGATACCAATGTGGGTAGATCGAGTTAAGATCCAGGTTAGCCAGGCTCAGGCTCAGGCTGAAAGGCCTACTCCTACATTGCAAGCATTGGGTCGTTTAAACTTGCACTCAAATACTTGTTAAAAGGTGCATCTTGCTTGGAAGAAGAAGGATTAATAAGAACATAAGAACTAGGAGCAGGAGTAGGCCATCTGGCCCCTCGAGCCTGCTCCGTCATTCAATAAGATCATGGCTGATCTTTTCGTGGACTCAGCTCCACTTACCCGCCCATTCACTGTCACCCTTAATTCCTTTACTGTTCAAAAATTTATCTATCCTTGCCTTAAAAACATTCAATGAGGTAGCCTCAATTGCTTCACTGGGCAGGGAATTCCACAGATTCACAACCCTTTGGGTGAAGAAGTCCCTCCTCAACTCAGTCCTAAATCTGCTCCCCCTTACTTTGAGGCCATGCCCCCTAGTTCTAGTTTCACCTGTCAGTAGAAACACCCTCCCTGCTTCTATCTTACCTATTCCTTTCATAACCTTATATATAGCACAGTGGTTAGCACTGCTGCTTCACAGCTCCAGGGTCCCGGGTTCGATTCCCGGCTCGGGTCACTGTCTGTGTGGAGTTTGCACATTCTCCTCGTGTCTGCGTGGGTTTCCTCCGGGTGCTCCGGTTTCCTCCCACAGTCCAAAGATGTGCGGGTTAAGTTGATTGGCCAGGTTAAAAATTGCCCCTTAGAGTCCTGGGATGTGTAGGTTAGAGGGATTAGCGGGTAAATATGTGGGGTGGGATTGTGGTCGGTGCAGACTCGATGGGCCGAATGGCCTCCTTCTGCACTGTAGGGTTTCTATGATTCTATGATATGTTTCTATAAGATCTCCCCTCATTCTTCTTAATGAACTGAACTCACCGAAATGAATTGTTTATTTTCTGGTGAGTTAAAACAGCAATATAATAATAAATGTGAGCTCTTCAGCTCCATCTAGATGTTGCAATTGAAGCTGGTTTTAAAACACCAAAGAGGTACTCATTCAGGTTGAAGCACAGTGTCTACACTGTGGACTTCATGCTGACTTGGATTAAATCTGAAATAGGCATTTTGCATTTTGAGTTTTTGTTCCAATAAATTAAAATCCAGGAACGTTTTCTTCATACAAGGGCTTGCCAGCATGTGGAATACACTACCCCCAACGTCAAAGATGCAGAATCAGTTGGGACATTTAAAAGAAGGAAGACATTTATTTGATAAGTAACGCTATTAACGTTTATGAATTTAAAATTTTTCAAAACCTGTCAGTGCTAAAGAAAATTCAATGGACTAAATCGACTATTCCTGTTCCAATGTAAATAGCTATTGCTGGAATATTTAATAAATGAGTCAAGTTTCTATCTGATTTGGCCTCCTAATTCCCAGTGTTCCCTCTAAATCTGCGTAGTTCAGAGTCGACTAGGTTAGGGATGTGAAGAAAAGTAGAAGAGAAAGCTACAACCATTTTAGGGACAGAATCTCTGAAGATTCCGATGACATTCAAAACACTTCTATTCTCACAGTTTTTAACATTATCTAAGCCCGTTGATAAGACTGGAGATATCTAAGAGTTGAAAACATTTCAAGACAAGAAGGAACATTTGTCTCATTATCCACTCGGGATTTACCAAAGTGTTTTTTAAAGTTTAATGTTCATTTATTTGTCACAGGTAGGCTTACATTAACACTGCAATGAAGTTACTGTGAAATTCCCCTAGTCGCCACATTCCAGCACCTGTCGGGTACAGAGGGAGAATTTAGCATGGCCAATCCACCTAACCAACATGATATTCGGACTGTGGGAGGAAACCGGATCACCCGGAGGAAACCCACGCAGACATGGGGAGAATGTGCAAACTCCACGCAGATGGTGACCCAAGCCGGGAATCGAACCTGTGTCCCTGGTGCTGTGAGACAGCAGTGCTAACCACTGTGCCACCGTGTTTTACAGTCAGTGAATTATTTTTGAAGTCCAATCCCATGCTCACTGCTCTGTCATTTAACTCAGGATATTGCAAAAGCTCTACTTCCAGTATAATGTGACCTGCCACTAACTCTTCATCCCTCCTTGGTTAGTTTCCAGCACTGGTTGGGTGTTTTAGTGCTGAAATTTCACTCACTTCCTCCATATCATTCTTCACCACTGTGGTTACCTTTTTTGAAGAGAAAGGAAGCTATTAAAATGGATAGTCACTAAGGACAGGCTTCATTCAGTCAAAGATAAATAATACTAAACCTAAGTGGATATACAATATTGCACATTCAGACAATCATAAATTATTCGAGCTTCATTTAATGGCTTATTATGTCATCTATCCCCTTCAGTGTGCGACAGGCTTGAAACACACTTCTAGGCTCTGTGATTTTCCTAGCTGCCTTATCCTCTGTTACAGTAAGAAGTCTCACAACAGGTCTTATCCTCTGTTACACATTGCTTGTTCTGCATTCTTTTATGCAACAAGAATTTCATACAATCCCTACAAGTGCAGAGGGAGACTCTTCAGCCCATCGAATCTGCATCGGTTCTACACCCTATACCAGTTAACCTATGCATTTCTCATGGCTAATCCACCTAACCTACACATCTTGGGACACGAAGGGGGAATTCAGCACAATCAATCAACCTAACCTGCACATCTTTGGACTGTGGGAGGAAACAGGAGCACCTGGAGGAAACCCTCTGTGCTACTTTGAGATATTTTATGTTGCTTTAAGAGGCTGTCTTTATTACAAGAGTCGATTTGTCTGGGAAAATATGCAGCTCAAATGCTGAGAATGCAGGCTAATAACTGATTTTAGCTAGGAATGTGTTCCTTGTAGAGTTAATAGATCTTTTGTTTATTTATGTTTTCCTGGGATTGTAGACCAGGTATGCAGAGTTCTGTGAGTTTTGATTAGGTTGATTGACAGGGACAGAATCATGTGGTTAATGGGAGAAGCTAAGCTTTCAGAAAAAAACAGTTTCATTTTCATTTGAAGAACCAAGAGCACTTGTTGCCTGGGAAATGCTTCTCTCACTCTTTCTCTCTCTTTCTTTCCAGAGGCTTTCTGAAAGCTCCAAGACCGTTAACCTAAGTCACAAGCAAGCATGCCTGTGTTCTGCTAACTATTTTTAAGTCTATAAGAGAAATAATGTTTGATTGGAACTAATAGTGATCGGTTAGCAGTTAAGAATTGTATCTTGTCATGTTTAAGTATTGTTCAATTGTTAAAAGTTAAGCTAAATAATTTGTTTTAATTAAACTGTGTTGTTAAGTAAGGTTTGTTTTGATAAAAGCTCCCTCGTTTGTCAGTAGAGTTGCACCTGGAGTGAAACACCCATGCTAAATGCTAAAATAGAAAAATTATTGGGGTCTAGTCCGGCTTCATGATATACCTTGGGATTTCTGATCTGGCACCCTAATACCACGCAGACATAGGGAGAACATGAAAACTCCACACAGTCACCCAAGGCCAGAATTGAACCAGGGTCATTGGCGCAGTGAGGCAGCAGTGCTAACCACTGTGCCACCGTGCCACCCCCAAGTCTCTGTTACTTGCTGTGCGGCATAAGTGCAGGTGCACCACATGACTGTGTACCACATTCCCACAAATCGGTTATTCCAAAAAGAATTCTAACCAGAATTCCTGGTATGAGGCCATAGACAACAGTGGTGAGGAGAATGATTTGAGTTGATTTGATTTGATTTATTATTGTCACATGTATTAACATAGAGTGAAAAGTATTGTTTCCTGCGCGCTATACAGACAAAGCATACCGCTCATAGAGAAGGAAAGGAGAGAGTGCAGAATGTAGTGTTACAGTCATAGCTAGGGTGTAGAGAAAGATCGACTTAATGCAATGAGAATGAAATGTGTTTGCAAGCTGCTTTTGGTGTCTCGATTATGCAAGACTTGAGGATGGTTTTCATACTGTAGCACCTTCTTTCTGAAAGTCACCATTGCAGTGAGTTATACAGTCCATGGAACTAAATGTATGTTACAACCAGGCTGCATTTTAAATTGTCAAAGGAATGAGGGAATTGTCTGACACCAGGAACAGGGTTCTCCCTCCAGGCTTCTGAACCCCACCATTAGGCTGAAATGTGTGTCGGAAGCCTACACTCCTGGGAATGGTCACTCACTGTGATTTTCTCTGCGGTGTCCAGTTATTGGCCAGAAACGGGCCTGTTGTCCAATTGAGGACAGCAAGCAAGCTCTCAACCTTGGAGGCCAATCCAGAGGCTTCCAGTTTGAAAGGAGCAGCAGGCTACAATAGGAGATAAATTAGGGAAAGAGGTTTCAAAGTGGAGGCGCTCTCTCACCTATATTTTTAAAATCAAAGCTAAAAAGTGGGTTAATTGTGCCCAGTCCAGTAGTGTGGTGGGGGGGCTCTACATGGCAGCCTGCAGGTGTTCCAGCACCCAGGCAGTCAGTGAGGGCCTCAATGGGGCGAATCTTGGTCCAATGGCTGAGAGGCATCGATCAGACAAAACACTTCTGCAGTTGTTAAAGTTAAGTTAAAGTTAAAATTTATTGATTCGTGTAACAAGTAGGTTTACATTAACACTGCAATGAAGTTACTATGAAAGTCCCCTAGTCGCCACTCTCGGCACCTGTTTGGGCACACTGAGGGAGAATTTAGCACGGCCAATGCACCTAACTAGCACGTCTTTCGGATTCTGGGAGGAAACCAGGGCACCTGGAGGAAACCCACGCAGACACGGGGAGAACATGCAGACTCCACACAGACAATGACCCAAGCCGAGAATCGAACCTGGGTCCCTGGCGCTGTGAGGCAGCCGTGCTAACCACTGTGCCACCGATTGGGAATTCAGCCATTTGCAAATAGGCATAAAAAACTGAGAGAGTTTTGAATTGAAGTGATACTGTTAAGATGCAGTGATTCTGAATTTACTTGTTGAGCCCATCTAAGTAGGTTTAATGAAGTCTGCAGAGAAAGGCATACACTGCTAGACATTATTGACAGTCTCTTAGGGCAGTGTGGTAGAGTTAAGCAATATTGATCAGCGTGCTAGTGGAGTCATTTTTAAAAATTACATTGATTTGCAAAAATTCAATAACAGTCTAACCATAATGAACTTGATTTAATTCCAAATCCTCCCCCTCCAAAATAATTGATCATAAGACAAGAGTGATCATAATTGGGTGAAAATAAAACACTAAGGTACTTAATATGATGATGTAGGATGGTGCAGTATATTGTTACAGCATCACTAGAGTTCTGTAATGTTTATCCTCGCTGTGTTGGATAAAATGCAGTGTACCCATTTCAGAATTCTGTCCACATAACAGAAGGCAGCCTAAAGTAACTCTGCGCAGTTTTATGTGGTATATTTATTACTATATTATACATTATTTTACATCTAATGTGAGCAATGTCGCATTCTTATTGTTTTCAATGAAGTTACCGTGTAATTTTGCAAGCAGATGTGTAAAAACAACTTGCATTAATATAACATCTTTAACATGATAGAATTGGGGAGATAATGGTTCTCGCGGTAATGTCACGGGACCAGGAATCTAGAGGTCCAGGCTATTGATTTGGGGTCACAGGTTCAAATCCCACCACAGCAGCTGGTGGAATTTAAAATCAATTAATAAATCTGGAATTGAAAGCCTATCATAGTAACAGTGACCGTGGAACTATCATCGATTGTTGTGAAAACCCTCCTTCACTTGTGTCCTTTAGGGAGGATCTCAGCACCCCCCCCCCCCCCCCCCCCCCCCCCCCGATCGTAGCCGGCATTCCACCTGCCCACTGCCCCCACCACCTCCCCCCCACCACTCCAGCCCCCTCCGCTCCACCCAGTCAATGCCGGCACAGCCCCCCATCCAGCATCAGACCCCTTCCCCCACCCAAACAGCCATCGCCGGTATCCACAGCTCCCATGTCCACTTCCATCCACCACCACAAATAAATCAGTCCTCCCCCTCCCCATGAGGGTCCACTCCTGGCACTGCCCCCGGCACAGATTCGCACTGTCAGGTTGGCATGATGTCAACCTGTGTCAGGGGCATTGCCAGGCCATTGCCTGGCCATTTCCCTCTCCCCGGGGGCTATACTCACCTTTACACCCCCAGGGGATCCCACAATAGGTCCACATCTGGGTGAACCTGTTGTATGCCTCGCCACTGAGACGTCACAAGGTTAGACATTACGATGAGAAGTCAATATCTGGCGGCCGGGAGGGGCGGGGTTACTTATTTTAAAATATATTCAAATCAGGTTCACGCCCTATCTCGCTGCTGAAATTCACAATTTCTGAGTTTTGCTGGAACTTAAGTATCTGCTGCCATTCCTGGGGACGGAGGGACTGGCCTCGAGCTCTCACCCAGTGTATTAAAGTAAATCTAATGAAAGAAAGATCTTTCAGTGTATGTACTACCCGACCCGTTTCTCTGAAGCTTTTCCATAATGATTTATGTTGGGTGAATCCAGAACATCTGTACTTTTGGGGGAGCCAGAGCTTAATTGTAAAGTTAACGAAACAGATAAGGTAGAGGAGCAGAGAAACGGTTCACTGTGGTTTCCACATTAGTGGTGTGCCTGTAGTAAATGGGAGAGTTAAAGATGGAGCATTCTGTATTCTATTCTGATTTATTTATGGCAATCAGGAATGTTTTGGAACCATTTAATGTTAAACATTATCTAATGTGCAGGAGTATGGGAAGAAGGCATGGGGAAAGGCACTAAGTCATCATGCTCATTTAGAGAAGCAGTGCAGACACGATGGGCTGAATGGCCGCCTCCTGCGCTGTAACACTATTATTGTGATTCTATGAAATGGTGTTAATTAGTGTAGCAGGAAGTTAAACTAGCTAGCGACTCATCAGAACATCTATATAAAAGACAGCGACCGAGTGAGTAGTGAATTAGGTTCATGTGGGAATTCAGTACACAGGGGAAAGAGGTGTGGTATACATAGGAATTATTCTAAGTTAATTGAGTAAATAATTAAGTTAACTAAATAACAAGTTCCAGCGGCAGCACAGGTGTTATGTTGCAACTGTGAAATGTGGGATTTCTTGGAGGCCAAGGCGATCCATGACAAACCTGTCTGCAGCAGCCAAAGGATTTCTGGATCAGGATTATTGATCTAGAAGTCAAACTGCAGACACTGCGCAACAAAAGGAAGCAAATGTGATGTGAGAAAAAAACTTTTTAACACGAGTTATTCAGGTCTGGAATGCACTGCCTGGAAGTGTGGTGGAAACAGGCTCAATTGAGGCATTCAAGGGGCACGGGATAATTATTTGAATAGAAACAATGGCTGGGGAATGGCAGTAAGTAATGATGCTTGTTTGAAGAGCCAGTGCAGATAGGATGGGCAGAATGGCCTCCTTCTGTGCCGTAGCAATTCTGTGATTATTTAAGGGAGGGTATGTTGAAGGTAGTTCAGATGAAGTTACTAGATTGATACCTGGATTGAGTGGCTTTTCTGATGAGGAAAGGTTAGACAGACTTGGCTTGTTTCCACTTTAGGAGAATGAGGAGTAACTTGATTGAAGTATCTCAAATCCGGAATGGGTCTTGACAAGGTTGATGTGGAAAGGATGCTTCCTCTTGTGGGTGAGTCCAGAACTAGAGGGCACTGTTTCAAAATTAGGGATTGCCCTTTTAGGACAGAGATGAGGAGAATTTTATTCTCTCAGAGGGTTGTGCGACTTTGGAACTCTCTGCCTCAGAAGGCGGTGGAGCAAGGGGTCATTAAATATTTTTAAGGCAGAGGTAGATAGATTCTTGTTAGGTAAGGGAATCAAATGTTATTGGGGGTAGATGGGAATGCAGAATTGAAACACAAATGGATCAGCCATGATCTTATTGAATGATGGAGCAGACTCAAGGGGCCGAATGGCCTACTTCAACCCCTATTTCGTATGTTTGTCCATTTATCTATTGCATTGCTGATTGCTGAATGCAAATTACATGTCCTGTTTTCTACTTTGCATCTGTGACTACCCTTCAAAAATACTTCATTGGAAAGTGCTTTGGGACATCCTGGAACTGCAAGAGGAGCTATAGAAATGGAAGTTGTTTCTCCCCTGAGCTTTTGCCACATTTATCTTGGCATTGTTTTAAGGAGGTCATCGGCTTAACCTTTGGACAAGGATGAGTGAAGAATGATGTAGGCAATATGGCAGGAAGTGAAAAAGTAACTTTTGGAAATATATTCATTTGAAGAGTAGCAATGATGTAATTGGAACTCGGTGACACTGAGGTCTGAGCCTCAAATTCTCCTCTTCAAGGGAGAATTCTAATGCGGCAGAACTTCCACCTGTGCCTATGAATCCACCCCAAGCCAATCCATTTCCCTGGGTTACGGTCATTTTTGATGCACTGCGGGATTTCCCTGATCTTCTGCTGAAAAGAAAATAAGATGAATAAGAGAGTTGTGATTAGGCGATGCCAGGTTTATGATGATAAAAAGCTGAGAAAGACGGAGGTCTTCCTGAGGTTCTGGGAAAGAATGAAGCCAGAGGAACAGACCATGTAATGAGTCTTGATTGACACTAAGGGTGCTTTCACCTCATGTTGGCAAAACATTTTTGAGGGGAAGGAGGCAGCAAGAGGCATTTAATATTTAACACTTTTCCTTTTGATAGCTGACATTGTCTTTCAGGAGTTAGGAGATGAGATCCCTGGGACTGAATCATTATCCACGGGAGATCATCACATAAAGAGATCTGAAAGCACTGTACTGAATAAACCAGGTGCCAGTTTCATAGGGGATACTCATTGTCTGATAGGGAAAGTCTGCTTAACACTCTGGGTGAGATCCTTCATTGAAGCTGAACAAATCTGTGTGGAAAGATAATTAGTGCACAAATGATTGAACTTACATTTTTAAGAAAAGCTTTCAAATTAATTCCAGGCGCCAGCGATCACTGATTGCCCTATTTTATTGGCGCTCATTCTATTAAACATTTTCTATCCTATTAAATATTTTCAAAGCTGTTTGGTTCTTTCACAGTGAGAGAGCAACAGATCAGCAAACTGAGAGATAACGCTGCCATGTTTTATGCTTCTGTTTATTGGTTATAGAGAGTCATAGAGTCATAGAGGTTTACAGCATGGAAACAGGCCCTTCGGCCCAACTTGTCCATGCCGCCCTTTTTTTTAAACCCCGAAGCTAGTCCCAATTGCCCGCATTTAGCCCATATCCCTCTATACCCATCTTACCCATGTAACTGTCTAAATGCGTTTTAAAAGACAAAATTGCACCCGCCTCTACTACTACCTCTGGCAGCTCGTTCCAGACACTCACCACCCTCTGTGTGAAAAAATTGCCCCTCTGGACCCTTTCATATCTCTCCCCTCTCACCTTAAACCTATGCCCTCTAGTTTTAGACTCCCCTGCCTTTGGGAAAAGATATTGACTATCTAGCTGATCTATGCCCCTCATTATTTTATTGACCTCTATAAGATCACCCCTCAGCCTCCTACGCTCCAGAGAAAAAAATCCCAGTCTATCCAGCCTCTTCTTATAATTCAAACCATCAAGTCCCGGTAGCATCCTAGTAAATCTTTTCTGTACTCTTTCTAGTTTAATAATATCCTTTCTATAATAGGGTGACCAGAACTGTACACAGTATTCCAAGTGTGGCCTTACCAATGTCTTGTACAACTTCAACAAGATGCCCCAACTCCTTTGATCCTGTGTTTCCTGGTAGAGTCAATTCAATTCAATTCAATTCAACTTTATTGTCATTGTATATTGCACAAATACAAATACAATGAAAAGTGAGCTTGCATCTCCCGTGATACAAAGAAAAAAAAGCAAATGCAGTAATCATTACAAAATAATGCTGATTAATCATTGCCTTTAAAAGAGAAAGTGTGAAAGTTTACCTTACACCCAGAAAAGCCAATGGAATTGATTTGGTTGGTGAGTATCAGTTTGCCGTCCCTTCTACGTATCTACCGTGCACTGCTGCCCATTGTGAGTTCTATCACCAATCACATTGGGAAACATGGCATTCAACTGATCGGGATGTTTCATTTTAATTTGATTAGTTTCTAAATGGATCATTTAAAACAACAACAATTTGCATTTGTACAGAGTGCCTTGAATGTAGCAAAACATCTCCCGGCATTTCAGAGAAGGATTATTAAATAAACAAAGAAGAAAGAAAAGAACAAAGAAAACTACAGCACAGGAACAGGCCCTTTGGCCCCCCCAAGCCTGCACTGACCATGCTGCCCGCCTTAACTAAAATCCCCTAAAATTTGACATTGAGTCACATAAGGAGGGAGAAACGCAGAAACATTCACGACACAGAAGGATCCTGTTAGACCCATCATGTTCTCACAACTGCAAAAGAGTTATCCAGCCAATTCCCAGCTTCAGCTCTTGGCCCGTAGCCTTGTAGGTTATAAACAAATATTTATTTTCAAATGCAATGGGAGTTTCTACCTCTACCACTCTTTCAGACATTAAGTTTCAAACCCCCACCACTCTCAGTGAAAAAAATACATCTCAACTCCTGTCTAGTACTTTATACAATAACTTTAGTTTTTTTTATATCCATTCATGGGACATGGGAGTCACTGGCCGACAGGCATTTATTATGTGGAGATGCCGGCGTTGGACTGGGGTAAACACAGTAAGAAGTCTCACAACACCAGGTTAAAGTCCAACAGGTTTATTTGGTAGCAAAAGCCACTAGCTTTCGGAGTGCTGCTCCTTCATCAGGTGAGTGGGAGTTCTGTTCACAAACAGGGCAGATAAAGACACAAACTCAATTTGCAGGTAATCAAGTCTAAAAGGTACAGACAATGTGAGTGGAGAGAGGGTTAAGCACAGGTTAAAGAGATGTGTATTGTCTCCAGCCAGGACAGTTAGTGAGATTTTAGTGAGCCCAGTCAAGTTGTGGGGGTTACAGATAGTGTGATATGAACCCAAGAGAACCCTCTTCTGCATGTAGGTCAGACCAGGTAAGGACACCATTTTGGCAGCTTGTGCTGCAATTAATGACCTCTCCTACCAGCAAGCAGCTGAACAAGAGTAAACAAGTTGTTACAATTGTTAAAGCCATGCTCAATTTTCTTGGTTCACTTGCCGCTGAGGACAGATTGTATTTGAAAAGGAATTTTGAGATATGTGAGGAATCTTTTGGGACATTTTGTCAAGACGTCACTGACAATCTATCAGTATTTTTCCTGTAGATTCTCAGAGGACTTCACCGAAAGAGAGTGAGCACTGTTCTGCTATACCGTACTGGAGACCTCATCGAGTCACCAGGAGAAAGGGAGTGCTTTATGAGTCCCCGTTTGTCAGGACTCACTGCCTGAAAGGGTGGTGGAGATAGAGAGCCTCATAACATTTAAGAAGTATTTAGATGTGCACTCGTGATGCCAAGGCATTCAAGGCCAAGTGCTGGAAAATGGGATTAGAATAGTTTGGTGGTTTGTCTTTGACTGGCACAGACATGATGGGCTGAAGGGCCTTTTTCTGTGCCCTATACATCTATAACTGTATGACTAATATCCTTTCGGAAAGGAAATCTACCATCCTTCCCCGTCTGTCCTACATGTGACGCCAGGCCTATAGCAACGTGGCTGCCCGTGGCATGGCCTGGAAAGGCACTCAGTTGTAGCAATTGGAGATGAGCAGCAAATGCTGGCCTTGCCATAAAATAATTTTCAAAAAGGAAGAAGTGAACTCTTTCCCCACCCTGCCATAGGATGTGCCTGTAGCTCTACCCCTCCCCCACCAGGATCACCACGCCACGTATGAGACACTGTGTGCCCTCTCCCTAGTCCCTGAACCATCCAGCCATGTCCCATTTGTGCCAGGCAGTGCATACAAAGCTTCAGTGGGAGTGGGTGCATAAGGCAACACATACGACTCCAAATAATTGCTCCTAATCAGAGCCAACCCTGCAGATGTCTGTTTCAGCGCCCACCGGACATATTAATCAGGATAATCATCAATTATTCCCCAAATTGCAGGCTAAATCCGGACTTCCAAATTCTTATTAGCACAGCACCCACTTAGCACCTTTCACCAAAAGCAACCCGAGTCTTTTCACAAGGACCGAGAAGACTGATTTCGTAACTAAAAAGAATGGATTGCATTTGAATTTCAAACTTTTTTCACTCCAATAATTTCCTGTCTGATTTTTGGAAGTTTGACTTTGTCAAATTATCCAGTGAGCTAAGATTAAAAGCAGGATGGAATGATTCTAAAGGCCACAGTGGACAACAGGCCCTGAAGGTCAAAGATTTGCCTGAAGAGAGTGCTTCGTGTTTATGGAGTGAGAATAAAATGACGCTGCGCTCGCTTTCATTATCCGACTTGAAATAATATTGGGGCTGTTACTTGGGGTTAAATATACGAGGCCTGTGCGTGAAGCTTCGGGCTCACTGACCACTTTCTTTTGAAGTCATAGAACTCTGCAGTAAATTGCAACGGCTGTCTGTAGAAAGGTGGTAGCAATTTAATCTGTGGAGAAGTGCAGGTTGAGATGGATATCAGGTGTTTGCTATTGTAGCCATGCCTGGAAGGAGGAGGAGGGGGAAGAGATGAAAAATACAAGTGCAGTCAGAAGGAAAAGCCAGCATTAGTGTTCGCATCCACCCGAACCAATAATTCCGTGTTTGTGCAGTCACTCGCCTAGTAATTGGCTGGGAGGTGTTTGAGCGCCTGTCGATTGGTGGAAAGGAGCAGCAGCTGCTGCTATTTTTGCCGTCTGCTGCTGGACAGATGCCTGTGATTACTGCAGCCACTAACATCACATTATTCTGGCAGCTCACTGCTCTCTGGGTCTCTCTACGAGGGGGCTGGCTCACAAAAAGAGCAGAGTGTTTCCCTTTCAACCCTTTCCTGATCCAGTAACACTCAATCTTTATTTCTTTTCTCTTTTGGGCAGGTTAATTTTAGCGTGTGTTTGTTTCACCTCCTTTGCAGAAGTTCAAACAAAATTCCCTCTGTTGCTGCAAAGAATGCTGGAGATACACAGCAGATTCAAAAGGGATAAAGTCTGTCAAAACTTTCATCAGTTCCAATGCAGGGTATAGATCTGAAACATCTCCTCATTTCGGATGCTAGATCTTCTGTGACATCTGTAATTTTGTTTTTAATATCCTGTCTTTACCCTCAAGCAGTTTTCTTATGTCCCCCTGCCCTCCAGCACCCCCCACACATGCACACCCACAACTTACACACACACACAAACACACACAGATACACACACACACACAACTTACACACACGCGCACACAGACACACAGACACACACAAACGCACACACACAAATACACACACACACACAATTTACACGCACACACTGACACACACAAACACACACACACACCCAACTTTCACACACACTGACACACACAAATACACACATACACACACAAATACACACATACACACACACACAGGCACACACACTGACATATACAAACACTTACACACACACCATCTTTTTGTGGTTTATCACTGTTTGCAAATAGCTTGGTGAGTTGCAAAAGATTAAAATATTTTAACTCAGAAAGAAATGAATAAACGGTGGAAAAAGCAGAGTGAAAAGGAAAATAACTGGCCTTTACATTGTGCCTATTGCAACCTCAGGACGTCCCAAGGTGCTTTACAGCTAACAAGGTATTTTTTAAGCATTATCGCTATTGTAATGTGGGAAATGCAGCAGCCAACTTACACACAGCAGCTCTCTCAAACAGCAGAATGACAAAGAACGGATAATCTTTGTTCGGTATTGGTTGACAGATAACTATTGGCCAGCGCACCTGCAAGCCTTGTCTATCTATAGTCAGTACTACAGTGCTCCTGAACAGAGAGAATACAGGTTGTCTGTTTTTTCACTTCAGCGTACACTGCAGAAAAGAAGGTGGTTTCTGGAATTAGTCATCAGTTGGGGAAACGTGCCAGGTCCAGCCGTTCTGATGCGTAATCAGACTGAAGTTGGATTGCGGTCTGTAGCAAGTGTAATATTTGGCATGAAACTAAAACTAGCCAAAGCTACCAAAGAATCATCAGCATCTCAGAGTGGGTTAGTATTTCTGACATATTGTGAGGGATGCAAGTAATTGCCTCTGTCAATCTACACTGTGAGCAGCTTCCACAGCACTCCCATTGACATGGAGTATTCCTAGGCGTCAGTCTGAATATAGCCTTAGTGTCTGTGTGGCTTCAAGTTAAATGTCTAAACACACAAGATTGGTGCCATTGTGGGAAAACACAGCTGCTGGTGTTTTACATAGATCTTAATTTTCACAAACTGAAGACACCAAATTAAGTTGGTCGTAGAGTACACGATATAACAGATCGCTTTATGAAGGGAAATGAAAGAATTGTCATTTTATTCCCACAATATTACAGCTGTCTCACCAAAGGCAACAGATGATGATAATGTTGAAAATAGAGGGGAATCCCATGCATTCCATGGGCCATGTGACAATAATGGACCATATAAGCAGATTTGGTAATAGTATGCTAATTATCCCAGCATTGGCAGTGTTTATAATCGGACTTGCTGCACCAGCACTGATTGGAGATCATTTTGACTCTGCCATTGTGTTAAATGGATGTTATTAAATGGATCAATAGCCCCTCTTACACCTCCTTCCATTTATATTTCCATTTAAGTAAATAATGGTTTTATTGATTTCAAGGTCACTTAAGTCCTGATACTCAAGGCATGGAGTGGACATTGGAACAGGAGGCCATTCAGTCACTCCAAAACTGTTCTGCCATACAGTGAGATAATGGCTGATCTGTATCATAATTGGCTTTAAATTGATGCCTTCTACCAACGGCCACCCTAGCAATAGAATTCACTATCTCACTAGGCAATGTGACTAGGTATTATTACACTAGGTATTATCACTAGACTATTAATTCACAAACTCCGCTAATATTATGGAGACCCAGGTTCGAATCTCACCGCGGCAGATGGTGGAATTTGAATTCAATCAAAAAATCGGGAATTAAGAATCTACTGATGACCATGAAACCATTGTAGATTGTCAGAAAAGCCCATCTGGTTCACTAATGTCCTTTAGGGAAGGAAATCTTCCATCCTTACCTGGTCTGGCCGACATGTGACTCCAGAGCCACAGCAATGTGGTTGAACCTCAGTTGCCCTCTGAAATGGCCAGCAAGCCACTCAGTTACCATCACCATCTTCTCAAGGATAACGAGGGATGGGCAATAAATACCAACGACGCCCATGTCCCACGAATGAATTTTTAAAAATGTGACTGAGAGCAAGCAGAGGGGAGGAATTGTGACCACAGACTGGATGCGCACATACTCAAACAACCAGTTTCACAGCCTTCTTTAAAGAAGCCTAGAAGCAGGTGAAACTCAAGGAAGCAAAAGACATAAGTATCTCTCAAAGGAAAAAACACAACTTATCCTCGATGTGTGTGTCTTCAGAAAAGCCTCACAGTCCAAGCATTGTGCAAAAATAACTCTCATGTCTTGATGGTGTTGCTCAGAGCTTGTTGGATGGTGACATACTGTTTTATTATGACATATCAGGTAGCATTCAATCATAAGACCACAAACTCCTCACGGATGCCACCCACTTCCACCCAATGCCATTTTCTTAGTGAACCTTTCTTTCACAAGCTCCAGAAGTAAAATATTTACGTATTCTGTTTCTGAGTTTTGAAACAATCCTCATGAATTTTTAAGTCCCTATATCATTTCTCCCTATACTGTAAGCTAACATCACTGTGCCCCTCTCAAGCCTCATCAGTACCCCTCACTGAACATACAATACATTTAACCTATGAGAACGGCCCATCTTAATTTATACATCAGAGTAATGCTATGCTCACACTCACTGATTGCAACATCATTATTTCTTAAACCATTCCAGGGTCTTTTGCTCCCACCATTCTTCCTGAAACTTTTGACATGCATACAAAATAAATTCCTAATACAGGATCGATACTAAAATGATCTTTTACTAATAGTCATTTGGTAGTACAGAACTTGAGTATTGCTGGAATTTATACTGTATGAGAAGAGAGTTGACTAGTGGACTTTAGTTGGTAGATGCGTTGCCATGGAGAATGTACCATTTGGTGGTGAGTGACAATTAACTGCCAAGCATTGTTTGAAATTTAAACCAGGCAGCTTGATTCTGATTGGCTAAGGCACTGCCCGGAGAAATGAACCAGCAAATGGCTGTCATTTAATTTGTTTAGCTGAAATGGGTGCAATTTGTGTACCCGTTCTTTCTGTCTGCAAAGAACAGAACCCTGTATATTAATTAGTGTAATTTCCAGGACATGCCACACTGTGAATCTGACTGACAATCTTAAATTGGTTGTCAGTGTAATTCTTAGCACACTCAGGATTATTTAGCAAATCTTGTCCAATCATGAAATCACATCTAATGTTGGACACAGTGTTTTGAATGTTACAAGCATGGGCTAGTTGGGTACGGTCTGTATCTTGCAAGTTGGGAACAGTGGAAGCGACATGCTGCTGATACAACTACCAGGTTTTGGGACATACAGCCTACATATCAAGCTTCACACTGGCACCAAAATTCATATACCACATTACTAGGTTGTGTGATAGGGAGAACATCTTTTTGGCTTAAAGGCAGCATCCTGTTAGTGGCGAATACCACCTGTGTTGCATCTGCAGAGTAGCAGCGTGAAACAGCTAGCTTTACCTATTGCTCACATTTTTGAGACACCTTATCCTTCTGGGATAGTCTAAGGTAGACTGGGCACTTTTCAGCTCCGAAGGTGATGGCCTTAAGTCCGTTCATGTGTTTGTGCAACGTACAACGCAAAATGATTTGATCGGTGTACCATTATCTCGCAGGTTGCCTTTGATGCACCCGATTCCAGCATCAAGCTTGGAAGTTGAGCAAATGGCTTGGGCTCTATTTATGAGGTTGTGGCTAAGATCGATCTTATAGTAGATGGAACTGTAAGAATCCCAACACGTGTATTAACCAGTGAAGGTCGGCTTGAGGTACACAGTGGTAGAGAACCTCCGGGCAGATTTCTCAACTAGTACCTCAAGGACAGGGAGTTCATTTGATTGCTTCATTTCAAAGTGAGTTTGAATGCAAGATGAGCCCATTAAAACGTGTAAGGAAATTATTACATACAGCTGCAGATTTAAATATAGCAAACATATCATCAACATATTGGGAGTATGTAAGGGCCAGGAGGTTACGTGTCATTTCATCGAAGACATGGTTCTCATGGAACCCAACAAAAATCAGCAATCTCTTCTCATACTATACAAATTTATTGTTTCCCTGACATTGGTTTTCTTGAAAACTGCCCTGACAAGATGAAAATCTTCAACAAAACATGTCTCATTTTTCAGCAATACCTTTTACTATTTTGACTCTGTTGCCCTCTTTGATCTTCCCACTTATCTTTCCCAGATACTTCATTATTTGTAAGATATACTACCTGGCAGGAGTGAACCCGTGATCAGGCAGGTGACGAGATTAGCCCATTGCACTTGGAGTGTGCTGATACCTGCGATGGTGGTTTGCCCAGGCTTGGGTAGAGTAAAAGATCAGGGTAGCCAATAAGGTTGAACTGAGGCTTTATCTTATGCAATTTTTGCAAAGCCATCTGGGCCTTTTGGCTAAGAGGGAGCGTCAGATCAAGCCCAGGAGGGGGTGCAGTGCCTCATCCTCTCAGCTTGGATCTTGTTTGATCGAGCCCAAGATGGGAGCAATGCCTCATCTTGTCAGCTTGGATCATCTTTGTCCCTCACGTGGGAGCTATGAATTGGATTCAATTTGAATTGGGTTTTTTTTGGTTGGAATAAAAGTACCGAAAGGTACCAAAAAATATACTCCCTAGTGCTTCTTTAAAAGGATGAAAACCCAATTCTTTGTTCCTAACTCAGACCCCAACACTGGAGATGAATCTTGTGTTTTCCCCTCTGCATTGCCTCCAGTTATTTAATATCTCCCTTTTTTTCTCAGTGATCAGAACTGGACACGGTATTCAAAATGTGGTCAGGTTAGAGCACGTTAAATTTTATCACCACTTTCTCTGCCTTGTATTCTATTATTTTAGTCATGTACCACTTGGGCATTGAGGATTGCAATAGTTGGACATGTTGAATATTGAGTCTGTAACTGGAAGACTCTTATTGAACCTGCTTTCAGTTTTGTACTTTGCTATTTCACCACTTAACATAGAATATGAACTTTGTTTTTCCTCTCATTTCAACTGCTGTTGTTCATCCACTTACAAATTGCTTAACCCAATCTGTAATTTAGTATATTATTCTGCTGCTGAGGTCAAGCTGTGTTTAAGCTGATCTTTTCCCTCTTTGACACCAAATCTATTCCTAGAATGTCTATGCTGTTAGGAATTGACATTCTAGGAACACTTCTCTGTTAAGAGATGTTCAGGAAATTATCGGTACTTGTTGGCTCCTGGTCAGAAAAAAACAGCCCAAAGCAACTGGAGTTCTCTTTTTTGTCATGATTTTGACACCTTGAAATGCGATGGAAACCTTTTGTATAGATAAATAAATAAAGATGAAGTTTATTGAGTCATAACAATGTTACTTTATTATCACCAGTCACGAGGCATATTATCCATAATGTTAAGAACCTATATCATCAATCCTATTGTGCCATGCATTCCTGTCAAATGATGTTAGCAGCTCTTGGCATCTCTAAAACCTTGCTCATTGACTTTACATAGGGAAAGCATCATAGAAAGAAGCTGGATCTTGGGACTACTCTGACGTAGCCTCCCTTGATGGTGAACACCACAATTTAAGAGTTCAAACCCTGTTCCCAACAGTGGGAAGTAAAACATGATTCCGTTTTTTTATGTTGTTCACCAGATCAGGCGACTTGTGAATTATGAAACAATCTTTGGTGGCTGACTTTCCTAATCCATTCAAGTCTTGTTGCTGCAGTTCAGGGTGTCATGACTATCCTTCGATTATGTTACACTTAAGCCTCAACCATTCCTTTGTCATGCGAACTTTGTGAGGAACTTACTTGATGGGAACATGTGTTTAAAATGACTTAGCTAGTACCATCCTTTCCCACCAACCGAGGCTCCCCCCGGGAACAGAGCCTCACAACTTTTATCCTTGTATCTTTTACCAAGTTTTGTGCGCAGTTTTAGAAGGCTCGTTATTTGAAGAAGCACAAGTTGCAGCATTTTGATTTTGGTCAGTGCAGTGATTTGATTGGGCTGGCAACCCTGCAGAATGTTGAATGTAGCATTTGCAACATCTGCACTTCTAAACTCTTCATCAATAATGCAAGCAAACAAGGCTTTATAGTTTCTAAACAGTTTGCATACGGGCGACAGATATGCGAGCACAAAAGTTCAAATTACTCTTACTCCCCTCTGCTTCATTATATCAGGATACAAGATCACATATGGCCACACTGAAATAAGGAAATGAAAACCATATTGATTGTAAACAAATACAAATAGCACAGTGGAATGGGGAAGGATACACTCTGTGTTTCACCACTCCGTATGACAAGCTTTTGTGCTGACCCCTGGAAAAGGTTAGCCCTCCATCATAACCAGATTGCTTTTCTAAATTCTTCTTCCCCACTCCCATTGTCTTTGAATCCTCATGCTTTCTAGTGTTTTGCTTCACTTTGCAAGTCGCCTTCCTCCCATTATAGAATCGTAGAATATCTACAGTGCAGAAGGAAGCCATTCAGTCCCTGGATACTGCTCTGACTCTCTGACAGAGCATCCCACCCAGGCCCTATCCCCGTAACTCCACGCATTTACCCCATGAATCCACCTAACCTGCACATCTTTGGACTGTGGGAGGAAACCGGAGCACCCAGAGGAAACCCACGCAGACATGGGGAGAACATGCAAATTCCACATAGTCACCTGAGGCCAGAATTGAACCTGGGTCCCTGGTGCTGTGAAGCAGCAGTGCTAACCACTGTGCCACCGTGCCATCCTGGTTCCTGAGCAGAAATTTGCTGGCATAAACACCAGCTGTTGCCATGTGCTGTATAACATGTTATAAACACATAAGGCAGATTCCCCTCCTGTTTGGTGAATAATTAGTGAATACGTTACTGGATGTAGTACTGGACAATCCCTCTATGTAAGTCCAAGGTTCTATCTTTAATCTCTGTTTGTTTAGCTGATTATCACCAAGACAGCAGTTATCCGAACACTATTGCATATAAGGAGTTTTCTCCAACCCAGCCTGTAATATTATAAATTATCGGCTTTTGGAAGACAAGGTGTGGATAAAGTTAGGATGCACTGAATGATGGACCAAGCATTCTCGATGGCTGATTCCTGTGGCCCTACGTTCCTGCTCGATACAAGCCGCATAGAATCCCTACAGTGCAGAAGGAGGCCATTCAGTCCATCGAGTCTGCACCAACAACAATCCCACCTCGGCCCTACCCCCGTAACCGCACCGATTTACCCTACTAGTCCCCCTGACACTAAGGGGCAAATTAGCAGGGCCAATCAACCTAACCTGCACATCTTTGGACTTCTCTTCTTTCATTTCTCTACAACACAGCACGTTGCATTTAAATAGCACCTTAAACATAGTAAAAACACACGAAGATGCTTCACAGAAGCGTTATTAGACAACATTTGACACTGAGCCAGATAAAGAGATATTAAGACAGACGACCAAATCTTTGGTCAAAGCAGTAGATTTTAAGGAGGAGAGAGAACGTTGGAAATCTTTAGAGATGGAATTTCAGAGCATAGAAGCTGGGCAGAAACATAGAAACATAGCTGAAGACATGGGTTGGAATTTTACTGGCACACCCGCCCCAGAATTGGGGCGGGCAAGGCTCGCAGAATGGCATTCTCCGTTGGCCTCGGGCAGGATCTTATGAGCCTCGGGCAGGTGAGGCTGTAAAATTCCGACAATGGGCTCCGATGATGTAGAAATTAAAATTGGGATGTTCAAAAGACTGCAACAGGAGGAGCATGGAGATCTGAGGGGTGCCTTTGTGTTTAAAGATATGGGGGAATTTGCAAACAAGGATGAGTATTAAAATCTTCTTATTGGTTTCCCTTACACCCTTCAATCTATGTGATTTATCTGTTTCTGTTTGTTATTATGCTTTCTTGTTTACATGTTGCACTTCTCCTTTTCTTCTTTCTTTCTATCTATTTCTCCTCTCTCTCTCTCCCTCTCTGGCTTTTGTTTGTGTCTCACTCCCATTCTCTATCCCAAACATCAAACAGTGTGTAAATTACTGCAGACACAGTGCGCCCTTGTTTGTGGCAGAGGAGCAAAGCGAGAAACAGTGAGCGGACTGTGCACAGATCTCTCTCAATTCCCAGTGGGAGTGTTGTTTATAGAGCATTATAATTTATAACTGAAGAGAGTGGATTTAATTTCAGTGGAGAGGCTCGCCAGCAGGGCGCCGACCTGCAATCATATGAATCAGCAAGCTGCAAACTCCATTGAATGGAAAGTATTATCGCCAGCCACAAACGGACACTGTTTCTCCTTATACAGCTTCCAGGGAGCGGGAAGACGTTGTCTCTTTAGGCATTGATTTTATTTATTGTCTCCTGCTATCTGTCTTCCCTATCACTTTTTCCTCTATCCTTCCTCATTGCCCTTCGTTCTTTCCTCTTTCTGCCCTCTCCCTGAACGGTTGGTGATATTGGCTGTTCAGCTTTTTAAGATGTGGAGATGCCAGCGTTGGACTGGGGTAAATATAGTAAGAGTTTTAACAACACCAGGTTAAAGTCCAACAGGTTTATACCTGTTGGACTTTAACCTGGTGTTGTTAAAACTCTTACAGCTTTTTAAGGACAGACTACCTTCAATGTTGTCCCATGCTGTCAAAAAATCTCAAGCCCTTGCCTGATCAGACCCACTGTCAATGTTGTCGGAGCAGACCTCACGCTTGCTGCTGATTGACATAATCTCTATTTCAGTTTCTGCCTCTGCCAGTCACTCTGCTACTCACAGGAGGTTCAGACTGCTTCTGCATCTGGGACATCTCTGTATCGTGCAATTTGGATTAAGTTGCACCAAACATCAGTTTGGTAAACTCTATCATGCGAGTTGCTAAGACACAAACTTACATTTTAAATGTTATTTTTCCCATGTATATTTTCACTGGGATCAAAACAAATTCTCATGCCTATAGTATTCTACTTCATAAAATGTGGACACGTTGAACAAAAACTCCTCCTGCATCCCCCCTCTTCTCCCCGAATTATTTTAATATTCAATCATGTTAGAGTTCTTGTAGGGTTATATCAGAAATATTAAATTATTAGGTCAAAACTGGGCGGCTTTGTTGTCAATGATTGGAACAGATGAAATAAAAATCAAAGATTTAAGGAACCGTTAAAATCTGGTTACATGTGTGTCTGCTGCCCTGCAACCAAAACGGATTATACCTGAAACAGAATTCATAATTCTTCAGACTTTTTACAAAAAAAACCTACATTTTAGCCCACAGCTACAAGTGACCTAATAATCGTTCAGACAATTGTATGATGCCCTATGGCCACACAATTCATAAACTCACCCTGCCTGTTGTTAAGCTGCATCTTGACCAATACCCTATCAGAACAAAGCCACCAACATTACACTGTCAGATTGCCATGTAATTCTGAAGCACACATTCACTAGTTTGTTACTAGTTTGCTGTTACATTCCAGTCATATTCCAACTATCCATCCATTGCCCCAGCCCTCCTTAACTCTTTAACCTTACTGAGCTCTACAACCCTCGGAGATCTCTGCATTCATCTAATTCTGGCTCCTTCTGCATCTCCAGTTCTTATCATTGCATAAACCTCTGTACTTCTTTCTCTTCCTTTCCATGGCTCTTTAAAACCTACTTTTGACCATGTAGCCCTTTATTAAACTTCTTTCATGGAATGTGGGCATTGCTAATTAAGTCAGCATTGGGTTGCTCATCCCTAACTGCCCATGAGAATCATAGAAATCATAGAATCCTACAGTGCAGAAGGAGGCCATTTGGCACATCGCGTCTGCACCAACAACAATCCCACCCAGGCCCTATCTCTTTCACCTCACATATTTACCCCGCTAATCCCTCTAACCTACGCATCCTGGGACACTAAGGGGCATGGCCAATCAACCTAACCCGCGCATCTTTGGACTGTGGGAGGAAACCGGTGCACCCGGAGGAAACCCATGCAGACACGGGGAGAATGTGCAAACTCTACACAGACAGTGACCTAAACCTGGAATTGAACTCAGTTCCCTGGAGTTGTGAGGCAGCAGTGTTGACCACTGTGCCACCGTGCCGCCCACGTTAGAATGTGGTGGTGAGTTGCCTTCGTGAAACATTATATCTGTTTCTGGTTAATCTTTGTCTGATAATGCCCCTGGTACTATGAGACATGTTTCTCATGTTAAAGGCACATTGTAAATGCAAGTTGTTGTTGCCTGAAGTATTGCATACCTGGAGTATTAACTCTTGTTGGCATGAGAGGCTCTCGATTTGAACCCTGTTATTATGGAGAAGGTGTCAAGTGGAAGCCTGCCACGTCTGCATAGGTAAATAATCTCATAGTGAACAATGTGATAGCTTTTTGAATATTGTATAAAGTTCAGTTAATGAAGAAAACCAATATGAATTACAGCAATAAGTACATTTAGGGAATGGCAGTACATTGGTACTTCAGCATGGTGCAACAAGCTATTGAGATGTCCACCAGCATTTGTTCAGATTCCACTCCCGCTCTGTAACCGAAGATTAAATTTGATATGAATTAATTGTTACTGATATTACTCAGTGGAAAGCATAATGATTTTGATCATTGTAAAAAAAATTCAGTACTGCGAGAGTTGCTGGGTTAGAAAAGTTGTGACCATCCAGATTAATCATGCGTAATGTTTATGTGAAGTTGATTTGGTGCAAACCAAAGAGAAACTGAATCTAAGTTTGGAACCTTAATTCTTACCTACACAGACAGTCACAGACACAATTCTGGGCATGCTATCTCAGGGATTGAGTGAAGAGAGTCCAGTTTATCACAGGGAGGATTGACCTGCCTGCAAATACCTCGGGTAGAAAGATAAGGTTGCCTCTGTGCACTGTAAGACAAAATCGTAAAACCATTTCTAAGGATGTGTATAAGGAAATAGTTTCAATCTTCGTTATAGGTAGCACTTTGAGGAAACGTTACCCAGGAACACATTCGCAGTTGAATGCAGATACCATAGAATAATCCCTACAGTGCAGAAGGAGGCCATATGGCCCATCGTGTCTGCACTGACCACAATCCCACCCAGGCCCAATTCCCGTAACCCCACATATGTACCCTGTTAATCCCCCTGACACTACAAGTCAATTTAGCACGGCCAATCAGCCTAACCCACACCTCTTTGGACTGTGGGAGGAAACCGGAGCACCCGGAGGAAACCCACGCAGACATGGGGAAAATGGACAAACTCCACACTGATAGTGACCCGAGGCCAGAATTGACCCCGGGTCCCTGGCGCTGTAAGGCAGCAGTGCTGACCCAAGATCTATTGGTCAGACAGATCTTGTGCTGCATACAGCTCTGGTCATCTTGCTACTACAGGAGAAGGTTAAAAAAGTGAGGAAAATTGTTCCAGTTGTAAAGGGGCTGGAGTATTAACAAAGCAGTTTCCGAAACCCAGAGAGAAGACAGTTACTGAGAGTGAAGTATGTCATTGTTGCTTGAATAGGTTAAATCCTTAATGTTATTTTAAAATAAGACAGGATAATGGGGCCAGAGGCAACAACAATAAACCAATGAAACCTGGGTCAGATACTAAACAAATTTCATCGTACAAAGGGACGATGAATGGTTGGTATAATTCACCTGGAATGGTATTCGAGATACAGACCATAGGAACTTGGGAACCAGAATGTGAGAATTTGAATGCTAGAGATATGAATCAAATAACTTTTCTCATCCTTAACTTTTCTGAGGCTTCAACGATTGCAAGAGGATGTCATCAGGTTGACCCCTGGGCTTTGACAAAGAAAAGAAAGAGAAAGCAATCAGGTTTAGCAACTGAGGAAAGGCAGGCATCAAAGATTTTAAAATAAAAGCTAACTACAGTGCATTTATTCCCTTTGTTTAACTTGTTTTTGCTGTCACCCTCCTCTCTACTACATCGCTGCCTTATCGTAATCTCCCCGATGAACTTTCTTGCTTGGATTACGCTGCTGTCCCTTCTCCTTCACTCTTTATTGCCCTGGTATTTTATCTCTCCTTTTTTCTTTCCGATGGCAATTTTCTACAAATAAATCTTAGTTTGTGTGACACCAAGCAATTTGACTGTTTCTTCATGTGAGTACTTCAGCATAAATGAAGGGAAGGCATTCATCAGTCTGGCAGCTAGACTGTTATTAGTCATTTTTTGCACAACAAGACGAAAGATTTGCGAGATTAAATGACTAACAAAATCGCAGGGATGTAAGTTTTTTGTTCACATTGTGATGAAGCTGTTAATAGGATGTGGGAAATGCTGTTTCTCTCCATAGATGAGAATAAATAGTTGTACGTTTATCTCTAGATTTCCCTCCCCTTTTTGTCCTATTTTTATCAGCCACTTGCACATATCATCTCTATGGGAACACTAACAAAAGGTCTTGCAATGGCCTTAGCCTGAAGTACTTCCGGCTAAAATGCACCAAAACACATTTATCTCATAAAAGCAAAATACTGTGGATGCTGGAAATCTGAAATGAAAGACAGAATATAATAGAAACTCTCTGCGGAACTGTTTCATTAATTCTTAAGAAAGGTTATGAATCTGACGGGAAAACTTTGGGTGGGATTCTCCAGCCGCGCTTGTCCCAAGATTGGAAAATCCCACCCAAGGTCAACGGACTTTGCAAGTTCCTGTCCCGTCCACTATGATTCCCACGGTGGGCGGGATGGGAAAATTCCACCCTTTGTCTCTCTCCACAGATGCTGCCTTACCCAGTCAGCATTTTGCATTTATATTATCTGCTCCACTCAACTTTATCCAGCAGGGAGGCTGGGAGCATGAGCAGGAGAGCATAGGCAGAGTTGAATTTGGAGTTGACAAGAGCATGGATCATGGTTTCAACATTGAATGGGCCAAGGCAGGCATGGAGAGGGGGTTCTTGGGCGGACTTTCCAATGGAGAGAGTATGGTGACAGAGGTCAGCTCAGGTCAAATACAAAGACCACAGTTTGGTTCAGTCAAAGAGAACGGCTTGAGCGGGCAATGGAACTGATGACAAAGAATAGAGTCTGTGGCAGTGGACAGATAATTGTGGCATCAGCTTTCCCAATGTTTAACTGAAGTTGTGGCCCATTTAGATTTGAATGTTAGATGAACAAGCTGATGACAAACGGACAATGGAGGGCATGGGTCCATTTACCACTCCATGGTATTTCTTTATCACTTTAATGTGTTAAGCTTTGAGGTGGATAAAAAAGGTGCCATTGCATTATTTCAAAAAGAGAAGAAAATTCTTTCAACATTCTGGCCAATCTTCATCCCTCAACCACTCCCACCAAACCAGATTCATTTTCTCTTGTGTTTGTCTTCAAAATAACACTTCAAAAGTAACTAACTGGCTGTGTTTTGGGAAATTCCTGAGTGCGCGACTGATGCAATTTAAATACAGGCCTTTTCCCTCTTGAGTGGAGGAGCAGGAGCTTGGGTTGTACAATACAATACTCCCGTGAGTTTGCATTCTCTGGCTATGAGATTGGACAGAAAGACTCCTGGGCGGGAATTTCCCCCGGTCGCATTTGCCCCAAAACCAGAAAATCCCACCCGAGGTCAATAGACCTTTGCATTATCCGCTACGATTCCCATAGTGGGCAGGACAGGGAAATTCCCTCCTCCTGTGTCTTTTAAGTTAGTGTTGCAATGCATGTGGGCCTCATATTCTCACATTTAGCACAAAATTCAGCAAAAAAGTAGAAGATTATATTATGAAGAAAGGTTGAGCAGTTGCACCTTTTGCAGTAATGTGATCTTATTGAAACATATAAGATCCTGAGGGGGCTCGATAGGTTAGATATTGGGAAGATGTTTCTTCTTGTGGGAGAGACTAGAACTTGGGGATACAGTTTAAAAATAAGAGGTCTCCCTTTTCAAACAGAGATGAGGAGGAATTTCATCAGAGGGTTGTGAGTCTGTGGAATTTTCTTCCACAGAAAACAGCAGAGGCTGGGTCATTGAATTTATTCAAGGCTAAGTTAGATTGAAAGACAAGGCAGCCAAAGGCAATGGCAGGGAGAGGGTGACAAGAAAGGAGTTGAGACCACAACTAGAACAGCTATGATCTCATCAAATGGCAGAGAAGGCTTGAAGGGTGAAATGGCCTACTCCTGCTCCAAATGTTCCTATGTCAACCAGAAGATCCCAGAGTCTTAATCCTTCCGTGAACTAGCAAGGATACAAACCTCTCTGTGCGTTATTTTCCCCTCAACCTGGCCACTGCTTAATGTTCAGGATATAAGAGTGAAATTGTGAGAGGTCGCACCTTCTCTATTGTAGATGGATCATGGCCTGCACCTGTTGTGCATACATTCCAGGTAGGTCCTCCAACACATCAGGATAGATTTCAGCCTGCTATCAAGGTGTAACTCGGTTGGGATCAGTGGAGCACGAATCTTTGTGGTGATTTAGTTTGGATCGATAGGGTGAATATAATTGCTGATTTAATTTGGATCAATAGGAAGTGAATGTACATTGATTCAATCGACATGATGTTAATATAGTTTGCAGTTCAATTTGAACCATTAACAAATAAACCTCTGATTTGATTGAGGTACACAGAAGCTGAACACAATGACCAATTCCATTGGTATCAAACTAGTGAGTGTAATCAGCAATTAGAATCAGTCAGTATAAAATTGAATAATTAAATAGTTTTATCCAGCCCAGTTAATAATGAATGATCAGCAAATTGATACAAGTGAATAGGAAGTGGTTAGTGATGACCAATCGGCTTGGATCATGTTGGTAACTTTGGTTAGTGCCCATGGTGTTCAGTCTGTGCTAAGCGTTGCCTATGGCTCAGGAAGTCACTCGGGCGAGGCAGTCTCTGTCACATTTGCTGCACCGGGATATCACTGGCCTGGGAAGCTGCACAATTAGCTGGTTCCTGTTATCTCTGGTTCCTTCTCTCAGTTGCTGGGATTTTCATTTCTGCTCATCTCTTCCCAATGCCCTTCCAAACAGTCAGGCCTCGGAGGTCACACCCATCAGGGACTGTCTCCCAGTTGTCAGTATTATTGCCCACCATCATCCTATCTCACTTGTCCTTGTAGCACAGTAAGTAGTATCACAACATCAGGTTAAAGTCCAACAGGTTTATTTGATAGCACGAGCTTGTGCTACCGAATAAACCTTTTGGACTTTAACCTGGTGTTGTGAAACTACTTACTGTACCTACCCCAGTCCAATGCCGGCAACTCCATGTCCTTGTAGCAGAGGGTGGGCACCCACAAAGTTGTGACCCAGTGGCCAATTCACCATCCAGAAGGTTTTTGTGTGTATCATCCATCTGATGAACACAGCTGAGCCAGCATAGACATTGTTGAATTAGCGATGAGTGTATGCCGATGGAATTAGCATGCTCCAGGACCTCTGAATTGGTGACCTTGTCCTGCCACAGGATGCTGAAGACATGTCTGAGACAGCAAAGGCAGGAACTGTTTCTTCTGCCTAGCAGATGCTGTTTAGGTCTCGCCATTGTAGGGGAGCGTGCTGAGGACACAGGCTTGGTAGATTCACGGTGTAGTGTCCTCAGTCAAGTTGCGGTCAAACCACACACTCTTATTCAGCTCAGACATAATAGTTGCAGCTTTTGGGATGTGTGTGCTGATTTCAACATTGAAGATAGATTGCTGATGATTGTGGTGTAGATACACCCACAGTTCTGTTCGGAATTCCAGGATTTTGACCCAACAATAGTGAAGGAACGGTGATATATTTCAAAATCAGGATGGTGAGTGGCTTGGAGGGGAACTTCCAGGTGATGGCATTCCCATGTATCCGCTGCCCTTGTTTTTCTAGTTGGTAGTGGTTGTGGATTTGGAAGGTGCTGCCTAAGGCGCCTCGGTGAATTCCTGAAGTGCACCTCGTAGATGGTACATTTGGCTGCTGCTGTGCGTCGGTGGTGGAGGGAGTAAATGATTGTGGATGAGATGCCAATCAAGTGAGCTGCTTTGTCCTGGATGGTGTCAAGCTTGAGTGTTGTTGTGAAACTGCTTGTGAAATGGGCACAATATGTGGAAGAGAAAAAACCAGCGGTAAAGTTTGGGCCAAAGCCAGATCTTGCTCCTCCTGGGCTGGACCGGAGTTCCCGGTGGGCCATGTTCACAGGCTCCTGAGAAAAGGCAACTATGCTGAGCGTGTGGGTGCTGGAGCCCCGGTCTACCTGGCTGCTGTGCTCGAGTATCTGACTGCTGAAATCCTCGGGCTGGCTGGCAACGTGGCCCAGGACATCAAGAAGACCCACGTCATCCCAGACACCTGCAGCTGGCCGTCTGCAATGACAAGGAGCTCAACAAGCTGCTGGGAGGGGTGATCATCGCCCAGGGCGGGGTGCTACCTAATATCCAGGTCGTGCTGCTGCCCAGGAAAACTGCATCTGTGATATTCCATCACACCCCTGACTTATGTCTTGTAGATTGTGGACAGGCTTCAGGGAGTCAGGAGATGAGTTACTCATCGCAGGATTCCTGGCTTCTGATCTTCTCTTGTAGCCACAGTATTTATATGGTTGGTCGAGTTAAGTTTCCGATCAATGGTAAGCCCCAGGATGTTGATGATGGTGGATTCAGTGATGGTAATGCCATTGAATGTCAAGCGGCGATGGTTATATTCTCTCTCTCTCTTGTTGGGGATGGCCATTGCCTGGCACTTGTGTGCCGCAAATGTTGCTTGCCAGCCCCAGCCTGGATATTGTTCAGGTCTTGCTGAATTTGCACATTAACTGCTTCAGTTTCTGAGGAGTCACGAATGATACTGAACATTGTGCAATCATCAGCGAACATCCTCAATTCTGATCAAATGATGGAGGGAAGGTCATTGATGAAGCAGCTGAAGATGGTTGAGCCTAGGACATTATCCTGAAGACCTCCTGGAGCTGAGATGACTGACCTCCAACAACCACAAGCTTCGTGCCAGGTATGACTCCAATCAGTGGAGGGTTTTCCCCTTGATTCCCATTGAGTTCAATTTTGCTAGGGCTCCTTGATGTCACACTCGGTTAAATGCTGCCTTGATGTCAAGGAGTGTCTTCAGCCTAGATCTGCAGTGTGACGAGGGGAACATGGGCAAATACATTTCTAACAATGCTCAGCTGGGAAATGCCTCGATTGTTGTTGTAACCACCTGTGGTCGCCTTTGTTCTTGTACCGGGTCACATCACCCACATCCTGAGGCACTGTCCCCTCCCTCCAGGAAAGACAGAGAACTTCATGCAGATATTGCAGGAGAGCTGCTTTTCCATTTGCGGTTAGTGATAGCCAATTGGCTTGGATCAATAGGAACAGTAAGAAGTCTCACAACGCCAGGTTAAAGTCCAACAGGTTTATCAGGTGAGAGAGCAGCGCTCCGAAAGCTCGTGATTCCAACTAAACCTGTTGGACTTTAACCTGGTGTTGTGAGACTTCTTAGTGTTCCCACCCCAGTCCCACACCGGCATCACCACATCATGATCAATCCCATCCACCATGCAAACCAACCTCCTGTCCATCAATAGGAAGTGTGTGGTTAGCGATAGCCAATTGGTTTGGACCAATAGGAAGTGAGTATGATTAGCGATAGCCAATCAGTTTGGATTAGGAAGAGGAGACCATGCTATTTGATTCACAATGGGATTGTGACTGGTTGGAGAGATCAGTAGATTAACCCTGAGCTTGTGCATAGAGGAGCCTCTGAAACTGGTTCTTGCTTTCCTCACACACCACAGCTTTGATAGGTGCTGGCAGCTGGTGCACATGCTCAATCAGATGTACATATAGCAGTGGTTTAACAAGGACAGATTGAGAGGCTTTGACCTGCAAATGTAACCAAATGGCCATATTTCTTCATATAACATAATTAAATACCTTGGCATTTGCATAGATTTCTGGAAAAAAAACCAAATCTTTGTCTGTAGACTACAATAATAATTACAAATGGAAAGTGCAGTTTAATCTTTGTAAAGAATGATAGGTCTTGTTAAAAAGGTTTGCATGAAAAGCTTTAATTGGCTCTCAAGATTTTTTGAACAGTGAGCAAAATAGCAGAATTCTAAACTGCATTCAACTTCCATTGGAGTTTCTCTCATTTTGAACCTTTTTTAAGCTAACGTTTATGTAAATGGATGTGAAAAGAGAAAGAGAATTTCACCACAAATAATTTTATTTGTTTTCCATTTCCTAACTTTTCAGAAGGAGGTAAATGAGTTCAGTAAAGAGCATTTCAAAGAGTGGCCTTGTTGAGAGATTGCTTTGTTACGAGCTTCTCCCAAGATGTTCCTCACTCTGTAGTTCCTTCATTAATGTATGTTTTTTACATCAGTGTCTCCAATGCTGCCACCATGTTCTAGGATGGTCCTTCCCTCTTGGACTCTAGGCATTGTACTTGGTAGACAGACTACAGTCATACTCCGGTATGTACTGAACACTTGTTTATCAGTACAACATCTAAACAAGTTACAGATTAGGCACGTTGCTCCGAGGCATGGTGTTCCAAGCTCTCTTGAGACAGCCTTAACACATGACTGACTGAAGTCAGTGGAACAGTCATCTACATCATACATTAGCATATCCCATCTGTTAACCCTTAGTACTACATCGAGAGGAAGTGAAGGTTTGGGGAGTGTGGTGGAGAGAAGGTCATTAACATCTCATTGGTGAGTCTTACCATTAAAATTAAATCAATGTGTAGCAATAACCGGTATCAGTGACACAGTTGCTGATGGGGTTGTCCATTTCCCTTCTATCCGAAAGCCAGGAGGAGCCCATTGTAGCAAAAACAAAAAGTGCTGGAAATATACAGCATCTGAGGCAGCGTCTGTGGGGAGGCAAACAGAATTAACGTTTCAGGTCAATGACCTTTGTGGGAAATAAGAGATTTAATAGTTTATAACTGGTACAGATTTCTGACAGCCAATTAATTACTTCTGTAATGTAGTCACTGTCGGAATTACATAGAAGGCACTGCACGTAAACAAACCATTCGGCCCAAATCGTTATGTGCTGATAATGTAAGAAATGTATGACCGTTTTGTAACAGCAAGATCCATCAAACAGCAATGTGATATTGACCAGATAATCTGTTTGAGTGTTGCTGAGGGATAAATATTGTCCAGAACACAATGGAGAAATCCACTGCTCTTCTTCAAATAGCGCCACAGAGTCATTTCCATCCTCCTGAGAGGGCAGCTGTACATCTTATCCAAAAGACAAGGACCCTGTATTACTAAAAGCTTCCACAACTATCTCCCATTTTTGGGGCACACGGTGAAGCACTTTCAGGTAATGTGAAATACAAAGTGATTCAAAATGAAATATCTTGCAAGTGCAGTTTCACAGTTGAACTCCAGTATCAAAAGGATAAGAACAATTGTGGCCCATTTAACTCATTCTTCTTTAGATACTAACTGCAGTTCCCCTTTCCCCCCCCATCCAAGCATCTAACTGAATCAGTCGCTTACTAGTACAGAACTTGAACATTGCTGAATAGAGAGACATGCTGCTGAAGATTTTTGTATTGCACTCATAGAATCATAGAATCCCTACAGTGCAGAAGGAGGCCATTCAGCCCAT
Source organism: Mustelus asterias (assembly GCF_964213995.1). Taxonomy (NCBI): domain Eukaryota; kingdom Metazoa; phylum Chordata; class Chondrichthyes; order Carcharhiniformes; family Triakidae; genus Mustelus; species Mustelus asterias. The sequence goes on from NC_135812.1 coordinate 4,855,609, forward strand.
CGAGTCTGAACCGACCACCATCCCAGCCAGGCCTCATTCCCATAACCCCACATATTTACCCCGCTAATCCCCCTGACACTAGGATCAATTTAGCATGGCCAGTCAACCTAACCTGAACATCTTTGGATGTGGGAGGAAACCAGAGCACCCGGAGGAAACCCACGCAGACACAGGGAGAACGTGCAAATTTCACACAGACAGTGACCCAAGGCCGGGATTGAACCTGGATCCCTGGCACTGTGAGGCAGCAGTGCTAAACACTGTGCCACCGTGTTACCACTCGTCAGGACAAAGGCAAGTTTCAAACCATCGCAACAATTTATGCTGCAGGAGAATTTTGTTTTTATATTCATTCATAGGATGTGGGTGTTGTTGGCTAGGCCAGCATCTGTTACCCATTCCTAATCACCTTGAAAACTGCCTTCTTGAACCACTACTGTCCATGTGTTTGTAGGAACACCCACAATGCTGTTAGAAAGGGAATTCCAAGATTTGGACCCAGTGACAGTGAAGGAACAGCAATATAGTTCCAAGTCAGGATGATGCGTGACCAAGGAACTTGCAGGTGGTAGTGTTCCCCTGCATCTGCTGCTCTTGTCCTTCTAGATGGTAATGGCCGTGGGTTTGGAAGGTGCTGTTGAAGGAGCTTTGGTGAATTGCTGCAGTGTATCTTGTGGACGGTACACTCGGCTGCCGCTGCGTGTTGATGCTGATGCTCAAGCCTGGTGACTTTTTTTTAATTGACTGGGAGATTGGGGAGCCTATAGCTTGCAGTTGCTTTCTCCATGGCAATGCCTCAGCCAATCAGAGTCAATTTGCCAATCAACCAACATCCTTTTCTCCTGTAGTACAAATTGTCATGATTGTTTGAAATGTGGCATTCTTCTGTTTGTCCTGGGCACAAGATGAAAAGCTTTAGCAACATTTCTCTCTTTTTAGCAATATCTAACTGAATGGTGAGTGATTTCAGAGATCTGCCTACCGTGAGAAATATTTCAACCATTGATGTCTTTGCATGAAGCACCATCTGAGAACTCGAGAATTGTATTTGCAATAAAGGCACCATTGGGATGTGGAAGACCTTTCAGTCCCATGGATCACCATTGATCAAATCCTGGCCAATTCTGAACTTTATATTTACATTTCAGTGCCAGAGATAGTATGCGGTAGTGGGACAGCACAACACAACACAACGAAATGGCAGCCCGGCAACAGTCAACCTATTGAGTATGACATTCAAGCAGGTATTTTTTCCATCATTGTCATTTGTTTGCTGAACTTTTTTTTAACACATTTTAATAGTACATTTGGAGTGATGCTCGTTTATTCAAAAGCACTTAATACGTTCCCTCTCCTGAGTCCCCGATCTTGCCACTATATTTGCTCGTTAGTCGTCTATTAACACAAGTAGTCACTGAAGGTCATCACAGATGTCATCTATCGAAAAGTCAAAGTGCTTCTTCGGAGAATCAGAGCATGCTATAGCACAGAGGCAGGCCCATTGTGTCTGTACCCAGCTCCCAGTTAGTCCCACTCCCTTACTCTTCCTCAGAGCCCTGCAGATGTTTCCCTTTTAAATATTTATCCAATTCTCTCTTGGACGTCAATATTGAATCTGCTTCTGCCATCCTTTGTCGGTTTATTTCAAATCTTAGCAATTTGCTGTGTTAAAAAAAAAGTTTCTTCATCCTTCCTCCCAAAATGAGTCACTTCACACATCTCTGTATTACATTTCATCTGCCTGTGTATACCCATTTCACTCATCTTCAGAAAGTCTGTTACCATCCTCTGGACTGTTTAATACATTTCTAAATTTTTGTATCCTCTGGTAATTTTGAAATGATGCACTGTGGTCTAGTTAATCAAACGTAACTTGTCTTTAACAAATCCGTGCCACCTTGCGTTAATAAACCCATTATTTTCTAAATACCAATCAAACTTTCTCAGATTGCTGTTATTAAAATTTCTCCCACCAACAACATCGGGATTATCCCTCTGTCCTTTTATGAACAGGGTAGCATTTGCAACCCTCCCGTGCTCTGGCAAATCCCCTCTATCTAAAGATGATTGGAGGATTTTGACCAGAGCCTCTACAATTTCCAGCCTCACTTCCCTCAATAATCTCAGACGGACCCCAAGTGGACGAAGTGACTTTCCTACTTTGAGCAATGCCAGCTTTTAACTACCTCCTCTTCATCTATTTTTATCCTCCTGATTTCTGGACGCCTTTACTGGGACGTTGGCAACATCTTCTTCCTTAGTGAAGATTTCAATTGCACAATTATTCCAAATTTTATCAAGAGCAACCAAACGCAATGCAGCCAGGATTTAGTGTTCGGGCAGGATGTCTTGCTGCCAGGACCAAAAGTGGAATTCAAGTCCATATGGGTGGTTGGCAGGACCTGGGGCAGCATCTTAAAAGATGGCTACCAGCACTGCCATCCAATTAAGAATGGCGGCCCACCTCCTCAGAGCTCTTGGCCCAATCAGAGGGCTGACAGTTCAGCACCCAAACTGGACCATATAAAACAGTGGCTATCAGAGCAGGTCAAAGGTTAGGAATCCTGTGGTGAGTAACTCACCTCCTGACTCCCCAAAGCCTGTCCACCATCTACAAGGCAAAGTCAAGAGTGCGATGGAATACTCTCCACTTGCCTGGATGAATGCAGCTCTAGAAACATTCAAGAGGTTTGATACCAACTAGGACAAAGCAGCCTGCTGATTGGCACACCATCCACAAACATTCACGCCCATCGCACAGTGGCAGCAGTGTGTACGATCTACAAGATGCGCTGCCGAAGCTCACCAAGGCTCCTTAGACAGCACCTTCCAAACTCATGTCGCTGCCACCTGGATCAAAATCCTGGAACTCCGTCTCTAACAACATTGTGGGTGCACCTACATCACTTGAGCTACACCAGTTCAGGAAGTTAGCTCACCACCACCTAGAATCATAGAATTCCTACAGTGCAGAAGAAGGCCGTTTGTCCTATCAAGCCTGTGCCGACAACAATCCCCACCCAGGCCCCATCCCCATAACCCCACACATTTCCCCTGCTAATCCCCCTGACATGAAGAGTCAATTTAGCATAGCCAATCAACCTAACCTGCACATCTTTGGACTGTGGGAGGAAACCGGAGTACCCGGAAGAAACCCACACAGACACGGGGAGAATGTGCAGACTCCACACAGTTACCTGAGGCCGGAATTGAACCCGGGTCCCTGGCGCTGTGAAGCAGCAGTGCTAACCACTGTGCCACCATGCTGCCCTCCTCATGGGCAATGGATAATAAATGCTGACTTAGCCAGTGACACCCACATCCAGTGAATTAATGAATTTAGTAAAAGCGCCACAGATCGAGGGGGCCACTGCTGAGGCTACAGGAAGAACGAATACAAGATAATTTGTTTAAATTGACAGTGCTGGGACTGGGGAAGTCCTCGTCATTGGAGGATGTGCCCTCCAGCAGTACCAACGACATGAGGGTGGCCATCGCCACTGGTGGGGGGTGCCAGGGCAAAGTGCCTCCATGGACTGGCTTCCCTTTCTGGGAATCTGCTGGGAGGCTGCCAGGATTACCAACACGGTGGCAGGCCCTCCTCATGTAAAATGCGGGATGTGGCTATTATTTAACCATATAATTGATTTCATTAGCCCTACCAAAGCTGGCAGCCATGCCACTGAGGTTGCTGCCACTGGTAATACCCAGTGGTGGTGGGAAGATGTCAGACTCTCGTCCCAATGCCTTCCACCACCATTCTACGAGGCTTTCCGCTTCCTCTCACAGAGAGCTAGCAATATTCATCCTGTAATGTAAATCCTTCAGTCTCTTCACATGTTGGTGATGTACTGGAGGCCTTTTCAGATCAGAACTGTAAGAACTGAAGATGACATGAAGGCAGACACAGATTTATTGCTGCACGTTGGTCACGACAGAGTCATAATCACAAAGTTAACAGAATACTGAATAAAAGTATAAAATAAACTAGTGTGCAAGCCAGCTTGCTCTGGCCTCTGGTCAGCTCACACCTGGAGAGCCGCATGGAATTTTACCGGCACGTCCGCCCGAGCTTTGTACGATCCCGCCCAAGGCCAACAGAGAATGCCGTTCTCTGAACCTCGCCCACCTCCGGAATCGAGGCGGGCGTGCTGGTAAAATTCCGGCAGTTTCAATTACCAAAACACAAGAAGCCCTAAAACCCATAGAGAAAAGAGTCACAAGGCTGCTGCATGCATCAGAGAACTAAATATGGGCAAAGACTGGAGAAACGCGCCATTGTTGCTCTTAAAAAGGGCTTAGAGGTGTTATCACACAAATAATTAAATTAACAGACAAATAGGTGAATCAAAACACTGTGGCAGAAGCAGAAGATGGCACAAGGTCAAATCAAAGAACAACAATATTAGGACTGATATAAGAAAGTACTTCACACAAGCAGAAATTGGCATGTGGAATAGTTGTCCCTGAGGAGTGTAGAGAGTGAAAATCCAGAAACCATTCAGAGAAATATTTGAAGCAGAGGTTTAGCTACAGGGCAACGGAGAGAGAATGGGGACTGGGATTAGTCTGGGATTAGTAAAATAAAACTGACATCACCAAGACTGAGTGACCTTCTGCAGTGCTTTAAACGGTTTCACGATACGGGGTGAGGACTGTAAGCCTTTTCTGCATGGATGTGTTTAGATGGACTGTATAATCTTTTTCATCTATATCTGTCTTGTGATCTTACCAGCATGTCCCAGTTTATTATTTTGATGCGAGTTTGCCACTTGTAGCACTTCCTTCTCCAAGTGTGGAGGCGATCACTTCATTTTCAGTTTTTTTGGTTTAAACTCTCTGCATTGTTTCTAATAGCCTGGTTGTTACCATGACTATCTCAAAGGGTTAACCCTTGCTGGACGATGTTCTACATTATGTTGGATGGTTGGGAGGTGTGCTCCAGGCCTCGAAACTGATTAGAAAATCTGTGTGTTGTGGTTGAGAGATCAAGGGGGGAAGTTGATGAATGTCATAGCAAAGGTTGGCAGCATGGGAGGGGAGTGCCCCGCATCCCAGTCTCTGATTCACTGATCAAGGTTGCTCTCAGTTCATTAACTTTCTGCTAAGCCTCACGCTCAGTGTGAGCCGAGTTCAATTTTCAAGCCTATCAGTGCAATCTGGTTGCATTCCCACACACTTTTACTGCTTTACTATCTTTGAACATTTCATGCACAAATATTGTACCATTTAACCCTTTCAGTGGTCTGGTTTGGGACAACTCATGTTTATTAATTGATGAACTATATGTATTCAGCCAGGCCTGTTACTGTTCATACCAGAATGTGAATGTTTCCCTCTCTCCCCAAAGACTCAGAGTGCAGGCTACTGGTCTGAATAATTCTACATATTACAGAGAAATAATCTGTAGTTTGAGTTTATTCAATTAAACATTAAAAATGATCTCCATTGTGCCAATAAATTGGCCGCTCTGTTAAGCTTGCAAATTCCTCATGGTCCAAAAAATAAGGGATAAAGAATTTTCCTATGGAATGATGAGAAAAAGAGCTGAAATATTTCTCAACCCGCCCCGAGAGCAGTCGGACGATGTCTGCAGTATCTCATCCGGCACTGACCACACAAATTTCTGGCATCATTTGTAGCAGTTGAAAATATCTCCGCCGTATAATCATATTCCTCCCCTGTCCTTCTTGTTTGTTTAGTCTCTTGCTTTTTTTCAAATTCATCACAACCGGAGATCAAACCTGGTGCAGACTTTAGCGAAGAACTGGCACAGATGCAATGGAAGAAAGAATTTGCATTTATTTAGCACCTTTCATACCTCAAGATATCTCAGTACCAGTAGAATGCAGCCACTATTGTAATATGAGAACTGTGGCAGCCGCTTTGCACACAACAGGATCTTGTGTTTCCTTTCAGAAATATTTTCTACCAGATTTTTTCCGTCCCGTAGAAGATATTAACTTCTTGCCGGCGCTCAGTACCATGGCTGTCATCTAGTATCTCACCCAAATAACCATTCTTCACGCATGAGCCAAGGCAGTGTATATCAATAGATTGGCGAACATAATAACTGAGCCACACCTCATCATTGAAACATAGAAACTAGAAGCAGGAGTAGGCCATTTGGCCCTTCGAACCTGCTCCGCCATTCATCTTGATCATGGCTGATCATCGAATTCAGTATCCTGATCCTCCCCCCTTCCCCCCATATCCCTTGGTCCCTTTAGCCCCAAGAGCTATATCCAATTTCTTCTTGAAATCGGACAATATTTTGGCCTCAACTACTTGCTGTGGTAGCGAATTCCACACATTCATCACCCTCTGGGGGAAGAAATTTCTCCTCATCTCAGTTCTAAAAGGTTTACCCCTTATTCTCAAACTATGACTCCCAGTTCTGGACTCCCCCACCATTGGGAACATTCTTTCTGAATCTACCCTGTTGGAATTTTATAAGTTTCTATGTGATCCCCTCTCACACACGTCACTAGATAGCGATCAGGAACACAGTAACGCTGGCTGATTTTATCATTCATGAGGACAACCTACTCCACCACATTTGAGATCAGCAGCTTCACCAAGGTTGGAAGTCAAACCTAGTGCAGGCATTAGTAAAGAACTGGCACCGATGCAATAAAAGAAAGAAGTTGGATTTATCAGGAGATCCCACCATGCTTCAAAAGCAAGGAAGCAATTGTAATGCAGGGAATGTGGCAGTAAAATTTTCACACAGCAAAGAGCAGTGAGGTAAATGACCAGGTGATCTATTTGTAGTGATGCTGGTTGAGGGACAAATGTTGACCAGGTATTGGGGAAATCTCCCTGCAGTTCTTCAAATAGCGCTACAGTTACATCCAGCTTGAGAGGGGCCTCAGTTAAATGTCTCATCTGAAAGACAGCACCTCAGACAATGCAGCGGTCCCCCAGTGCTGTATTGGTGTGCCAGTCTGTCTGCTCAAGTTTCTGGAGTGGGACTCGAACCCACAAACTCAGATAAGACTGTTGCCATCGAGCTGGGGAGGGCTGCTTGGACTCCAATTCTTCAGTGAAACCTTCCGGTCTGTGTAATTGGGACCAGCAGAGTCTGTCATAACAATCAGAAGAAGTTTTTATGTCGGGACATTTGTCACTGTTGGAGAGATGAAAATGTAAAACAGGAGAATGTGGAGACAAAAAAACATTCTCTATCGAAAATCGGGCACATTGTCAATAATTTTGTGTTCCATGGGTAAAATGTTGGTGCTATTTTCTCACATTTCCTCTCAGTACAGCCCTGTGCTTTAGATTGGAGTCAACGTACCGACAGAGTAAACACTGGTTTGCTGGGTGGCTGTATCTTGGTTTTCTTGATTTTAAATTGCAAAATTTCAGAAAGCATGTGGTATTTAGTGAATGAAGGCGATCTGATGCAATTAGAATTTTAACAAAGTGAATCAATAGATCTCTGTAATTAGCAAAAAAAAACAACATTCAGCGATAACTTCACGGAGGTTTAGCACCAATTTGCGAACATCTGTGCCAGTCCTGGCTGGATAGGTGGTTAACGATGTATAGCTTAGGAAAATTGTGTGTAATTATATGTCTGTGACCTAAAGCTTACTGAGGCAAATTGACAAACTATGAACCTGATATCCCCAGCAGTGTTTCCCAAACATTGGGTTTCTATTTATAATTGTCTTATTGCGAAGGAGATATGAGGACCGGAATTTTACCGGGCACCCGCCCTGGATTCGGGGCAGGCGAGGCTCGCAGATCGGCATTCTCCGTTTGCCCAAGGCGGGATCTTTCAAGCCTCGGGCGGGCGAGGCGGTAAAATTCCAGTAGAGATGTTCGTTCTGAGGAATGGAACGTTTCCCACAAAAGCATCAGACGTTCCTGGATCAGGTGTGCTGCAGGAAGCTGACTCCACTCTGTCCCGCAATGTTTCTCAATCTTGTCAAGAGAAAAAGGTTTAAAGTTTATTTATTAATCATAAGTACATTAACATTGCAATGAAGTTACTGTGAAATTCCCCTAGTCGCCACACTCCGGCATTTATTTGGGTCAATGCATCTAACCAGCACGTCTTTCAGAACGTGGGAGGAAACCGGAGCACCCGGAGGAAACCCACGCAGACATGGGGAGAACGAGCAAACTCCACATAGAAAGTGACCCAAGCCAGCAATCGAACCTGGATCCCTGGCGCTGTGAGGCAGCAGTGCTAACCACTGTGCTACCGTGCCGCTATTCCCCTGGATGCCCCGGGCTGCACCATGGTGACAGTGTTCCTCTTCCCACACCAGCCAATATGTGCCCTCTCAATGAGATTTGCATTCTCAGCCAAATTTGGGGCAGTTTTATGCTGGGAACTGGCAGAGACTGGCATGCCCTGTTATCCTGACCAGTTCTGTTCGTAGAACATAAGGATATCAGATGGTTTCTGTACAGCTACAATATGTCTAAAGCAAAGGCAGCAAGCAATTTCCCCAAAAGCCAGTCTTGGGTGAACAGAAATTGGCTTTTAACAAGAATTTACTGTAGCCTGTAGATCTCTGTGCTGACACTGCGTCCTGTGGAATAACGCGTGGCAGAGAGATAATAAAAAGCAGAAATCCACAGTTTCTGTTTTGTGACCTCGGGATAAACCAGCTTTGTTTACATAATTTTGATGTGAAAATATAACATTTCTTAGTCACAGGACACCCAGTTCTAGCTAAATATGGTGCAGAAATGTATAATGAATTATTTTATTTATACCTCACATTACTGATTAATAATTTAGGAATGACTCTCTTTGATTTAACTCAATTTATTTTAAACATTTGGAAGAGCGACTGTTGACCCCAGGCGAATACATGAACAAGATGGGAATGGAAGGATGCGGACTCCGTAAGTGCTAACGGTTTTAGTTTAGGCAGGCATCACGATCGGCGTGGGCTGGAAGGGCTGAAGGGCCTGTTCTTGTTCTGTACTGTTCTTTGTTCTTTGATCCAGAGCACCAACATTCTCCACCTTGGAACAGTAAGTGGCACCTTTATCCCAAGTGACAGATGCGCTCTGATTTCTGTCTGAAATCACCAGTCGAGTTCTAGAATTCTAGAGCTCAACGTGTCCTGGTTCCCCCCACGCCGACACTATAGTTAAGAAAGCCCACCAATGCCTCTACTTTCTCAGAAGACTGAGGAAATTTGGGCATGTCAGCTACGACTCTTACCAACTTTTACAGATGCACCATAGAAAGCATTCTTTCTGGTAGTATCACAGCTTGGTATGGCTCCTGCTCTGCCCAAGACCGCAATAAACTACAAAAGGGTCGTGAATGTAGTCCAATCCATCATGGCTACTGCCCCATCCCTTCCATTGACTCTGTCTACACTTCCCGCTGCCTCGGCAAAGCAGCCAGCATAACTAAGGACCCCACGTACCCCGGACATTCTCTCTTCCACCCTCTTCCAATGGGAAAAAGATACAAAAGTCTGAGGTCACATACCAACCGACTCAAGAACAGCTTCTTCCCTGCTGCTGTCAGACTTTTGAATGGACCTACCTCGCATTAAGTCGATCTTTCTCTACACCCTAGCTATGACTGTAACACTACATTCTGCGCTCTCTTGTTTCCTTCTTTATGAACGATATGTTTTGTATAGCACGCAAGAAACAATACTTTTCACTGTATGCTGATACATGTGACAATAATAAATCGAATTAAATCAAATAGAAGTGCTCTCAGCCTAGAATCCAATAGCTCTAATAATGTTTGCATAGCCCTGATGCCAAATATTCTAAAATTAGATTGGAGAAACATTTCATTCATGGTATCGTGGGCAGACCCAGTGTATTACTGCAGCCACACAAACAAAAAGTTCTGGTCCGGTCCTCAGTCTATGCTCGGTTAGCTGATTTCGCCCAGACAGCAGGCAAAATGTTACAATTGGTCTTGAGATAAGTAGTCTGTAAAGGGGAGAAATCAGCTGGAAAGGTGTGGCCATGGGTGTGATGCTTTTCTCATATGAGTATCCTTCCAAAACTGACTGCACACTTAAGGAATGGCCATTTGAGTGAGGTACCAAAACTTGGCTGGCACTCAATCCATTGCATGAGTCATGACATCTCAGACTGGACGGGTGGGAATTAGGTAGAGAGAGATATCAGCGTTGGCTAATGAGTTTCTATAAGCTTTTTCACAGCCAGGATTCCGAGCTGTGTCAATTCCAAGGTGGGGAAGCGTTAGGGTTAAAATCCAACCACTCCCTACAGGACAGAAGGAAAAAACACCCAGCTACTCGCACAGTTCTGGTTCTCTGCTCATGGATAAATATTGGCAGAGGCTGATTAGCTCTTCCCCTCCTTGGCTGTGGAATAATGATTGATAAAAGATTCCTGAAGAAAGCAGGAAGTAGGAAAATTCTTAACCAGACAAGCTGTTAAATGTCAACAGTGGTTCAGTTGGTAACTCTCCCAGCTGTAAGCCAGAGCCTGTGAATTCAATTCCCACTCAAAAGACTTGGGCACATAAATCTAGGCTGACACTCCAGTGCAGTACTGAGGGAATGCTGCACTGTTGGAGGTGTTGACTTTTGGATCAGTTGTGAAACCGAGGCCCTGAGCTCTTAGGCGGATATAAATGTATGGGCGGCACAGTGGTTAGCACTGCTGCTTCACAGGACCAGGGACCCGGGTTCGATTCCCGGCTTGGGTCACTGTCTGTGTGGAGTTTGCACATTCTCCTCGTGTCTGCGTGGGTTTCCTCCGGGTGCTCCGGTTTCCTCCCACAGTCCAAAGATGTGCGGGTTAGGTTGATTGGCTATGCTAAAAACTGCCCTTAGTGTCCTGAAATGTGTAGTTTAGAGGGATTAGTGGGTAAATACGTAGGGATATGGGGGTAGGGCCTGGGTGGGATTGTGGTTGGTGCAGACTCGATGGGCCGAATGGCCTCTTTCTGTACTGTAGGGTTTCTATGAAATGTATGGGTGGCACGGTGGCACAGTGGTTAGCACTGCTGCTTCACAGGACCAGGGACCCGGGTTCGATTCCCGGCTTGGGTCACTGTCTGTGTGGAGTGTGCATGTTCTCCCCGTGTCTGCGTGGGTTCCCTCCGGGTGCTCCGATTTCCTCCCATATTCTGAAAGGTGTGCTGATTAGGTGCATTGACCCGAACAGGTGTCTCACTGTGGTGACTCAAGGAATTTCAGAGTAACTTCATTGCAGTGTTAATGTAAGCCTTACTTGTGACTAATAAATAAACTTTAAATGATCCCATGACACTATTTCCCTCAAAAACAGCATTGAAAAGGATCATCATCTGGTCATGACCAGATTGCTGCCATGTTTCCTGTGGTACAACAGTGGCAACATTCCAAAAGTACTTCATTGATTCTAAAGCGATTTGGGACATCTTGTGATTATGAAAAGCACGAGATACATACGGTCTTTCTTTCATATAAAACTACTAATTTTATTCTCTTTTTTCTAAAATGTTCACTGTCTCTTCATTACAGTATCTTATTGTTTCTTTCAGGGCTCCAATCTCCTTGCTAAACCTTCTCTCCTGCTAACTTAGCTCGGTTGGCACTGTCTGTCTGTCCTTCATCTGCCCTTATTCCGAAGATTGACTGTACGATGAGCAATCTCTCTTAACTGATTTCTATTCTGCGCTGCCCTACCTGCCTGTCCCATAGAGATGCAAATTCACATTCTGATTTTATCCATCCGTGGCATCTTGGGTCTTTCTTTTCCAAGTCTTTGGCTTGGCATTACCTTCTAAGTACTTCTCTCCCATTCACATGTCCGAATATGTGAGCTTCCTTGATATCAAACAAGTTCGTCTTAACAGCAGCTTTTTCGAGCACCCACTGGTTTGTCCCCTGAGCCGCCCATGACACATGTCCACCTTTCCTTTCAAATCTTCTTAGCCGAGCATCACCATTCTTCTTGATCATCCAGCTTTCATAGCCATACATTGTCACCAGTCACACAAAGGCTTTCAGAAGATGAATTTTTGTTGTAATCGAGATGCTGTGGCTTTCCCATACTCTTTTAAGTGAGTTCCTAATGTCGTGATCCTTGTTAGATCTAGCCCAAATCTCTCAGGTAGACTCTATGGGCAGGAATTTCCGGCCACGCTCGCCCTAGACCGGAAAATCCCACCTGAGGTCAACAGATCTTTGTATGGTCCGCCCCAGCCTGCGACGATTCCCGCGGCAGGCAGGACGGGAAAGTTCCCCCCCATTATCTTCCAAGATGAGTGACCCAAGATAGCAGAAGGTATCAATCTATTGGCACTAGTCTTTCACCATAAACTGCCACATCCTTTCTTTCACCAGGCCACCAAACTAACTCTGACCAGAGGTTTTTCATTTCTTTTTGTTACTTCTGACAACAGAAAGGGCGGCACAGCGGTTAGCACTGCTGCCTCACAGCGCCAGGGACCCGGGTTCAATTTCTAGCCTCGGGTCACTGTCTGTGCGGAGTTTGCATGTTCTCCCCATGTCTGCGTGGGTTTACTCTGGATGCTCTGGTTTCCTCCCACAGTCCAAAGATGTGCAGGTTAGGTGGATTGGCCGTGCTAAATTGCCCCTTAGTGTCAGGGAGACTAGCTAGGGTAAATGCCTGGGATTATGGGGATAGGGCCTGGGTGGGATTGTGGTCAGTGCAGACTCGATGGGCCGAATGGCCTCCTTCTGCACTGTAGGATTCTATGAACAGGAAGTTGGTTGCCCCTTTTTCCAACATTCCAAGTTCAATGATTCACCAAACTGCCTATCTTTTTTCTTTGTTCATTGGCAGATACTTTTGCTGGGTTCAAATGGCTAACAGTCCTAACAGTAATAGGTGCAGATGTTTGCTGGGAGCCTCAGGTGAGATGATGAATTCGCCATTGTCTCTGGTTGTTGTGTAAATATATCTTCAGTGCCTGGTTCATTAAAGTATAACTCCTCTTTGTAAACCTATATGAAACAATTTTAATTTAAAACATACATCTAAATGTTACTAGTGTGCAATTTTTTTCTGTGGATGAATATCAAGAACCTTGAATCTTGAGAGTAAGGCAATAAGAATCGCTTAGGTGCATTGAAATTCTGTGCTGGGATTAGGTAGACAGTTATCTGGTGCACGGGGAGTTTTAACATCGTTGTTCACAAACACAAATGGTTTTGATAAGTAAAGGAGAAACTGGCAGAACATTGATTGGTAACCAGAGAACACAGATTCGAGATAAGAAAGAACAAAAAAGGAAATGAGGTGAAATGTTTTTTAATGCAGCGAGTTGCTATGATCTGGAATACATTGCCTGAAAGAGTAGAAGAAGAGGATTCAATAGTAATTTCAAAGGGGGAATTGGATGAATACTTGAAGGGGAACAATTTATAGAGCCATGGAGGAAAGACAGGGGAGTGACACAATTTGAATAGCTCTTGCAAAGAGCTACCAAATACCTGATGGGCTGAATGGCCTATTTCTGTACTATATGTTTCTGAGTCCATCTGTTCCAAACACAGCGATTAGTGATGTAAAGCTATCCCTGTAATGTGCCAGTCTGGCTCTAAAGGTCCTTTTTATTTCCACCCAAGCCACAATGCAGCTCCTATTTAATACTGATTTATTTATTGAGTTATATTAAAAGAGAGCAAGTCTAAAGCTGGTCAGAGGCTTTGAAGAGTCAGACAAATTTACAAAGATAGTTGCACTCAGTCTATCACTGTATGGTTAAAATTGAATTAGATCCAAAAAAAATCAAGCCACACATTCTGGGTAACAGAAAAACTACACGCAAAGCTCTTGGCACAACATCAGGAAAAAGGATTTGCATCAAACTGACAGATTAAAAAGGTATGAGATTGGATAAGTGATTACTTGTGAGAATGTTTTCCAGTTATTGAGGACACTGATCTGCATAGAGTTTGATGTTAGAGTTGATCTCTGGAGCAGGTGTTCATTGACCTTTCAGATTTCAGGTGGAGAATGCCAAAGGCAGACACTTGGAGAATATGAAGTCAAGACTTGTATTTGTGTGGCTCTCATCACCAAACTGTAGGAAAACACGATGCAGCAAGGTAAATCTTGAAGCACAGCCACCATTCAGAACAGGGAAAATCCCAGCTTTTTAGTGGCGCTGGTTGAGGTAAGAATGTTGGGAGGACACCAGGAGAAATTCATTTGGTGCCAAGGGACATTAATGTCTTGGGAAAGGGCATCCGAACAAATCAGTATTAAAAAGGGGCCTAGCCATCTGACTGGATTTATTGGGGGGTGGCACAAGCCACATGAAGGTATTAACAATCTCTTTATTGCCAGTTTAGTGGTATTTCTGTACCCTCTTCTCAGGGAGGGCATCATCCACTCTGATTATTTCACTTCTCTGTTTAGCAGATACAAACCCCAACTTATCAACTGTCTCTATTGTACCGTGGTGATCAGGACCTTTTCATTCAGGACACATGTATCAGCTGTGGTTCAGTGCGAGCACCCTACTAGCTGAGTTAGGAGATAATAGTTCAAGTTCTGCTACTGAGGGAATATTAAGAGGGGCAGGTTGTGTAGGTTGGTGGAGGTGGTGAAGGGGACTACAGGGTCATGAATGTCTGGATTCCCCTGCTTCCTGTGGCGTTTTCACAGCCTGCCTCTTCTGAGTACCTTTCTCCACCCAGATATCAGCCTGATTGACAGGCTTGACTTCTGGTTGGATGGGGAGGACTCGAGAGGAGGCCACAGGAGCAGGAGTCTCCGATCTCCAAAGTTGGTTGGGGATCTTGGTGGGGATCACAGGGGTTTCCAATCCGCTGCCTCAGATTTCTTTGTATGGGTGGGCTATAGAGTGGAAAGCAGTCTTCCTCCTCCTGACCCACAAGAAGTGCTGTCTTGGCATTTAGCTTTACTTAGAAGCTGCTCTCGCCTCTATTCAATTGCTGAATATCCAACAGTTTGGGGAACCCAGCCGCCCACTGCAAAGCAGGCTAAGCCCGAAACTGCTATCCTCATTGAAACATTGATAATGACTCCCCACCTCCTGGGAACGGTTTAGCTGCCTTCCCTTGAATGTGGATGTTGGGATTGGTTTTATAGTTTGAAAATTTTAACGTCTGACCCAAGCTCACCTCATCTGTTTATTGTGGTTAAAACTGAGTCCATAATCTAGGCTGAAACTCCACTGCATTACAGACGGAGTGCTGCACTGTCAGAGGTGCCCTCTTTTGGATAAAACTGTTTGCCAAGGCTCAATCTGCCTCTCAGATCCATGACACTATTTGAAGAAGAGAAGGGGAGTTCCCTTAGTGTCCTGGCCAACTTTGCTACCTCAAGCAATATCACAAAACAGCTTATGTAGTCAGTTAGTTGAATGTTATTTTGGTACCATGTTGTGTGTAAATTGGCAGCTGCATTTTATGACATTACAACAATGAATACAATTCTAAAGGACTCGATTGACTGTGGAGTGTTTTGCTCGTGAAAAGTGTGATTAAAATTCATGTTTTCTCTTGCTCTGTTTCTCAAATCATACCATATTCTTGCGGCCATTACCTATCTGGGGTTCATTCTATCATTTATCATTGTGGGCAGAATTTAATCTTGCCCCCACCGAGGCAAGTTTGGAGGCAAGGTGAGGGGGGGGGCATTTAATCAGGTGGGTAACTTCCCATCTATGCCTTGATTAAGTTTGGGGTGGGCAGGCTCCTGGACAGCTTTCCCACCCCGCTGCCAATTGAGGCAATGCCCACAGGAACTCATCCTGCCTCTGCTGGTATTCACATAAGAACATAAGAACTAGGAGCAGGAGTAGGCCATCTGGCCTCATTAGCCTGCTCCGCCATTCAATAAGATCATGGCTGATCTTTTTGTGGACTCAGCTCCACTTACCCACCCACTCACCATAACCCTTAATTCCTTTACTGTTCAAAAATTTATCTATCTTTGCCTTAAAAACATTCAATGAGGTAGCCTCAACTGCTTCACTGGGCTGGGAATTCCACAGATTCACAACCCTTTGGGTGAAGAAGTTCCTCCTCAACTCAGTCCTAAATCTGCTTCCCCTTATTTTGAGGCTATGCCCCCTAGTTCTAGTTTCACCTGCCAGTGGAAACAACTTCCCTGCTTCTATCTTGTCTATTCCCTTCATAATCTTATATGTTTCTATAAAATCTCCCCTCATTCTTCTGAATTCCAATGAGTATAGCCCCAGTCTACTCAGTCTCTCTCCTCATAAGCCAACCCCTCAACTCCGGAATCAACCTAGTGAATCTCCTCTGCATCCCCTCCAGTGCCAGCATATCCTTTCTCAAGTAAGGAGACCAAAACTGTACACAGTACTCCAGGTGTGGCCTCACCAGCACCTTATATAGCTGCAACATAACCTCGCTATTTTTAAACTCCACCCCTCTAGCAATGAAGGACAAAATTCCATTTGCTTTCTTAATTACCTGCTGCACCTGCAAACCAACTTTTCATGCACAAGGACACCCAGGTCCCTCTGCACAGCAGCATGCTGCAATTTTTTACCATTTAAATAGTAGTCCATTTTGCTGTTATTCCTACCAAAATGGATGACCTCATATTTACCAACATTGTCCTCCATCTGCCAGACCCTCGCCCACTCACTTAGACTATCTACATCCCTTTGCAGACTTTCAGCATCCTCTGCACCAGAGGACGCTGAAAGTCTGCTTTCCTCATGGCTACTGCCCCATCCCTTCATCACCCAGAAGTGAGCAAAGGGATGGGGCAGTAGCCATGAGGAAAGCCCGAAAGGTTTTTGTTTGTGTCTCCCAGAGAAGTCCCTCGTTGTCAAGAACTCGGTGCCTAATCGAGGGAGCCTGTATCGGGAAAGGGGATGTTTGGGGTTGTCCGATGCTATTGGGAGGTCACTAGTGGTTCCGCCGCAGGAAAAGTTTGGGAAACCCTGATATAACTGATGTGGGATCAAAACATCAGCTTCCACTTGACGGCTGAGAGTGGCACTCCCCTGCCCTTGTCTCCGACCACCCCTCTCAGCGCCTTCCCCTGTTCCCACAAACTCCACTTGCAATCCAGATCCTGCCCTCACTCACCTGTGGATTGGGCCCCTCACTGATACTAGGTTTCTGGTTGGTGCGCTGATGCCAGCTACCACTGCTCCCCCAGTGTAATGCCCGCAATGCAGAGCTGATGGCCTCTGATTGGGATTGCAGTCCGATCCTGGGAAAGGCCCGATGCTAACCAGTTAATACAATAAGCCCTCCCCAAAGGAGGTGATACCTGACTGTCACTGGCTCTTCAGCCAGTGGGCAAGAGCCCTGCCACCTGGGTTAAATTTCACCCTGTATGTGTGAAGAGCTTTCTTGTCTCAGTCTTAAATTTGCATTTGTCTACTTGAAGCTGTGTTTCCTGGTCATGCAGTTATAATTATTTTGAAGCAATGTTCCAGATTTCTTTTTCAATATTGTTATCTATTTTAGATAGCTCTGTAGGGCCATATACAATGAGCTGAAACATCCTTCTAAAGATTCTCAGTGACATTATCGTTAACAAGATAGATTCTGGTGAAGTGCGACTCCTATTCACAAAATTTTGATGTTGCAAATAAACTTTTATGTCTTCTTACCACAAAAACCAAAATCTGGGAAATTTCTTTGCTACTTGCTTAGATCTCTCTTTTTCCTACCTTTCTGTCTGATGAGCTACCAAAAGCCAGTTGATGCTGAGAGGCTGTTCAGAGAGGCACAGAACCAGCCCTAGGGTAACTCTCCTTCCTACAGAGAAGGTGTCTGGCATCTATTAGATAGCTGCCCTCAGTGACCCTGCTGAGATTGGGGCCTCAGTGATATGGGGGGAGCCTCAAGTCTGTGGTCCCAACACTACTCTGGAAGTGAGCATTGGTGCTCCCACCCCTGCATCGGTGCTACACCTCCTCAGAGAAATCACACTATAAGACCTCTTCATCTGCCATCGAGTAGAAGCTGATGTGTGGTTCCCAAATCAGTTATAGCAAATTTTTCTAGCCACAGAACCGCTAGTGACATCCCAAGAGCATTGGGGAACCCTAAACATTCTCATCATGTCGATGGCATGTTTTGGCTCCCTTACATGAATCCCCTACCACAGACCCCCTCACAAAGCATTTATTTTATTTGCCAGAATTTGCTTTTTCTAATGTGTTCCCAGGCTGTAATTGACACTGGCAAGGTAACAATTTCTCTTACTGGGTAATCGTGTTTTGCCTCTGCCACTCCTTCACAGCATAGCCCGCTCCTTCACTCACCCAGCAAGAGAAAAACAAAATTAACTGGCCCATCACAGCCCAGCCTCTCGGAGCCTAGCTGACTAATGAGGCCATCAGAAGCCAATGCTCAGAGAGGCCAGGCTCTGATTGGTCAATATGATTTTTTGTTTGATTTGTGACCCTTGCTCTTCCTCAAATCTTTGCTTCTTCAACTGACTTACACACACATTACAGTTCTTTTTTTCAGGATTTAAAAGAAAATGCTGCCTTTTGGTCACATAGCTGCCAGAGCTTCTGTGGAATCCCAGGAGGCCTCTGGCGGATCCCCAGGGTTCCGTGGCCCTCCGTTTGGGAGCCGCTGGGTCATATAATCTGGTTCACATTCTGAACATTGATGTTGCTGAGCCTGGGCCTCTCTATCTCAAAGTTATGTCTCTTCCGTTTTTCCACTAGGCATTCCCAGTGAATCTCCACTGAAAACAGGGTTAGGTAGTATAGTGATCATGTTCCTGAGTCCATAATTTGGTCAACTTATATTTATCCAAACTTTTGCTACCGCAATCAAACTACTCCAAATCTATTCATCCATTAATCCTGAGATTACCAACCTTCATAGAATCATAGAATCCCTACAGTGCAGAAGGAGGCCACTCAGCCCATTGAGTCTGTACTGACTGTCTGACAAAGTATATTACCCAGGCCCTTTCCTCAACCCTATCCCCGTAACCCCACACATTTACCATAGCTATTCCATCTAACCGTGGGACACTAAGGGGCAATTTAGCATGGCCAGTCCACCTAACCTGCAAACCTTTCAGACTGTGGGAGGAAACCAGAGCACCCGGAGGAAATCCACGGAGATACAGGGAGGACCTGCATACTCCACACAGACAGTCACCCAAGGGTGGAATTGAACCCAGGTCCCTGGTGCTGTGAGGCAGCAGTGCTAACCACTGTGCCACCTTCACTGGCTCCGGATATGACAACACCTCATTTTTAAAACCCTCATTCTCGTTTCCAAATCCCTCCATTACCTCATCCTTCCCTATCTGTATAGCATCCTCCAGACCGTACAAGCCTTCGAGATCTCTGCATTCCTCCAATTCTGGCTTCCTGCATGCACATCTCTGATTTTATATGCTGCATTGGCGGATGTGCTTTCATCTATCAAGGCCCGAAGCTTTGAAATTCTCTCCCGAAACCTGTACGCCTCTTTATCTCCCTCTCCTGTTCTGTGATGCTAATAAAATCCTACCTCTTTGATCAAGCTTCTTGGCATTCTTCCTGATTTCTCCTTATGTGACCTGATGTCAAAATGTTTTTATTATCGCTCTTGTTAAGTGCCTTCAGACATTTTTTACTATGTTAATGTGCTATATAAAGGAAAGTTGTTATTAACCCAGAGGCTTGGACAAATAATCCTGTGAATGTTGCACCGTTTTCATTTTACAAATATATATTTAAACTGATTCCCAGTGAAGTTGAAGGCAATTTTTATTTTATTTGAGTTTTATTGTTGTTACTGAGGGAGACAAATAGAACTGGAATAAGGAATTATTAGTTATTAGGTGAGGTTAAAGTAAGAGGGAATGGAGTAAGGTTTAATTTAGGGTTACAATCCATGTCTGTGGATGCACAGGACATGATGAATAAGTTGGGTGAGGTGTGGGTGCAGATAACCAAATGAGAATATCATCTTCTGGCAATAACGGAGACCTGGCTCAAAAAAAGGACAGGACTTGATGGTAAATAATCCTGGATACAAGTTGTTCAGTAAAGATAGGGAAGGACAGAAAGGAGGAGGCATGGCACTATTGATCAGGACAATATTATAGTGCTGTAAAGTGATGATGTCCGGGGGGGGGCGTCGAGGACAGAATCTATTTGGTTAGAGCCGAGAAACAGTACCATTACATGAGTGGGTATTCCCACCAACTAGTGGAAAAGATGTAGGGGAACAGATTTGCAAGGAAATTACAGATAAGTTGAAAACCTGTAGAGTACTTGTAATGAGGATACTATAATTACCCTAATATAGACTGGGATAGTAACAGTGATTTGATTTGATTTATTATTGTCACTTGTACTTGCATGCAGTGAAAAGTATTGTTTCTTGCATGCTATACAGACAAAGCATACCGTTCATAGAGAAGGAAAGGAGAGAGTGCAGAATGTAGTGTTACAGTCATAGCTAGGGTGTAGAGAAAGATCAACTTAATGTGAGGTAGGTCCATTCAAAAGTCTGATGGCAGCAGGAAAGAAGCTTTTCTCGAGTCGGTTGGTATGTGACCTCAGACTTTTGTAACTTTTTCCCAACAGAAGAAGGTGGAAGAGAGAATGTCCAGGGTGTGTGGAGTCCTTAATTATGGTGGCTGCTTTTCCGAGGCAGCAGGAAATGTAGACAGAATCACTGGATGGGAGGCTGGCTTGCGTGATGGACTGAGCTTTGTTCATGACTCTTTGTAGTTCCTTGCGGTCTTGGGCAGAGCAGGAGCCATACCAAGCTGTGATACAACCAGAAAGAATGCTTTCTATGGGGCATCTGTAAAAGTTGGTGAGAGTCATAGCTGACATGCCAAATTTCCTTAGTCTTTTCTTAGGGTAAAGGGCAGTGAAGATAAGTGATTTTAGCATTTTTATATTTTTGTATTTTGAATTCAGCAATTGTTATTATTCTGCAACAGGTTAGCAAGATCATAAAAAACCAAACCAAGCACTAGGCTTTATTGTCGAGGGATGGAATTGAGAAGTGGGAAGGTTATGCCAAACTTGGAACAAACCTAGAATATCGCGCACAGTTCTGGCTGCTATATTATGAAAAGGATATAGAGGCGCAAAATGTCTAGTCGTGTCCAGAAAGAAAATCAAACCAGAATTGAGATTACCATGAAGAAAGGGTCAGACAGATGGACAGATTTTGTTACCTGGGAAGTACGTTAACATCGGACAGAAAGCACAGCCAGGAAATGAAACAAAAGAAGGCAATGTCCAAACAATCATTTCAAAAAATGAGAATGATTATGATCAACTCAAAATTAGCCTGAACACAAAGCTGGGATGCTGGGAGGAGAGCTTGTTGCTTTGAACTGCAATCACTTTCAATGATGAAGAGAAAGCTGCTAAACGCAAAGGCTAGTGATTTACTGAAAATCACATGACAGAGACAAGTTTTGGACCTGTTGATTTAGAACTGAGTGGCCATGAATTCCTTCTCCCATTCGGATTGAGCGGGTTCAGCCATAGGAGCGGAAAACATCGTGAGAAGGCCAAAGTCGCATTTTATATCAGCGTAAATACATGACGCAATTGTTTGCCACCCCTGTCAGTGACAAAGCTCATTCCCTGATGTTTGGCATCGGGAACATCACTTAAATATATTAACATATAACTATCAGGGTCTTACGACTGAATCATTATCCCTCCCGTAAGAAAATCCATCCACGTTGGAGTGATGTCGGAACGGTGTGAAACCTGAATGGTCTCCCAAGGCATGTACCTGGTGAGCAGACCTCCCAGGAGAGCTCAGATGTATGTATCCAGACACTACCCTGACACTGCCCAGGCAGTACTAAGAGATTGTGCCCAGTCTGTGCCAGGAGAGGTTCCCGGGCAGTGCCCAGGGGGCTTGGGATGCAGAGGAGTGTTGCAAGGTGAAATCCTTTGCGCTGTGGTGGCCTTTAAAAATGGCGTCCCATTCCTTGAATGACTAAGTTACGGCGGGTGGGTGAATTAGAGGCTGTATTTTGTGGGATCCACATTATTTTCTTCATAGTTTGGGACTACACAGCAGAGAAAGCCACCGTTGTTGTTAGTGGCTTCAACACTACCTTTCCTGCCTGCCATCGGCCTTTGCCGATTTCCAGGAAAATCTCATCCAATGTTTTTTTGCGGAATAAATCAAGAAGGAAGGCAGTCTTAATTGGCTTTCTCCCTGCCTTGCCTTAAATTCTGTGTGTGATTAACAACCTGAAGCCCGATGATCCTCATCTGGGTATAACTTGTCTGCATTTGGAAACCAGAAAGGCTGAGACAGGAAGAATTGATCCATCTCTATGCTCTCCCCCACATCAAAGCCCCATTTGTGAGAACCTCCAGACATCTACTGGGACCAGCTTCACATGAAGGAGCTCCAGATCAACAGCATCCAAACCCTGCAAACTTTATCCTTTATTTCATAAAGCCTATCCTCCAAAGCCCTTCTCTGCAGATACCCCAAATGTTTGTCCTTTGTTTGCTTGTGTGATGTGTGCATCGTGGGGTATTTTTTTTAAAAAGGGTACATTCACATGTTAACCAGTCTGAAAGACAGGCTGGTTGGCCATGCTAAATTCTCCCTCAGTGTACCCGAACAGGCACCGGACTGCGGCGACTAGGAAATTTTCACAGTAACTTCATTATAGTGTTGATGTAAGCCTAGTTGTGACACTAGTAAAATAATCTTAAAACTTAAACTTCTTGCAACTTGTTTTATAAAAGAAGTTTTGTTTCATAATAAATTAATCATTCTGATTTTATTGAAAGAAGTCTGGTTAAAGTCTCTTTTATTCTGTGGCTAACAGCAGGGAAGGCAAATAATTGGCAATTTTGGTGAGTGAATTAAACTTTTAAACTAATGGTGTGACCTGCAGAGTAATGGGCTTGATAAACTGCAAACTTCTCCCATCCTGGTCATATTGTTAATCCAGGTATTCTAATAAAATTCGACTATGCAATTAAACTGTTGAGGTTTGAAAAATAAACGGATGTTTCTGCTTGCTGTCAGGGCGTAATATATTGGTATTTCCAGAGGGATGTACTTCAAAGAGAGACACTGTTGTAATCTTCTTTGTAGAACTGAATTTTCCAGCAATTCATTGAAAGCCTTCTAAACTTTTGCATTTTAGATAGTGGAACTTGTATTACACACTGATTTGATTTGATTGATTTTTGTCACATGTATTAACATACAGTGAAAAGTATTGTTTCTTGCACGCTATACAGACAAAGTATATCGTTCATAGAGAAGGAAACGAGAGAGTGTAGAATGTAGTGTTACAGTCATAGCTAGGATGTAAAGAAAGATCAACTTAATGCAATGTCCTAAGGATCGTCCAATCTGTAAGAAATTTAATTAAAGCATTGTTAGAGCGTTTAAAAGAGCTGGAATGAAGTTTTAGAAGCATAGAACAAGAGTAAAAGATAGAATTTAAAGGTACGCTGGGCACATCTTGCAAGAAATCGCCTCACTCCGGCGCCATCTTGGGAAAAAAAATGTAACTTATGCTAAACTCCTCCTCTTTAAGAGAATGAAGATTATTACTATTTCTTCTATTCCTCCTTTAACTCACTTCCACTTTTTCATTAAAAAATAACAAACACAGCAAATACCCTGAAAAGCCTGTATAGAGCACTTGAAATCATTCCAAAAGGCCTACATGTAAGGCAGATAACAACTAGGGCAAGGAGCTGGCTCCCCATCATAAAGCATAGTCTAATCATATTTTGTTATGAAATAGGTTTAATGATGTAGCAAGTCTATCAGCATCTGATGAAAAGTTTCCATCCAAATTGCCTCCTGCCTCTTCTCTATCAGATAGACATTGCATTCCCAGCAGAATTCTCACCGTTCCGTCCTCACCTTGTGTATTTCCATTAGGAGTCAGCGAATATCAATCAGGAAAGGGAATCCTGACCAATTTTCCCCTTCCTAGCTCAGGATCACTGAGACAAGTTAAGTTAAAAGCAAAATACCACGGATGCTCGGATCTGAAAGAAAAACAGAAAATGCTGGAAAATCTCAGCATGTCTGACAGCATCTGTGGAGAGAGAATAGAGCCAGCGTTTCAAGTCTGAGTGACCCTTCGTCAGAGCTAAGAGCAAAGAAAGTCGGAAGAGATTTATACCAAGAGGTTGGGAGCTGTAATAGGACAAAGGGGATGTAAATGATAATGAAGAAGGCTGAGAAGGTGCTAAAAGTGTCCATTAAGCGATCAGAAAGTGTGAAGGGCAGAACAGAGGTACATATTGTGAAGGGACTTTCTGAGGAATGTGGCAGTTGCCCTGAAGGTGGGTGGGGTGGGGGGGGGGGGGGGGGGGGTGGTTGGGGGCAAGATGGAGATCAAGAATGGAAGTGAGAATGAAGGATGATAAAAATGGGATGAAAAGAAGAAATGAAATAAAATGGAAATGGGGTGAAGATGGAGGAGAGAGTTCATGCTCTGAAGTTGTTGAACTCAATGTTCAGTACAGAAGGTTGTAAGGTGCCCAATTGGAAGATGAGGTGCTGTTCCTCCAGTTTGCATTGGGGCTCACTGCAACATTGCAAAAGGCCAAGGACGGACATGTGGGCAGGAGAGCAGGGCGGTGTGTTGAATTGGCAAGCGACAGGAAGGTCTGGGTCCTGCTTGTGGACGGACCAAAGGTGTTCAGCAAAGCAGTCACCCAGTCTGCGTTTGCTCTCTCCAATGTAGAGTAGATCTCATTGGGAGCAGCGAATGCAATAGACCAGATTGAAGGAGGTTCATGTGAAGCGCTGCTTCATCTGAAAGGGATGTTTAGGACCTGGGACGGTGAGCAAGGAGGAGGTAAAGGGGCAGGTGACACTAATAAATAAAATGAAGCGTTGTTTTCAGTGACCTGACTGAGATCAGTTAATTCAGCCCAAACTTTGGATCAAACCTGGCACCTTACTGATTCTGCCAAATCAGGACAAACTCAGTGTTCACATTGTAATTTGCAATTCTTTCTACTGCTAATGTATTCTTCATTCATAAGGTAACTCTGCCAAAGATTAGACAGCTTTCATAGTGGAACCTGTTGGTTGAAGGCATTATTGGTTCATTGAAGGGATTGGGGAACTTGTTGCATGTGTGAGAGAGAAGAGAATAGTGGTTTATCGGGACAGCGGGGGAAGGAGGCTCTTGTGGAGTATAAACACCAACATAGACATAAACATAAGTTTATTTATTAGTCTCACAAGTACGCTCACGTTAACACTGCAATGAAGTTACTGTGAAAATCCCCTAGTCGCCACACTCCAGCGCCTGTTCAAGTACACTGAGGGAGAATTTAACACGGCCAATGCACCTAGCCAGCACGTCTTTCAGACTGTGGGAGGAAACCGGAACACCCGGAGGAAACCCACTCAGACACGGGGAGGGCATGCAGGCTCTGTACAGACAGTGACGCAAGCCGGGAATCGAACCCGGGCCCCTGGTGCTGTGAGGCAGCAGTGCTAACCACTGTGCCACTGTTCCACCCAGTTGGGCTGAATAGCCAATTTCTGCACTGTACTTTATACAAAGTAATTTAGACATCTCCAACTTTAGTTTAGACTGCCCCACCTTCCAGACAAGAGTATTTGTTGAAAATCGTATTTATTGAAATGAGTGCTTTGACCGGAAGCTTGTCACACAGATATCTGCATTCGCACTGTCTGTGGGAACCTTGGTTTCTCAAAAGTCACTCAGGACAAAATTTCAAACCCCAAAGGAATTTCCAGAATTTTCCCTTGGGATCAGCGAGCCAAACAGAATTTGAACAGAATTGTACCATCCGTAAACTGCAGTACTTTAATGGGGATACAGTTCAGAAGGGAGCTGCTCCCCCCATCACGGTTGTGTCAGCTCTTTGTGAGAGCTATCCAATTAGTCCCACTCCTTCAGATTAGATATAATTAAAAATTTCCTCTGTGCAAGTACTTGGAGTCTAGGGTTTCTCAAAAAGCCCATTGTTGTAAAACCAAGGCAAGACATCACTCACGTGGAAAGAGGAAAAAGGCATGAAAAGTGGAAAAGTAGCGATTTTGTGATACCAAGCATGGGCTTCATAAATCTGTAGATTGTAGAAGAAAGTCTTGCCCTTTTGACTGGGGAGAAAGCAAAGAATTCATTTTCTCAAATGGCAGATCAATATATTGTCCTCAGATGAATGTTGCAAAAAATACAAACATCTCATTTGTCTGTCTGTACGAGCAGCACGTTGTCCTTTCAACCCAGGTGTCTTTCTGTTTTTTAGCAGAGTTCTATACCACTCTATACAGTAAGCTTTCAACGTATCTATGGTTTTAAAAAATGTTCAGCGATTACTGCAAATCAATTGAAATGCAGTTAGATAATGATCTGATGCTGTGTGCAGACGGGTTATTTACCACACAATGAAATCAATTAGACCCTCTCCATCAGAGCCAAGAGACAGATTTCTAACCATCCAATCACTTTTCACACATCACCCCCATTAGGTTGGTTAACGTTTTCAGATGAATTATGATGAATGAGGCCCCTTTTATGAATATGCAGAAAGGTCATAACCCCACAACAGTCTCCAGACACTGCTGCCGTTCAGCTAACATTCCCTGCAAGGCTCAAACTCGTCTCCCTTTCCCCTGACATGAAATGCAGGCTTTTTATGGAGTCAAACCGTCCATTTTCCTCCAGCCGAATGCTTCAGGATAAACCTAGGAAGTTCCCAATTGTATGTTTGTTGAACTGCGTGTGCCGCATGGCTCCTTTCCGGATAGAATGCCAGATATTATTGATTATTTGAGACAGGGAGACTGCCGAGCTGAAACTCCAGGGAAATCTCCAGGTCACTCAGATCCACAGCAGAAAAAAACTAAACTAATTGTCTGTTCAAGAGTGCAGGTTCACGTGTCCCTTGCTGTTTTGCACCGATACTTCACAGACTCTAATATGGTGGGCTTCTGTTAGAACTCTCATTAGTAGAAAGTGCAAAGGAATACTGGCTTTAAAAGTATGGTGTGTGAATGTTAACTCTTAACTTGTTGGTGTGAGATTCCTTTGAACACTTTTAAAACAAAGGTGTTGTTTTAAATGGGTTAGCGCTTCCATTAGAATATCCTGCAAAGGAATGTCGTATCGATGTGTGAAGCATGCGTTCACTAATGCTCGCAGAGCCACTTGAAAATTCCCTGTCCTTTAACAAACAACAACCTGCATTTTGATAGCACCTTTAATGTATCAAAATGTCCTAACATGCTTCACAGAAACTGTGTGAAACAACGTTTCGCCACCGAGCCATGTAAGGAGATGTCAGGGCGGGTGACCAAAAGCTTGGTCAGATATATAGGTTAAAGGGGGAGAAAGAGCTTTAGGCAGCAGAAGACATGGCCATTAATAGTGGAGTGATTAAAATCGGAATGTGCAGGAGGATAGAATTGGAGGAACGCAGAAACCCGTGAGGGTTGTAAGGCTGGAGGAGATTACAGAGGTAATTTGGAGGGATTTGAAAATAAGGGTGATAATTTTTTAAAAATCATCTCTGGTATGATCGACCATTGGTTTCTTTTGACTTCTTTGAGCTAGCCTTTGTGCTCATCAATGTGGGATATGTTGGCACGGGGGAATGGAGCATTGTCTCTTTTATGTAACTGGTGCCAATTTAAACACTATTACGTAAATCAGTGGCGCGATAGTCATTCTTTTGCTCTTTACAATATAGTTAAATCTCAGTCTTTGCAGAGAAACATCTACTTTGGGCATTCCAACAAGAATGTAACAGAGAGAGAGAGAAAGGAATGTGGAATCACATCCTTCGTGATCCAATGCATTGCATCAGCAATAACTAATTTTTAAAATAATGTTTTAACCTTTGTCAAGAGAAAGGATGTTATAGGGAAATGAAAAGACATTTCAAATCAAGTGCCCAATTCAGCATCAATTGCTCCATCAGAGTAAACCTTCCTCGACACGATCCAAAACATGTGCTTTCATCTCAAGCTCAGGGAAGTGACCCCCCTCCTGTACCAGTGTGGCAATCATGTCCAATTCCCCACATCAATATCCTTGCCTATCTGAGCCTCATTGCATTGCAGATAAAGCAACTCATACCAGCCTACAATGGGACTTGGATAACATTCAGACTCAATGCACAAATTGAAAAGAAAAACCCAGCCGTCTCCCCTTCACCTTCAGTGACACCAATATCACTGAAGACTCCACCATCAACAGCTTAAGTGTCGCTTCTGACTATAAGCTAAACTGGAGAAGCCACATCAGCACTCTGACTACAAGCTTGGGGTCAAGACTGGCTACTGGCACACCCCCACAATCCCTCAAAGCTTCTCTGCCAACTACAAGCCTCAAGTCTTGAGTGAACTGAAATATTCACCAGTCGTTCGAATTACTACAGAGACAACAATGCTCAAGAATTTCAACAACATCCAGGACAGAGCAGCTTATTTGCTTGGGCTCACTGTCATTGTTCACCGTCCTATACGTCTCAAATTTCCACTCCCCGAATCCCCACTCCCCGAATCCCCACTCCCAGAATCCCCACTCCCCGAATCCCCACTCGCAGAATCCCCACTCCCAGAATCCCCACCCCTCGAATCCCCACTCCCTGAATCTCCACTCCCTGAATCCCCACCCCCTGAATCCCCACCCCCCGAATCCCCACCCCCCGAATCCCCACACCCCTGAATCCCCACCCCCCGAATCCCCACCCCCCGAGTCCCCACTCCCTCAATCCCCACTCCCCGAATCCCTACTCCCTGAATCCCCACTCCCCGAATCCCCATTCCCCGAATCCCCTCTCCCCGAATCCCCACTCCCCGAATCCCCACTCCCTGAATCCCCACTCCCTGAATCCCCACTCCCCGAATCCCCACTCCCCGAATCCCCACTCCCCGAATCCCCACTCCCGGAATCTCCACTCCTGGAACCTCCACTCCCCGAATCCCCAATCCCGGAATCTCCACTCCCCGAATCCCCACTCCCCGAATCCCCACTCCCGGAATCCCCACTCCCGGAATCTCCACTCCCGGAATCCCCACTCCCGGAATCTCCACTCCCCGAATCCCCACTCCCCGAATCTCCACTCCCGGAACCTCCACTCCCGGAACCTCCACTCCGCGAATCCCCACTCCCGAATCCCCACTCCCCGAATCCCCAAATCCCCACTCCCGGAATCTCCACTTCTGGAATCTCCACTCCCTGAATCCCCACTCCCGGAATCCCCATTCCCTGAATCCCCACTCCCCGAATCCCCACTCCCCGAATCCCCACTCCCCGAATCCCCACTCCCGGAATCTCCACTTCTGGAATCCCCACTCCCCGAATCCCCACTCCCCGAATCCCCACTCCCGAATCCCCACTTCCGGAATCTTCACTCCCAGAACCTCCACACCTGGAATTCCCACTCCCTGAATCTCCACTTCCGGAATCCCCACTCCGTGAATCTCCGCTCCCCGAATCGCCACTCCCAGAATCTCCGCTCCCCACTCCCCGAATCTCTGCTCCCCGAATCGCCACTCCCCTAATCCCCACTCCCTGAGTCTCTGCTCCCCGAATACCCACTCCCCGAACCCCACTCCTCGAATCCCCACTCCCGGAATCTCTGCTCCCCGAATCCCCACTCTCCTAATCCCTACTCCCGGAATCTCTGCTCCCCGAATCGCCACTCCCTGAATCCCCACTCTCAGAATCCCCACACCCCGAATCTCCACTCCCGGAATCTCCACTCCTGGAATCTCCACTCCTGGAATCCCCACTCCCGGAATCCCCACTCCCGGAATCCCCACTCCCGGAATCCCCACTCCTGGAATCCCCACTCCCGGAATCCCCACTCCCAGAATCTCCACTTCCTGAATCCGCATTCCCTGAATCCCCACTGCCTGAATCTCCACTCCCTGAATCGCCACTCCCGGAATCCCCACTCCCAGAATCCCCACTCCTGGAATCCCCACTCCCCGAATCCCACTTCCCGAATCCCCACTCCCCGAATCCCACTCCCCGAATCCCCACTCCCCGAATCCCCACTCTCGGAATCCCCACTCCCAGAATCCCCACTCGCAGAATCCCCACTCGCAGAATCCCCACTCGCAGAATCCCCACTCCTGGAATCCCCACTCCCCGAATCCCCACTCCCTGAATCCCCACTCCCTGAATCCCCACTCCCCGAATCCCCACTCCCCGAATCCCCGCTCCCCGAATCCCCACTCCCTGAATCCCCACTCCCGGAATCTCCACTCCTGGAACCTCCACTCCCCGAATCCCCAATCCCGGAATCTCCACTCCCCGAATCCCCACTCCCCGAATCCCCACTCCCGGAATCCCCACTCCCGGAATCTCCACTCCCGGAATCCCCACTCCCGGAATCTCCACTCCCCGAATCCCCACTCCCCGAATCTCCACTCCCGGAACCTCCACTCCCGGAACCTCCACTCCGCGAATCCCCACTCCCGAATCCCCACTCCCCGAATCCCCAAATCCCCACTCCCGGAATCTCCACTTCTGGAATCTCCACTCCCTGAATCCCCACTCCCGGAATCCCCATTCCCTGAATCCCCACTCCCTGAATCCCCACTCCCCGAATCCCCACTCCCCGAATCCCCACTCCCCGAATCCCCACTCCCGGAATCTCCACTTCTGGAATCCCCACTCCCCGAATCCCCACTCCCCGAATCCCCACTCCCGAATCCCCACTTCCGGAATCTCCACTCCCAGAACCTCCACACCTGGAATTCCCACTCCCTGAATCTCCACTTCCGGAATCCCCACTCCGTGAATCTCCGCTCCCCGAATCGCCACTCCCAGAATCTCCGCTCCCCGACTCCCCACTCCCCGAATCTCTGCTCCCCGAATCGCCACTCCCCTAATCCCCACTCCCTGAGTCTCTGCTCCCCGAATACCCACTCCCCGAACCCCACTCCTCGAATCCCCACTCCCGGAATCTCTGCTCCCCGAATCCCCACTCTCCTAATCCCTACTCCCGGAATCTCTGCTCCCCGAATCGCCACTCCCTGAATCCCCACTCTCAGAATCCCCACACCCCGAATCTCCACTCCCGGAATCTCCACTCCTGGAATCTCCACTCCTGGAATCCCCACTCCCGGAATCCCCACTCCCGGAATCCCCACTCCCGGAATCCCCACTCCCGGAATCCCCACTCCTGGAATCCCCACTCCCGGAATCCCCACTCCCAGAATCTCCACTTCCTGAATCCGCATTCCCTGAATCCCCACTGCCTGAATCTCCACTCCCTGAATCGCCACTCCCGGAATCCCCACTCCCGGAATCCCCACTCCTGGAATCCCCACTCCCCGAATCCCACTTCCCGAATCCCCACTCCCCGAATCCCACTCCCCGAATCCCCACTCCCCGAATCCCCACTCTCGGAATCCCCACTCCCAGAATCCCCACTCGCAGAATCCCCACTCGCAGAATCCCCACTCCTGGAATCCCCACTCCCCGAATCCCCACTCCCCGAATCCCCACTCCCAGAATCCCCACTCCTGGAATCGCCACTCCCCAAATCTCCACCTACCAAATCCCCACTCCCGGAATCCCCGCTCCCGGAATCTCTGTTCCCAGTGTTTCATAGCTGCAGCTGGAAACAGGTGGGTTTTGAGCAGAGATTAGTGCCAGATGATGAGGTTGTGCAGCCTGATTCCTATTTACACGCTCACATTGACATCTATTCACACCTTACACACTGCACTCATCCATATAATCTGACAGAAAATGTTGACTCTTCTTTGATTCTTTCCCAGTTGTATTATTAGCTGTACATCTCAATTACATTTACACTCTTGTTTAGTTATCCTTGTGGAAAATCACACTGTTTCTCTTCAGTCTGGGCCATTTGCAGAATCAACCAGTGATGGTTGAGTGATGCAGAGCCTCGCATTGCTCGCGGCTTTCTTGCAGATTCTGCATCATCGGAACCCAGAAATCCCCAAAATCTAGAACTGTCAGATGTCTGGTGAATGAGGATTTGATGAGAGTGCACGTATTGGAATTCTGCATGGTGGGCCTGGGGTTTCATCCTTGAAGTGGGTCGTGGGAGTTCGGAAAATTCCTGGCTTTCTATGCCTGCTTCAGGAAAACGTGACAACGATTTTCATTGCTCGGGGGCAGGTGTTGGCAGCAGTCGGTGCAGCTGATCAGAGCAGGGACAGTGTGTGATTTGATTTGATTTATTATTGTCACATGTATTAACATACAGTGAAAAGTATTGTTTCTTGCGCGCTATACAGAGCATACCATTCATAGAGAAGGAAACGAGAGAGTGCAGAATGTAGTTTAACAGTCATAGCTAGGGTGTAGAGAAAGATCAACTTAATGTAAGTCCATTCAAAAGTCTGACGGCAGCAGGGAAGAAGCTGTTCCTGAGTCGGTTGGTACATGACCTCAGACTTTTGTATCTTTTTCCCAATGGAAGAAGGTGGGGGTGCGTGGGGTCCTTAATAATGCTGGCTACTTTGCCGAGGCAGCGGGAAGTGTAGACAGAGTCAGTGGATGGGAGGCTGGTTTGCGTGATGGATTGGGCTTCATTCACAACCTTTTGTAGTTCCTTGCGGTCTTAGCCAGAGCTGAAGCCATACCAAGCTGTGATACAACCAGAAAGAATGCTTTCTATGGTGCATCTGTAATCTATGGTGCATGTCTGATTTAGGAGGCAGGCTTTTCACTACTCATGCCCGAGATAAAGCGCCACTACAAGAGCAGGGAAGTTGTCAAGGGTTCACAGGGATTCTGTGAGAAGACATTTCAGAAGCTTTCAGAAGGGTGAAAGTTAAAAATATTAACCAACTGGTTTTTAATGCTGTAGGAAATGGCCCATCATAGGGCGGCAGGATGGCGCAGTGGTTGGCACTGCTGCCTCACAGAGCCAGGTTCAGTTCCGGCCTCAGGTCACTGTCTGTGTGGAGTTTGCACGTTCTCCTCGTGTCTGCGTGGGTTTCCTCCGGGTGATCCGGTTTCCTCCCACAGTCCAAAGAAGTGTGGGTTACGTTGATTGGCCATGCTGAATTGACCCTAGTGTCATGGGGATTATGCTTGGGGTTACGGGAATAGAGTCTGTGTGGGATTGTGGTTGGTACAGACTCTATGGGCTGAATGGCCTCCTTCTGTGCTATAGGGATTCTATGAGCCTTTCATAGGGAATTTTACGTTGTGATGTCCGGACATTGGGAGTTTGTAAAGGGTGCACACACAGCAATCGTTTACTGTTGCCAATGTTCACCACACCCAGCGATGCAGGTTTCTGCACCTTTGCAGCTGCAGCAGGTCAGGACATTGTGCAGCAAGTGAAATGAGCATGGAACTCAGAGGCTCATCTCAGGACCTCGCATGCAGATCCTTCTTATTCTGCCACATGCCTTTTTACATGGCATAAAGTCTAAAGTGGTACCCACCTCACTCATAACTGTGAAATCAGCACCTTCTCATTGCTGGCCTTTGTGGCTCCAGTGGGTTAATCCAGCAGGCTCCTGTAAGCTTCAGAACACACCCTGTCATTTTGGGATGCTCACAAGCACAGTGCACCTAAAGAGGGTGATCAGAAGAGTAGGATTGCCCTGGATTCACCAGCAATGGATGGAAAGGCTGTTTGGACACAGGAGTTCTAATGATAGAATCTCCAGGGTTATGTCCTACCACATACACCCAAAGTATGAATGGACTCACAACATCAGGTTGTGCACAATTGATTCACGTGGAACATAATTCCAAGTGGATGCATAAGATCCTGCCAAGAGAACAGAATTCACTCAGCAGGCTGGAGCAGTCAGTTCAGAGTCCGAGTACCGTCCTCCATGAGGAGCTGTGTACCTATAACAAGACATTCTCGCTGGTGGCACAACAAATGCTGGAATGGATGGCCGCTGCACTCAGCAGGCCACCCCATCCAAGTCTCTAGAAAGCCAACCCAAGATCTGTGGAGGTTGCAGACAAGGATGAGAGTGCAGTGAGCAGTTCTGCGCACTCATCTTCCATGGCTTCTCCAGCCCCTCCGCCAGAGTCTCCTCTGTAGTATGTGTTCCAGTGACCCAGGCTGCCCCTGCAGAAATTCCGCAGTCTCAGGTAGGTTCCCAATGGCTATCTGCACAAAGAGTTGGTCACAATGCTTCTCAATTACAGACAGAGAGGGGAGTAGCTGGTCTCCTCAAGGGCACCATGTCGAGTGTCTGTGGGCACTGCTAATGAGTTCACCTGTGGTGTTATATCTCTTTGAAATGCTTTTACCGATGTTCATAACTGCACCATAAAAATCAATGCATTCAATGTATTGGTCAAGCTTGTTGAGTGTTGGGTTTAATAACAGGTTAAATATAAAACTACATGTTCCCACCATTGTTAGTGAAGATTAGAGCCAGAGGTCCACCCTTCAGTCTTCAGGCAAGGTGTGAAGAGTGTGGCCATGCAAGCCCATCTTCGTTAAGCCGGGGCTCAGTAATACTTTCACGACTGATGGTAGTCAACCACAGGATGTGTGCGTTGCTGCCTAGGTTGGCATTTGATGACCATTCTTATTTTCCCTTGACATTACGTCAAATTGCATAGACTTCACAGCACAGAAAGAGGTAATTTGGCTGAACTGGTCTATGCTGTGTGCTCCACACCCGCCTCCTCCCATTCTACTTCACCTAACTGTTAGCATATCCATCTATTTCCTTTACTCACCAAGCTTTCTCTTAGGTACCCTTAATCTATGCTATTTGCCTCCAGCACTCCATATAAAAGCAGGTTCCACATTCGAATCACTCTAGGTAAAGGTGTTCCTCTTAAATTCCTTGTTGGTTTTATTAATTATTATTTTAATAATAGATCCTAGTTTTAGTCTCCCCTAAAGGTATACACGTTATTAGGTTGCCCCTCAACCATCTCTTATCCAGAGACAGAGTCCTCTTGTGGGTTCCAGGATGCTCAGGTCTGCCAACCTCATCATAATCACACTGCTTCAGAAAAGTACCAGTTGAACATTTGTCCAGTGAAACTAGAGTGCGCAGTTATGTCATATTCATAGACTCCCACAACCTGAAAAGTTGGATTATTATCTCCTCATGTGGCTCAGGGTGAAATTTTCTTTAATAGCATTCCTGTGAAATGCCTTGGATCATTTTGCAACTTGAATCATTTGTAAAAAATAAGTTGTCATTGTTGACAAAAAGGTCACCTGTTAAATCTTTTCCAGCATTATTATGGGCGGCACAGTGACACAGTGGTTAGCACTGCTGCCTCACAGCACCAGAGACACAGGTTCTTGGGCCACTGTCTGTTCGGAGTTTGCACATTCTCCCCGTGTCTGCGTGGGTTTCCTCCAGGTGCTCCGGTTTCCTCCCACAGTCCAAAGATGTGCAGGTTAGGTGGATTGGCCATGCTAAATTCTCCCTCAGTGTTACCTGAACAGGCGACGGAGCGTGGCAACTAGGGGATTTTCGCAGTAACTTCATTACAGTGTTAACGTAAGCCTACTTGTGACACTAATAAATAAACTTTAACTTTATAATTGTAATAGTTATTTAACAGTAAAATTTTTGTTGTCCTGCAGCCCTCAAATACATGTAAATTGTATATTGTTTCTGTATTGGCGATGACCGGTAACTATTGACATACTCGTGTGGATGTACTTCTGGGGATTCCCTTAAATATTAACATACTTTTGGGGATCTCCTACAAATATTGACATATATTTGGTGATTCCCTTAAATATTGGTGCACTCTCTGGGACTTGCAATTATTGACACACTCCTCTGTATCCCCTGCAATTATTGATGTATTCCTGGGGACCCATGCAAACAGTGACTCGATTTGGATTTTGCCTTTCTCATTTCCAAAGTGTTAACTACCCAAAGGAAAACAGTTTAATAATTGCAAAAAATATTTTTCTGGATCAGCATGTGATTAGTGTCGGTAAAATCAACAGACACGGAAAAACCATGGAATTGAGAATTCTTGAGGCAATGTGCATATGAATTTCAGTATGCCTGGCCGTATAAAATTATCTTGTGACTTGCCGTGTAGTAAACATCAAATGGGTTAGAAATCATCTAACCACATAAAAAGGTTGGATGGTCTTGTTTCTATGCTGTTTGCAAAGAAAGATTTGCGTTTTTACAGTACCTTATCACATGCCTCTGAGCCATCTGAAGCCAATTACTTTGAAATGCAGTGACTGATGTTACGTTGGTGCACTCAGCAGCAAGATCCCACATACAGCAACGGGCAGTTGAAGAAGAGTTAATCTGATTTTTTTTAAGTGGTGCTGATTAAAGGAGGGATGTCAAACTCTCTTCCTCAGATAGTGACATGGCTATATAGAATCTTCTCCTTTGAACTTGACAGCCCATAATTTTTGCCCATTAAAAATAATGGGGGCAATCACAAGGGACCAGCAAACGTAGAGGCAGAACACATAAAGCTCGGGTCTTGATCATCCACTTGTGCCAATGCACAATCAGGAGGAGTTTTGCACCCATGTTTGCTGCGGCAGAAATGGTGATGCGGGTGCAAAGGTTAGCGAGAGCCCGAAACCAATAATCTTGCTGACACTGCCCTCTGAGGCCCTGTGCCAGGGTACCGGGGGGGATCTCTATGGGGTGGGTGGGTTGTGGAGTGTGTACATGGAAGGGGGTCTCATTGTCCATGGTTGGGGGGGGGGGCAGATTGGGGCATCCTTTAAAAATGGAGCCCCGATCTCCAGAGAGCTGACCATCCTGGCTCTTCCAGAGCCCGCCCCGCCAGTGTGGTGG
Organism: Mustelus asterias; assembly: GCF_964213995.1. Taxonomy (NCBI): domain Eukaryota; kingdom Metazoa; phylum Chordata; class Chondrichthyes; order Carcharhiniformes; family Triakidae; genus Mustelus; species Mustelus asterias. The sequence goes on from NC_135812.1 coordinate 4,892,253, forward strand.
CATGGGTCCTGCCTCCAGCATTTTCTGTCTAAGTGCTGGACAGTGCGGAGATAAAAGCCGGCTGTCACACCAGCTTTCTTGCCTGATCTAGGGTTAAGAAAAAATTAGGAAAATTCCATCCAGTGTGTGGAATCAAATGGCGGCTTATTCCTAAATATACACCGCCTTTCTACCTCTCTTTTCCGCTTCATTACGTTCCTTAGAATTGACCACTTTGACCAAGTTTTCAGGGCTAACCCCATGATAACACTCGCGTGAATCACCTTCGGACATTTGACTACTTTATAGATGGTATATCAGTGCAAGTTGTTGCTAGAGGACCTCTGTAATGGCTTTGAGCACCCCTGGTATGTCTTAGAGGAAAGGAAAGATGGCAAGTTGGAGGTGGAAGAGTGGGTTTTGGGGCAGGTTGTGTGAAAGCATCAAAGAAAAGCAAGATTTTTGAAAGTTAAGAAAGATCAAAAACAATCATCTTTGAAGAGTTCCGAAGGCTGGATGAATCTTTGGAGAGTTCCAAAGGCTGGATGAGCCGGAAGGATCACGTGCCAGCGATGGTGAGGGGCAGTTGAGAATTACACAGCCGTGTGGTGTTGGAGGAGTGAAGGACACAGTGAGAAAGGCATCTCTTTTTATAATATAGCCAATTGTTATGACATGGAAAGCATTGGCTGATGGAAGCTGATTCGGTTTTAACTTCCAAAAAGGAGTTGGATATGTACTTGGAGGAGAAACGTTTGCAGGGCTGTAATGAAAGAACAAGGTGAGGGAGACTAATTGGATAGCTCTTTCAAAGAGCTGGCACACACAAACGCTGGGGGTACCACCTCCAGGGCTAGGTTTCTCCATGGGCTTCAGAACCCAGATGCAGGACCAAGTGGCAGTTCCCAGCCCACACTCAGTGGAACCTACCTGACAACAGAAACATGGCCACCTTCGCACCCACAGGCAAGCTCTCAGAGGTGCCGGCCCAATGGGAGAACTAGCAGCTTGGGAGAGCCAGCAGCCTCATTGAGGCAAATCTGGAATGGTGAGGATGCTTCAACATGGAGCCACCCTCCCAGGCGTGTATTTAAAGTTACAATTGCAGGGGCAAAGCCATTAGGCCTCTTGAGGCTGAGGGGAGCCCTCTCTGGGTGCCACTTCACCAGTGGTGTGCCCTCAAAGTCAGAATTAATCGGATCTATAGTCAATGTGATTGGCTGCCATCTTCATGATGCGGGAAGTCAATCCGGATCACCGTTCGCCATGGGAAACTTCCCTGGCAGAGGGAATGTGTTTTCCCAGCGCATCTCCCCATTTTCCTGGTGCCCACATCACAGCGGGGAAAATCTAGTGCTAAGTTACAGCACAACATTGCCGGCAAGAAGAAATAATCAGCCACAATTGCAGCCCCAGTTGCTGTCTATTTATTCCCAACTGCAAAGTGCATGTGTAAACTTGGGGATAGGAGCAGACTCGCTGCGTTATACTGCACAAGTGAGCAGTGTCCAGAGGCTCTCGGCTCACACAAAGGCTGACCATTTGCATAAGGTTCTGAAGTCTGTGACTGTGAAATTATAGCACAGCCAAGATGAAATGCCTTCAGGGGAGGAGGGTTAAAGGGAGAAAACAAAAAGACTGATCTGGACTTGCACAGGACAGCAGGAAGATGTCTGTTCATTACAATTCCGCCAGCGTCGATGGTGTACAAGTTCAATTCTTCACTTGCAAGTGACATAACGAACTGACACACAGGACCTTTAATGACATAAATTTGGGGGAACTTAGGAGTAGTTTCAAGTCGGAAGTCACCTGTTGGCAATTACTGCAAATGATATATGCCAGCTTTAAACAAACTGCCCTCAGCTGAATACTGGTTCATGCTTCGGTCAGACAGTCTTCATTTCCTTTTAATTGAGTTAAGATGCCCGAGCAAAAGAGCTGGACCAAGCAGACTGAAGCGACTCAGTTAGGGAGATAAACAAGTATCTCTGTTCGACTTGCATGACACTCAGCTTCAGAAGACAAGTCTTTGAGCAGAAGGTGGAAGAGAATCATTCATCTGCTTAGGGCTCCTAAATCGATCATAAAGAATAAAGATAATTGTGATGTATGGACGCAGGATTCTCCTGAGTATAGAATGGCAGGCTGCAGTTAAATGAATAAAATACTTCAGAGCCTGCTGCAAGAGTTCAGTTGCAAGCAAAGTCGTTCAGGCACTGTTCAAAACTAGACGCTCTGCTGCAGGGATCTGTCAATAGTTTTTGACCCTACTCTTGGATATTTTTAAATAGTAGTTCAAATATCCCCACATTACTGAAGTATGCTAAGTTCTCCCTCCATGTACCCGAACAGGCGCCGGAGTGTGGCAACTAGGGGATTTTCACAGTAACTTCATTGCATTGTTAATATAAGCCTACTTGTGACACTAATAAATAAACATATAAACTTGGTTTTAAAATACCTTGGGACATCTGTTATTGTTGTGAAAGGTGCTGTAAAGATGCAAGATCTTGCCTTATTTGCATGCTCCTGGTGCCTCAGTGGCGCAGTTTTTGGTGTTATACCATGTTTTAATGTTTATACAAGCAAAATACTGCAAATGCTGGAAATCGAAATAAGAGTAGAAAATGCTGGATTTACCCAGCAGTTCTGGCAGCTTCTGTGGAGAGAGAAACACAGTTAACGTTTCGAGTGCATGAACCTGGGCCAGTGTGTTTCTCTCTTTCAATCCACAGACCTGCACTGAGCTAGCCAGTCTTTACTGGGTAGATGTGGGGGGGCAGCGCTGCAGTTGAACTCAGTATTGTCAGCCCTAGAGGGGATCATTAGCGAGTGTGTGTGTGCTCCTAACCTGTGAATGTAGAGCTGTAATTGTATCATCCACCAGATCTTAGGCCATGTGGTGCTAACTGCAGCTGTGGGATTCACACTGTGATGTTTTTGCCCAGTAAGTTCTGTCCATCCACCCTGCCGGTAATGCTGGGCATCACTGCAGTTTACAGTGTCGACGAATGGGTTTCTAAATGTCACAGAAGGGCCATCTGGTGCTGATTGTGTGTGGGTACCTCACTGGCCATAAATCACACCACTACACCCCATCACCAGAGGTTACCCACCTCTCAGCGAAACCCCAGCCATCTCGCACAACCCACAACCACTAACTTGTGACTCTGATTTGCACATATGGTTTGAACTCTTAACTTCTGACTCAGAGGTCTGAACTTCTTGGTTGGTGAGGTTTCCTTTCTTGTCATCTAAAGAGTCGACTCTGACAGCCCTGCAGACATTTCGCGCTCGGATGAGCATCAATTTAGGCGTGGGGGTTGGAGGGCGTCCACCCTCCTCAGGAGAAAGTCCCTGCCCAGAAAACTGCTGCCCAATCTGATTGGCTGGCAGCTTTCTAGTCCCTGTGGTGGACTGAGAAGGAAGTGCACCAACACGCCTCAGTCCCGGGAGCAGAGTAAGTTCAAGGAGTCCCAGGGCAGAAAGGGTGGGGTGCACAAAGGGGTCGATGGAGGTGGCCACGGGATCTTAAGTGGGGGTGCCCGCAGTCAGAAAGGAGGCTTCTGATTGCGCAAGGTCGGGTGTCCCATCTGAGGCCTTGCCTGCCCAGCTTAAAATCACTGCGATGTCGGGGCAAGTGGGGACCCAGATTCCTCCAATTTCACGATAATCCTCCCACCCTCCAAACTCACATCACCTTTGTTTCTTTTGCAAATCACTAAATCTGTGTCCTCTCTTTCTTGATCCTTTATAAGTGGGAACAGTTTCTCCCTGTGTCCAGTCCCCTCATGATTGTGAACATCTCTATCAAATCTCTCAGTCTTCTTTTCTCCAGGAGAACAGTCCCAACCTCTCCAATCTATCCTCATAACTGAAGTTTTATCTCTGGAACCATCCCTGTAAACTTCTTCAGCACCCTCTTCATGGGTTCACATCCTATAGTGTGGCACCCAGAATTGCACACAATATTCCAGTTGAGGTATAAAAATTTGACAGCGGGGCAGTGTAAAATTCAGGCCAGAGGTGTGAGTGGTCCCCACTGAGTTGCAGATAATATCTTGTTACCCAGAAAGTCCAGCCATTCTATTACTGTCCAGTTTTAGTCATGTGTTTACTCTGAATATGAAAAGAAAGCTGCCAACATTAAAAATTCGAAACGCACAGCAAGTCAGACAGTATCTGAAAGTAGAAAAGACAGCTGAATGATTTAGGCCACAGCTGAAAAGTAAACCTATTTTTCTCTTAATGAAATTGATCAACTCGTTGACCAGGTCTGGCAGTTTTATTTAATCGATAATATGACGCAGTCGGTGCAATATTGTTGAAATTATTACATTCCAAATATTAACAAATGATTTGCAAAAAATATGCAGGACATTTACTATTGCAGCTGTGTTACCAAGCATTGTTTCCTAGTTGTGGTTGGAAAATGTCTTGAACTTGAACCTGGAAACCTGCAGTGTGAGACGTACCAGAATTGAGAAGGTTTCCAGTGAAGACAGAAGCGTAGGAAATATACAGCAGGTCAGCCAATCCAGAGGTTCACAGTGTCAGTCTGTCTTTTCTCATTTAAAGAAGCTGGGCGGGATTTTGTGACCTCGCTTGTCCCAAAACCGTAAAATCCTGACCGAGGTCAGCAGACCTTCCCATTGTCCGCCCTTTGCCCGCTCTGCTTCCAGTGGCGGGTGGAGCGGTAAAATTCCGACGGCTAACTGACCTCCAGTATATTTCCAACATTTCTTGCTCTGATATTTCAGATTCTAGGCATTTACAACTCTTTTTTTTACTTTGTGCTAATTCTAATCATCTACCTGATTTTTAAAAAAGTGCATTTTTATCATGCTTTTCATGGACGCAGGACATCCCAAAGTGTTAACAGTCAATAAAATACTTAATGCAGTGCAGTAAAACTGTGTAATGTAGGAAACACGGCAGTCAGTTTGCACACAGCAGGCTCCCACAAACAGCAATGCCATAATGACCAGATCATTTCTTTTGTGCTACAGTTCAGATTAGGGCTTCGCAACAATAATAACTTACATTTGCGTAGCGTCTTTAAACTAATAAAACATCCCAGAACACTTCATAGAAGCATAATTGTAATGGCTCCAATCAAGCTATTGAGGTTGGCCTATTGGAATATAAACTCCCTGATTAAGGAGTCAATTGATGGGCCAATCAGGGAGTCTTTGCCTTGTATTTATTTTGATTTGATTTGATTTATTATTGTCACATGTATTAACATACAGTGAAAAGTATTGTTTCTTGCGCGCTATACAGACTGTTCATAGAGAAGGAAACGAGAGAGTGCAGAATGTAGTGTTACAGTCATAGCTAGGGTGTAGAGAAAGATCAACTTAATGCAAGGTAAGACCATTCAAAAGTCTGACAGCAGCAGGGAAGAAGCTGTTCTTGAATCGGTTGGTACGTGACCTCATATTTTTGTATCTTTTTCCCAACGGATGAAGGTGGAAGAGAGAATGCCTGGGGTGTGTGGGGTCCTTAATTATGCTGGCTGCATAACCGGGAGTGTCAGTTCCTCTGGCACCCCCGGAGGGAGACCGCTGACTGATAGCACTCTGTGTACTGCTGTTAGAGTTTGTAAATAAAGGGATTTTGGTGAAGGCACGCCTGCCTCTGAAGACTTATTACAATACTCAAAGAAAAGTTTCACATGAAGCCACATGAGATATGAGGTCAGGTGACCAAAACATGTGGTCAAAGAATAGGTTTTAAGGAGGTGCAGAGAGATAGTGAGATTTCTGGTGGGAATCCCAGAGTTTAGGGCGATGCTACCACTGATCGACTGATGAAAATTGGAGCTGCATAGGAAAGTGGAATCGGAGAGGCGCAGAGATCTCCGAGCTGGAGACTGGGCGAGTAGTCAACATCTGATCATTTGCCCATGTGACCTTGTCACATTTAGTTTCTTTTCAGTGAATTATTAACGGCAGAAGCAAAGAAAGCAGAAGCGACAAAAGAAACAGGGTCCGCGTTTTGCCACACAGCGGGGTCGTTTTCTTATTAAAAACAGCATTAAGTGCAAACTATGTTCACAGATCATGCCAGAAGCATCAGCAAAATAAATCAGCAGCTTGTGACTCTGATTTACAGACCAGGTTGGGAGACTGCTGACAGCGACCTTCGTAGCACCATTGGTGGCTTGCCAAAGGTTAAAGTTCACTGCTTGTAATAGGTTCTGTAGCAGAACAGCCCCTTGCAGTCCGTTCCTGTGTTGGTTTTAACATTACTTTATTAGATTTCACCTCTAATGCCTCTAATTGTGTTAAAGTTGTATCGTGTAATACCCGAACTTCCTGACTTACAAACGATGGCAGTTTACTACAAATGAAATCAAGTTAGTTATCTTGAAAATGAATATCAGAAACTGGTGCAAGTTATTAGAGGAACAGGCGAGTGAAAGGCAGCTAAATGAGAGACAGATCCAATTGTGCAAAACTGAAGTTAAATCTCAGTCTCCTGCCATTTCCCCTGCACCCCCCACCACTCCATTTTCACCCCTCCTGTCTGAAGAATTTGTCTATTGAGCAGAAACAGGGAATAATGGTCAGTGCATTTAATCAGTGGTGCTCCCTGGGGAATGGTTGCTGGGACGCTTGATCTTAGGGTATAGGAAACATACGTTTGTGAGCTTTGCAAATTTTGATATTGAGGAATGTGTAGAGGTTTTATGTAATTTCAGGAAGTTCGCAGGCAGGTAAGTAAATTGGACAGAAGGGTGACAGATGAAACTTAATGCAAGAAATGTATTTTGGGAGAAATAATAGTCGAGGAAGTACACTTAATAATAAAAACTTTCATCAGAGTCGAAGAACTGACAGGTTCCCTGCTTCAGATATAAGGATCTTTAAAAGTGGGAAGACTAGTTGATAAATCTGTTTTTTTAAAAAGCAGATGACACTCCAGGTTTTATGAATGGATCTTAGAGTACAAAAGCCAATGGGGAATGCTAAACTTATATAAATTTTAATAACATGAGGGGGCAAACAACTAACTAAAGGGTTTATAGATAAGAAGAACTATAGAGAACAAAGGGTTTAACAGCACAACTAATACAGGTCTACTCCTAACACCGCCCTGACTCCAAGTGAAGCCCTTCAGCCCTGGGAATGCTCGCCCTCGCTCCCGATTGGCTCAGGTTCAAATGCTCATACTCCTTTGGTTCCAGACCGGTCACGTGGCTCACGATGGATCACCCCTTAAAGGGACCACACAAATCATTAGTAAGACCAATTAAAAGGACCAGCTACCTCACAAATCATAAATAAGAGCAAGTTGGAATATTGTGTCCACTTTTGGGCCACAGATATCAAAAGTGCAGAATGGGTTCGTAAGATGATGCCAAGGGTTGAGACGCTTTAAATGTCAGGAGAGACGAGGTAAACTGGGGTTCTTTTTATCTGGACGAGAGCGGTTTAAGATCTGATGGAGGTGCTCAGAGTTATAAAGTCTTGAAACAGTGAAATCAGAAAAATTTCTTTTCCAGTTTTCTAATACCAGTGAGTCATAGAATAGAAGAATCATAGAGTCCCTACAGTGCAGAAGAGGCCATTTTTGGCCCATTGAGTCTGCACCGACAACAATCCCCCCCTCCGGGCCCTATCCCCGTAACCCTGCTAGTCCCCTTGACACTAGGGGGCAATTTAGCGTAGCCAATCAACCTAACCTGCGCATCTTTGGAGTGTGAGAGGAAACCGGGGCAGCCGGAAGAAACCCACGCAGATGCGGGGAGAACGTTCAAACTCCACACAATGACCCAAGGCTGGAATTGAACCCAGGTCCCTGGCTCTGTGAGGCAGCAGTGCTAACCACTGTGCCACTGCGCCGCCCAAAATAAAAGGATGAGAGAGGAATGTGCAACAAGGCTTGGGTGTCCTTATACACCAGTTGCTGAAGGTAAGCATGCCGTTGCAGCCAGCGGTAAAGAAGGCAAATGGTATGTTGGCCTTCATCGTGAGAGGATTTGAACACAGGAGCAGAATTGCTGCAATTATACAGGGCCTTGGTGAGGCCACATCTGGAATTTTGTGTGCAGTTGTGGTCTCCTTATCTGAGAATGGATTTTGTTGCTATACAGGGAGTGCAGAAAAGGATTACCTGTCTAATTCCTGGGATGGCAGGACTGATGTATGAGGAGCGACTGCATTGGTTAGGAGTATATTCGCTGGAGTTTAGAAGAATGAGGGGGGATGCTCATAGAAACCTATAAAATTCTAACAGGACTAGACTGGGTAGGTGCAGAAAGGATGTTCCCGATGGTGGGGGTGTCCAAAACCAGGAGTCATAGTCTAAGGATAAAGGGTGAATCTTTTAGGACTGAGATGAGGAGACATTTCTTCACCTCGGGCGTGTAAGTCTTTACTACTACAGAAAGCAGTTCAGATCAAAACAGTCTATATTTTCAAAAAGGAATTAGATATAGCTCTTGGGGCAAAGGTGATCAAAGGATATGGGGGAAGGCAAGATCAGGTTATTGAGTTGGTTGATCATAATGAATAGTGGAGCAGGCTCGTAGCTCTAAATGGCCTATTCCTGCTCCTGTTTCCATGGGATTAAATGGATAGCTGTATCAGAGAACCAAATGACGTCCTTCTGTGCAATAAATTCAGTGATTCTATTGTTTCTGGCATATGGTTCTATTGGCTAAAACCATACTTTAGCTAATGTGTGAGATTAGAAGCGAGTTCTGGCAAGATATTCGATTAAAGGGGACATCACAATGAAGCTCACTCCTGCTTTTATCTGACATCCGCTCACACCAATAGCAAGTTTCACTGCTTACCAACATACAATCAGGTCGCTACATTCAACCCTTTAACAGGGTAAGCCTCCATCTATCCACTCTGGAGCTGAGTTTTTGAAACTTTGCAATAATATGCGCACTACAGTAAAAACCAAACATTCAATCATCATAGAATCCCTACAGTGCAGAAAGAGGCCATTTGGCCCATCAAGTCTGCACCGACCACAATCCCACCCAGGCCCTACCCCCATATCACTACATATTTTACCCGCTAATCCACGCATCTCAGGACACTAACGGACAATTTTTAGCATGGCCAATCAACCTAACACACATATCTTTGGACTGTGGGAGGAAACCCACGCAGACACGAGGAGAATGTTCAAACTCCACACAGACAGTGACCCAAGCCGGGATTTGAACCCGGGTCCCTGGAGTTGTGAAGCAGCAGTGCTAACCACTGTGCTACCGTGCCGCCCCTGTGAATGGAGTTTAAAAAGTCCTTACTCCACAATTCTCATTGAGACAGGGCAGAATTTTGGAAATGTTGGATGTCTTGGACTTGCAGTGGCCTCTACACTCTTCCGCATCACTTACCCCTTTCCTGAATCCAAGACTCGCCAGTGTGGTCTAGCACAGTTAGCTGCAGAGATTGTGGATGCACTGGTTATGATTTTCCAAAGTTCTCTAGATTCTAGAACTGCATATTGCAAGTTAGCAAATGTAGCACCACTTGAAAAAAGGAGGGAGAGGAAACAGGGCACCATGGACCAGTTAACCTGCATCTGTTAGAAAGGAAGTCTTGACAATGTACTTTTAAAAAATCTTAATATGATCAGCATATCATTTTACAAAAAGGAAATTATGTTTGACAATTTTTTAATGTTTTTTGTTTTTTTATTATTTTATTTTTTATTTTTTTATTTTTTTAAGTTTTTTGAGAATGTAGGAGAGATAAAGGGAAGCTAGTGGATGTTATATGTTTCAATTTCCAAAAGGAATTTGATAAGATGCCACACAAAAGGCTGATACACAAAGTAAGGACTCATGGAGTTGAGAGTAATATATTAAAATGGACGGGTGACTGGTTAATGGGCAGAAAACAGAGAGTAGGTGTAAATGGGGCATTTTCAAGTTGAAGTTTTCAAGTGAATTTTCAAATGAAGTACCACAAGGATCATTGCTGGGGCCTCAACTATTTACAATCTATATTAATGACTTAGACAGAGATGGAGTAATGTATCCAAGTTTGTTAACAACACAAAGCTAGGTGGGAATGTAAATTGTGAGGAGGATACAAAGAGTAGAAGTGTAAGGTATTCATTTTGATAATAAGAACAGAAAAGGAAAATATTTTTTTTGAAAGGTGCGAAACATTTAAATGTTGAGTTCAGAGAGATTTGGATGTACTTTGTGTACTTACAAGGAACACAAAACGTTGACATGCGAGTGCAGCAAATAATTCGTAAGACAAATAGCTTGTTGGTCTTTATTACAAGAGCCTGAAGTACAGGACTATCAAAGTGTTCCTAGATTTTTGTAGACCACATCTGGAAAACAGTGCATAGTTTTGGTCTCCATATCTAAGCAGGGATATATTTGCCTTGCAGATGGAATCAAAGGAAATGGGGAGTGGGCGGGAGTTGAGACAGATCAGCCATGATCCTATGGAATGGGAAACAGACTTGAGGGGCCAAATAGCCACTCTTGCTCCTGTTTCTTGTGTTCTGATATAAATTAGACCTCAGCATGAGCTGCTTGGTTGACAATGAAAACCATAAAGGGAAGGATATTGTACGTTGAGTGCTTTTGGAATCTGCATTCCAGCTATTACATAGTTTGCCATTTCCAGTGCTACTGTGTGGCTCTGCAGTGAGTTTGATGTTGTCATCCCTACTGTTATGGACTTGCTGTAGGATGTTTCCCAAAACATTCAGGCTGGGAGGGAACCCTTACCCCATGCTGGTAGAAAATTGATGTTTTCATTAAAGTGCTATGGAGTCTATTATTTTGCTCGCTATAAAATAGGGACTACTTTGAACTTGTCATCTTCTTTAATAACATCAGTAGTTATCGCCTCCACATCATACAATACAGAAATACATAGAAATAATTGTACATTTTTTGGAATTGAAAATTAGCATTTTGGTGCCCAGTTTATTTTTTAAACTACTCAGACTGTCTAATCCAAAACTAAGAGGGAGTTTCAATCTGACCGCACTTCGCTCTCAGAGACAAGCATTCTTCCTTTTCCCCGTCTCCAAATATCTTTCAGCCTTCCTTGAACTATGTTTTAACTAGCCCTTTGACGTGAAATTGAGTTTTATGCCTCCCTGCTGTGTGACTAAAACATTTAGTTCATTATTTAATGTCTGAGGTTCATTTGGCTCTTGTAAGGATACAAATGTCGTCCCTCCTCCCCATTTAGCCAGAGCCCACACTAATGTTTCAGGCTTTCTCACCATTTTGCCTTGACATAATTTACATTAAAACACAACTTTCAAGTTAAATTTTACCCTGGAGAGGTCAGATTCACAAGACAGCCACACGCTGGGAATGCGAATCAGAAGTCAGTTAAAACATTTAGATTGCCTGAGACAATTAACATCCATTATATATATTCACCCAGTGAATATTCACACATTGGCGGCTGGAATGGCTTATCCTTTTTGATCCTGGCTGAAATGATTTTTAAATGGCCAGTTTAATTGGCAGGTCAACTTCTGGACATCAAAGCAATCAAGAGAGCAAATCTTTAATGTCCTATCCAGAGGGAAAGATATGGAGAAGTGATGTTATTGCTCAGTAGCTAAGTTCTGCTGAGCAAAGCAGATAGGGGCCTCAGCCGGTCTACCTCAAAGAGATAGCCTTGAGCAAATGTAGATCCAATTCCATGTTGGAGCTGAGCAAATAGAAATGCTGCCTGGCCTACAAACTGGGACAAAATGGTGTCGTTTATTATTCTTTTTAATTGCAGGAGGGCTTGATTCACAACACTGGTTCTCTGATCTGTGATGTCAATTGCACAATGTTTATTTACACAAGATAAAGAGGTTTCAAGGGCTTATATATTCAGCCATTGATACTGAGTCTGGATGATTGACACTTTTATTGGGCTGTAGTTTTTTAAGCAAATGGAAAGTTATCAATGATTTTTTAAAAATCTATTTTACACATCCTATTGACACTACAATTTATTGGTTCGATACGATGTATAGTGGTGAATTGACATGGCATGGGGGGGTATGGGGCTGTGAATGCATTGATATGGAGATCATTGTCACCTCTAGTTCTTTTATCAATCACCTCAAATCCTCTGATTACTGACTGTTTTGGCTCTAAAAATAGTTTCTCTTTATTTACTCCATCAAAGCCATTCATGGGGCAGAATTATACAGCCCCAATCCATTCACGGTGGCACAGTGGTTAGCACTGCTGCCTCACAGCGCCAGGGACCCGGGTTCAATTCCGGCCTCGGGTCACTGTCTGTGTGGAATTTGCACGTTCTCCCCGTGTCTGCGTGGGTTTCCTCCGGGTGTTCAGGTTTCCTCCCACAGTCCAAAGATGTGCAGGTTAGGTTGATTGGCCATGCTAAATAGACCCTAGTGTCGGGATTAGCAGGGTAAATATGTGGGGTTATGGGAATAGGGCCTGGGTGGGATTGTGGTCAGTGCAAATTCAATGGGCCAAATGGCCTACCTCTTCACTGTAGGGATTCTATTCTGTGAAAAGTCTATTGACTTTCGTGAGACTTTAAAATTCCACTTGTTTAAAATTCCTTACATGATTTTGAAAACCTCTAACAAATCTCCTCACCTCTGCTGTAAGGAGAATATCCCAGGCTTCTTTAGTTTTTCCCCAATCCCAATGCCACTCTAACATAGTAACCCGTCCAAAGGTAATACACAGGAAGCGATTATCAAACAGAATTGGGCACCGAGCAGGTGAGGAGATTTTAGAACAGGTGCTAAATGCTGAACACAGAAGTGGGTTGGAAGGAATATCTTGAAGAAGGACAGACAGTCAGAGAACTTTGGAAAAGGAATTCCAGAGAGTTAGGGCTTGTGCCTGAGTTTGAGGCTTCACCATTGACCTCTGGTTCCCTCCAATCAGGAGGGGAAAGATCTGCCAAGTGTTCCCATTCCTGGATCATTGCTCACTCACTGCTTTGTTCGGAGAAAACCTGTGTGGATGTCAGGATCAGGCTCAGCTGTGGCTGAGTCTCACCAAGATCAGAAAGCACATTAAAATACTACCGCCCAGGCTCATGAGGGAAGAGTGGGCCCCTTGGGTCAAGTATGGAATTTCTGCCAGCCCTTTGTACCTAGTAAGAGTCAGCACCTTACGGAGAGGAGGGGGAATTTCTTTTTCATTTAAAGATAACTATGAACAAACTGCTGTTCCCTTTTTTATTGTTTTAAAAAACTGGATGAGGCAACAGCTCAGGAGAAGAAGTGATTACAAACAATTTATTCATGCAGAGGGCAGGATAGAGCAGGAGCTCACTGTGTTCATGTAGAGTACAGAGATCCAGAAACTGAGGACAATCCAGTTAGAACTTTGATCATATGACTGGCCGCCTTCTCAAGGTGCCATTCCTCGTCAAGGCTCAGCAGTTTGTTGACAGTGTAGCGCTGCCTTCCTGGACAGTTCCAGAAATATGCTTCAACCAAGAATAAAGGCAGTGCGCATTATCCAGCTCTGAGCAGAGTCAGGCCCTCAACTGTCATTTATTTTTCATTCTTTCATGGAACGTGGGCGTCGCTGGCAAGGCCAGCATTTGTTGTCTGTCCCTAATTGCCCTTGAGAGATTTGGATAGTCTTCTAGTCTCTGCTCAGGAAAGGCCCTATTCTGTCTATGGTGACCTGAAAGGAATCAGCTGTGAGTAACAACTCTGTAGGACCCTCAGCAATGGCCTTAGTGAGACCCTCATTCATGACCTGAGTGAGACCCTCAGTGATGGCCTTAGTGGAAGCCTGAGAAAGATAGTAGTTAAATTAGAAACCACAGCTAATCATAGAATCCCTATAGTGCAGAAGGAGACCATTCGGACCATCTAGTCTGCACCAACTCTCCAAAGAGCATTTTACTTAGGCTCATCTCCCCCTCTGCCCTTTCCCCGTAGCCCCGCACATTTTCCATGGCTAACCTATCTAACCTAAACATATTTAGCATGGCCAATCCACCTAACCATACATCTTTGTATTGTGGAAGGAAACCGGGGTATCCGGAAGTAACCCACACACATACGGGGAGAACATGCAAACTCCGCACGGTGGGCGAGGCTTGCAGAACAGCATTCTCCATTGGCCACGGCCGGGATCTTACGAGCCTCGGGTGGGTGAGGCGGTAAAATTCTGGCAAGATAGTCACCCAAGAATCAAACCTGGGTCCCTGGTGCTGTGAGGCAGCAGTGCGAACCACTGTGTCACCGTGTCACTCTAATCAATTATAAAGTGCTTGTAGCAATCAGAAAAATCCCTCTTTGCATTGAATACATTAAATATGTAACAGGCTTTTCTTTAAAAAAGAATTAACTTCACCAACAAACTTTGAAATTTTTTTGCCAGCGAATAAGTTTGGGTAACTTTTAAAGGCAACATCGGTGGAAAATGTTTAAAGATAGTGTCCTTCTGTCGCACAACTGGGGAGGGAGAATCTTTTCAAAACTAATAATCTGATCATGTATGCCTCACACAATGTCCCTCACACAACACTGAACTCACTGAGCTACAGAGTCATTGCTTCACACAAAGGTGAGTGAATAGACAAGGGCCATTGTTTATTTTTGCTCTTGAAGCCTCAGTTCCTTTGAGCACTTATCAGTTTTGAGAATAGACATCAAGGAAACACGCCACTTCTTTTTCAAATCCTATATCTGTACACTATAATTAAGAAAGCCCACCAATGCCTCTATTTTCTCAGGAGGCTAAGGAAATTTCGTATGTCCGATACGACTCTCACCAACTTTTACAGATGCACCATAGAAAGCATTCTTTCTGGTTGTATCACAGCTTGGTATGGCTCCTGCCCTGCCCAAGACCGCAAGGAACTACAAAAGGTCATGAATGTAGTCCAATCCATCACGCAAACCAGCCTCCCATCCATTGACTCTGTCTACACTTCCCGCTGCCTCAGCAAAGCAGCCAGCATAATTAAGGACTCCACGCACCCCGGACATTCTCTCTTCCACCTTCTTCCGTCGGGAAAAAGATACAAAAGTCTGAGGTCACGTGCCAACCGACTCACGAACAGCTTCTTCCCTGCTGTTGTCAGACTTTTGAATTGATCTTTCTCTACACCCTAGCTATGACTGTAACATTATAGTCTGCACTCTCTCATTCCCTTCTCTATGAACGGTATGTTTTGTCTGTATAGCACACAAGAAACAATACTTTTCACTGTATGATAATACACGTGACAATAATAAATCAAATCAAAATCCTTTGCACTTGCCTTGTAGATATTGAGGTTATAGATAGAGCAATAATTTTGGAGATGAGTGCCCCACACTCAGATTCAATGGAATTTGGCCAGATTGTCATGAAAAACCAGTGAGACTGTCTGCAGCTGATGTTTGATATCAAAACCAACCGAGTTAGAATCTCAGATGTTGACATCTTTTCACTGTGCTACCACTCAGCACACACACACACAAACATCACCTATACTCTGCAGCAATGGTTTACTTTAATGTAGCAATTACTTTACCCTCTGCATTCAGTCTGAAAATGCAATTTAAATCACAAACTGCAGATTATTCCGACTGTGTTACACAAATAGCTACCCAGAAAAGTTGGAAGAATTAAGACCTCTTGTAATTTATGCGTAGCTATTGTGCAGATCCAGACCGACTCTCCCACAAAGGGACCCACCCCCCGACTACCCCACCCCGAGCTAACCACAGCTCCCGACAGTAATTCCAACCTTTTGGCACTCTCTAGGATTTCCACCAACCTTCCCCCCTTCACCCGCGGGCCTGGCTCCCCAATCTTGACTTGACTGGACCCCACCCCCCACCCATTACCTGATCAACCTCCCTCATATCAAACCTATCGCCAAACCTTCTGATCAACTGCCAATGTCAACCCCCCAGTCCCCCCCAGGTCCAAATCCCAGCACCCCTGGTGCTCCCCCTGACCTCCAACTTCCCCCCCCCGATGTCCGGTTTCCCCCCCACTTCCAATCTCCCCCGACACTTACTATACTCCATACACACCTATGATGTGTGGCCAAATTCCCCTTCAACTCGATTTTGAAGTTTGCTGATGACACCGCAATAATGGGTCGGATCTCAAACAATGAAGAGATGGAGTACAGGATAGAGATAGAGAATCTGGTGAACTGGTGCGATGACAATAATCTCTGCCTCAATGTCAACAAAACGAAGGAGATAGTCATTGACTTTAGGGAGCGCCGTGGACAATATGCCCCTGTCTACATCAGTGGGGATGAAGTGAAAATGGTCGAGAGCTTCAAGTTTCTACGTGTCCAGATCACCAACGATTTGTCCTGGTCCCCCCCCCCATGCCGACGCTACAGTTAAGAAAGCCCACCAATGCCTCTACTTTCTCAGGAGGCTAAGGAAATTTGATATGTCCGCTACGACTCTCACCAACTTTTACAGATGCACCATAGAAAGCATTCTTTCTGGTTGTATCACAGCTTGGTATGGCTCCTGCTCTGCCCAAGACCGCAAGAAGCTACAAAGGGTCATGAATGAAGTCCAGTCCATCACTCAAACCAGCCTCCCATCCATTGATAACCATTGAGTGACAATCCGATCGATGCAGTAAGGAAGTTACGACCCCAACTTGTTTGGTTTGTTCTGAGACACCACAGCTATTTGAATTTATATAGTGCTTTTAATATATTAAAATATTCCAGGATGCTTCATATCTCTCCAAATCAGTGTAAAATTGACACCAAGCCAAAGAAGGAGACATTAGGATGAGTCCTCAAAAGCTTGGTTAAAGACATTGGACCCGTAACCTCTGAGCTCCTGGGCAGTATAACTGGCGGGTACCCGAAGGATGCCTGAGCCGGGGGTCCCCCTGCCTGAAGTTCTAAGGTAAGATTTTCACAGCAGTTAGGAACATAGGAATTAGGAGCAGAAGTCGGCAAATTCAGCCCTTCGAGCCTGCTCCGCTATTCAATCAGATCATGGCTGATCTCTCCCTGGTCTCAAATCCACCTCCCCACCTGTCCCCCATATCCCCTTATCCCTTTTTTATTAGAATTATATCTATATCCTCCTTGAAACCATTTAATGATTTAGACTCCACCACGCTATGGGGCAGCGAGTTCCACAAATTCACCACTCTCTGTGAGAAGTAATTCCTCCGCATCTCAGTTTTAAATCTACTGCCTCTCAACCTATACCTGTGACCTCTTGTTTGAGATTGCCCCACAAGAGGAAACATTTGGTCTACATTTGCTCTAACAATCCCTTTTAAAATTTTATATACCTCGATCAGATCCCCTCTCATCCTTTTAAACTCCAGTGAGTACAAGCCCAAACTGTTTAATCTCGCCTCATACATTAACCCTTTCATCCCTGGAGTCAATCGGGTGAACCTCCTCTGAACTGCCTCCAATGCCGCAACATCCTTCCTCAAATAAGGAGACCAAAACTGGACACAATACTCCAGATGTGGTCTCACCACACCACTCTTACACTAATATGATCTTTCTCTACACCCTAGCTATGACTGTAACACTACATTCTGCACTCTCTCCTTCTCTATGAACGGTATGCTTTGTATAGCATGCAGGAAACAATACTTTTCACGGTATCTAATACATATGACAATAAAAAATCAAATCAAATCACCAACACCCGATACAATTACAACAGCAATTCTCTACTTTTATACTCCAGTCCTTTTGCAATAAACGCCAACATTCCATTGGCCTTTTTTATCACATGCTGTACCTGCATTCAACTTTCTGCAATTCATGAACACAGACACCCAGATCCCTCTGCCTGGACACATTTTGAATCTGCTTTCCATTTAGGTAATAATTTGCCTTTCTAATTTTTGGCCAAGATGGACAACTTCACACTTATCCACATTAAACTCCATCTGCCAGATTTTGGCCAATTCTCCTAGCCTATCTACATCCATCTGTAACATCTTTATATCCTCTTCACTGCCTGCTTTCCCACTTATTTTAGTATCAACTGCAAATTTTGCTATGTTACACTCTGTCCCTGCTTGCAGATCATTTATATAGATTGCAAACAGTTGAGGACTGACCCCTGTGTTACCCCGCTAGTTACATTTCGCCAGCCAGAGAAGGACCCATTTATCCCGACCCTTTGTCAGTTGGCCAATCCTCAATCTAATCCAGCACTCTACCGCCAATCCCCTGCGATCCCACCTTCTGGATCAGTCTTTTATGTGGCATTGAGGGGTGCAAACCTCTGATGGTTCCAACTGTCTTAAAACAAATATTTACCCAGAAAAAGTTTGAAGAATTAAAACCAACCAACCAACCCAACCTGAGCTCTCCTTACCTCCCAATGCCAACTGTTAAACTACCCTCGCTATTGTCTGCCACCGCTCCCCGCACCCCCTTGACTGTCTGGACCCCCTCCCCAACTCTGCCCCCCACCCTCGGTTAGCTGACAAACACTCCTTTCCTTCTCCCCTATGTACTCTGTGAACCGTATGCTTTATCTGTATAATGCGCAAGAAGCAATACTTTTCACTGTACCCCAGTACATGTGGCAACAATAAATCAAATCAAGATCAAAAAACTTACCTTCTCCCTTGCTGGACCTTTGAATCTTTCTGATTTATGGCAACTAGTGACGTAAAAAAGGGGATGTGGCCTCCTTGCCTCTGACCCAGCGGTGCTTGACTGAAGGCACCAGGAGCGCGCTGCCCTGCATGGTTCTAACCCGGCCTGAATCAGAAGGTTAGGTGAGACAGGATCAAAAAGATTACAAGGTAATAAAGTGCAAGAAGAGTGGCAATTTGACTCTGATTGTCACTCCATGGAAGTTCAGGCCTGTAATTTTAAGGAAAATTTAAAGGAGGAGGAGAGATAAAGAATTCCAGAAGTTTAGGGCCAGGTGATTGAAAGCATGACTGTCAGTGGTGGGTGCAGGAAGCACAAGAGCAGTCATGATACACGTGAGAGAGATCAAAACCTCTCTCCATGTTCAACTGAAGCATGAAACTTGCAGGGATAACAATCTGCCGATGCTGATTTTAACCATGGAGTTGCTACACTTGGCCTCATTGTTTCCGACAACAAACACAGAAACAAAGACAGAAAATGCTGGAAAATCTCAGCGGCACAGTGGTTAGCACTGCTGCCTCATAGCACCAGGGACTTGGGTTCGATTCCCGGCTTGGATCACATTCTGCACATTCTCCCCGTGTCTGCATGGGTTTCCTCCGGGTGCTCCGGTTTCCTCCCACAGTCCAAAGATGTGTGGGTTAGGTGGATTGGCCATGCTAAATTGCCCCTAAGTGTCAGGGGGACTAGCTAGGGTAAATGCATGGGGTTATGGGGATAGGGCCTGGGTGGGATTGTGGTCGATGCAGGTTTGATGGGCCAAATGGCCTCCTTCTGCATTGTAGGATTCTATGATTCTAAGTCTGACAGCATCTGTGGAGAGAGAATAGATCTAACGTTTTAACTCTGGATGACCCTTCGTCAGAGCTGCTTCCAAGTCTGCTTCCCTCAACGAGCAGTTGTCCAGGGACCCCCGCTGCTGGAAGATCTGAATGTTGGGCGAGAACAAGATCAGGTTCATCAGGCCTCACAGTGCTCACAACCAACCAAACCTGAAGAATGGCCAAGTAAGTGAGGTACCGAACAATACCCATGGGCGGGATTGTGACACTAATCTTTCATTTAACCTTATCAATCTTATCATTCTTTTTATTAATTATAACGATAAACACATTTGTTGAGATGCTGCTGAATTTTATTGTAACAGTCGGTGCTCAGCACATGGTGTCCAGCACTGGCCATTCCGGAGCTGCTCCCAATTTGGCTGGTTGGGTAGCGTCCTCTGGGTCTGAAAGTAGTGAGCTTTATGTTCACACCAGGCCAGAAGTTCAGAATCTGGACTGATATTCCAATGCAATATTTTATGGTGAGAAGTGCCAAAGTTCTGGTAAAACACTAAACGGCCATTGACCTGCTCAGGTAGATTTCAGAGATCCCACAAACTTATTGGATGAGGTTCAGGGAGGTTTCCTGGTACTCTGCTGCCTAAACATCCTCCCCCAAACACTACCATCATGAACGAGATTTACTGACCACTCATTGTTGACCTTGGGTTGTTTCTGGTGCTACATTTTTTCCATATTGCAGTGGTCACTGCACCCCAAAAAGCAATATATTGAATGAAATGGCTTTTGAATCTCTGTGCAATCTCTGGATGCAAAATGCGCATCTTTGCTTTCCACCTTTCTCCCAATGAACCGGCTGCAATCTCATGTTGAATTTGTTCCGTATTTTGCTATTTTATTTGAGACGTTATCAAGCCCAATCAATAAAAATACTTTAAAAAGAACAAAAGTGGGCTGTCCAGCAACTGGCCACCTCTGCACTCCTGACTGTGCACTGATCTTACCTCCTGCCTGACGTCCCTGACACTAGCCTGCAGCAAAACACCGGTCCCAGGAACTACACTGTGCATCTTTTGTCTGTTCCATCCCGGCATTCACACGTAAGGCTGGTCGTTAGCGTGCTAACTCCACCGAGGTCAGCTTCAGACTGTGGTGAGGAGAAATGAAAAACATGCCATGCACAGGACCAGAGTGGGGTCAACAGCTGGCTGGGGATGTGGCAATCATTTATACAAATATGCTCTCTCAACCTCGCAAAAACAAAAAAAAACCAAGCCCAACAGCTGGGAAGGGTTGAAAGTAGCCCAGAGGCTGGTTAGTCTCCTTCCAGATGGGGGAGGTTAGGCTGAGGGTAGCCAGGCTGTTCCACATGGACTTCCGTTGGAGTTGGGGGGTGGGAAGATAAACAGCAAATTGTAACTGCAGATCCAGGCCCTTTATGTGTCTCATTGAGTCAAATAAACTAGCCCTTCCGAAAGGAAGCAGCGCATTTAGCAATCTCCGCTTCACGCTCTTTCCTTCTGAGTTCCTGTTACAGTAATTTCATCAACATGCACAGTCGGTGTTTGTTAAGAGGTTATTAACCTGCTTGCCCTCAAAATTTGCACGATTTAATTTCTAAGTGATACAGTTGAACCTCGCTATAACAAAGTCTGTAATTGCAAGATTCTCATAACGAGCCTTATTATCAGGACATTCTCATTGTTACGGATGGTTTGTTAAAACAAACAATGTTTTTCAAACGTTGTTATTACAAACTTCCATCCTTGTTCCTGGATTAATTTCCCTTACAAATAGTAAGGAAGATTAATCCCGAATAATCGAAGACCATAAGACATAGGAGCAGAATTAGGCCACTCGGCCCATCAAGTCTGTTCAGCCATTCAATCATGGCTGATATTTTTCTCATCCCCATTCTCCTGCCTTTTCCCCATAACTCCTAATCCCCTTATTAATCAAGAACCTATCTATCTCTGTCTTAAAAACACTCAATGACTTGGCCTCCACAGCCTTCTGCGGCAAAGAGTTCCACAGATTCACCACTCTCTTGCTGAAGAAATTCCTCCTCATTTCTGTTTTAAAGGATCGTCCCTTCAGCCTGAGGTTGTGCCCTCTGGTTCTAGTTTTTCCTACTAGTGGAAACATCCTCTTCACGTCCACCCTATCGCAGTATCCTGTAAGTTTCAATCAGATCCCCCCCTCATCCTTCTAAACTCCAAAGAGTACAGACCCAGAGTCCTCAACCATTCCATAAGACCATAAGACATAGGAGCGGAAGTAAGGCCATTCGGCCCATCGAGTCCACTCCACCATTCAATCATGGTTGATTTCAACTCCATTTACCCGCTCTCTCCCCATAGCCCTTAATTCCTCGAGAAATCAAGAATTTATCAATTTCTGTCTTGAAGACGCTCAACGTCTCGGCCTCCACAGCCCTCTGTGGCAATGAATTCCACAGACCCACCACTCTCTGGCTGAAGAAATTTCTCCTCATCTCTGTTCTAAAGTGATTCCCTTTTATTCTAAGGCTGTGCCCCCGCGTCCTAGTCTCCCCTGTTAATGGAAACAACTTCCCTACGTCCATCCTATCTAAGCCGTTCATTATCTTGTAAGTTTCTATCAGATCTCCCCTCAACCTCCTAAACTCCAATGAATATAATCCCACGATCCTCAGACGTTCATCG
Source organism: Mustelus asterias (assembly GCF_964213995.1). Lineage (NCBI taxonomy): Eukaryota > Metazoa > Chordata > Chondrichthyes > Carcharhiniformes > Triakidae > Mustelus > Mustelus asterias. The sequence continues at coordinate 4,914,282 of NC_135812.1, forward strand.
TATGTCAGGCCTACCATTCCTGGGATCATCCGTGTGAATCTCCGCTGGACCCGCTCCAGTGCCAGTATGTCCTTCCTGAGGTGTGGGGCCCAAAATTGCTCACAGTACTCCAAATGGGGCCTAACCAGTGCTTTATAAAGCCTCAGAAGTACATCCCTGCTTTTGTATTCCAAGCCTCTTGAGATAAATGAAAGGAACAAGAGTATGCCATTCAGCCCCTGCCATTCAAATAGATCAGTATCTTAGCTCTATTTACCTGCCTTGGTTCCATAACCCCTAATACCTTTATTTAAGTAAAAAAATATTGATTTCAGTTATGACATTTTGAATTGATCTACAGCCTCAACAGATCTTTGGGGAGAGAAATCCAGATCAGACAGCTAGATTAAAAGTCACAATTTAAAGTTGTAATTCGCTTAAACTTAAAAGCAGCTCTCCTTCCCTCTCCCCCAACCCTTACATCATGGGTATGTATTGATTTCTAAGTCTTTCATTGTATAAATTTGATATCTATTAGGTTGGAAGTTCATTGGTTTAGATCTCCACATTGAGGTCTGAGCATTAACATGTAACATGTCGTGGGAAGACAGTGGCATTATGGTAATGTCACTGGGCTATGATGTGGAGATGCCAGTGTTGGACTGGGGTGGGCACAGTAATAAGTCTCACAACACCAAGTTAAAGTCCAACAAAGCTCCATATCATAACTCCATTTACCTGCCTTGGTTCCATAACCCCTAATACCTTTATCTAAATAAAAAATATTGATTTCAGTTATGACATTTTGAATTGATCTGAGGAAGGAGCAACGCTCCGAAAGCTCGTGATTCCAAATAAACCTGTTGGACTTTAACCTGGTGTTGTGAGACTTCTTATTGTCACTGGACTAGTGATTCAGAGTCCCCCACTAATGTTCACAGGTTCACATCCCACCACAGCCCCGGTAGAATTTGAATTCAATTAATAATCTGGAATTGAAAAGCTCGTCTTAGTAACGGTGAGCATGAAACCATTGTCGATTGTTGTAAAACCCACCTGGTTCACTAATGTCTTTAGGGAAGGAAATCTGCCGTTCTTACCTGGTCTGGCCTACATGTGGCTCCGGAGCCACAGCAATGTGGTTGACTCTCAACTGCCCTCTGAAATGGTGACAAGCCACTCAGTTCAAGAGCAATTAGGGATGGGCAACGTCCACATCCCATGAAAGGATAAAAAATATGAGCATGTGAATTAGAGAAAGGATTAAGTCATTTGGCCCCTTGTACCTGCTCCAACATTTGATAAGATCATAGCTGATCTGGTTGTGGCCTCAACCCTACTTTCCTGTCTACCAATTATAACCTTTTATGGCTTTGTCAGTCAAGGATGTGTAACTCAATATTCAATGACCCAGTCTCCACTGATCTCTGGGGAAGAGAATTCACAGACTAATGACCCTCTTGAGAGAAAAAAATACTCCTCCTCTCCATCCTAAATTATTTTGAACTGTGTCGGGGTGAGGAGGGAGCTGGGTGAGATGTTTTGTCAGAGAGTCGTTGAAGACTTGATGGGTTGAATGGCCTCTTTCTGCACTTTTAGGGCTTCTATGATTCGATGACACCTCAATCACCATCTTAAATATTCACTCTTTCCACCACCAGTGCACAATGGCAGCTCTGTGTCCATCTACAAGATGCACAGCAACAACTTTGACAGCACCTGAGAAGGACAAGGGCAGCAAATACATACAAACTCCCTTCCAAGTCACATACCATACTGACTTGGAACTATATTGCCGTTCTTTTTCTGTGCTGGGTCAAATTCCTGGAATTGCTGTCCTAACAGCACCGTGAATGAACTTCAATCAGATGGCCTGCATTAGTTGAAGAAAGCAGCTCGCCACTATCTGCTCAAGGGAAATTAGGAATGGACAGTAAATGTAAGCCTAGTTACTCAAACCCATTCCCCATGAATGAATGGAAAGAAGAAAGTGCCTCACTCTGTCTCGATCCCTTCTGCAGATCCTCACTACCCTCTCCAACAAGCATTTCCTTTGTGATGTACTTTATTTTTAAGAATGAAAGTGGAATTGGTAAGGATCTGCTGCAATGGCTGTGTCTGCACTGTTTTGATGGGAAACGATGAGCAGTATTTTGGATGAAATGTGATCGGATTAAAAATGTGATTGTATGGGTTGTTTGTGATTGGAGAAAAAGGTATTACAAAAATGACCATTTAAAATGAAGATGAACACAGGCTCAGCCAATAAGGAAGAACCCACGATGACTGATGCAAGAATTGTTTTGTAAAGGTTTAATCCCTCATTTAGAACCAAAACAGAAATAAATCATTGCTGAAAACGCTGGCAAATCTCAGCAGGTCTGGCAGCATCTGTAAGAGAGAAAAGAGCTGACGTCCAGATGACCCCGACCCTTTGGGTCAACTGGACTCGAAACATCAACTCTTTTCCCCTTACAGATGCTGCCAGACCTGCTGAGATTTTCCAGCGTTTTCTCTTTTGGTTTCAGATTCCAGCATCCGCAGTAATTTGCTTTTATTTAATAAATCATTGCTGTTGTTGCTGTAGCTTCTCCTGCCAGGAGATCTGTGTATATCCCATTTCTTTAATCTGTCTGAACAGGCTGTGTAACGTTACTTGGCCTTTGAGGTGGTTTATCTAAACAATTTGACTGAGGTAGGTATAGTTAGATCAAATGTGACTCATGATCAGAACATTGAGCTCCACACAAGTCCATTCGATTGTAATCCAATCCCAAAGTTGGGACCTCATTGGGTCCCAGGAGTGTTGGGAGATTGTTTAGTGGCCAGATGATTCATTTCTTCCTTCACGCTCAGTAATCTGCTTCTCTGAATGTCAACAGAACAATGAACATCAGCAACTGCTGGCATGAAATGCGACGAAAACGCAATGGAACTTCTCCAGTAATATTGAAACTATGTATTATATAAATGCAGAAAAGATTCCAGCAAATAATCTCCAGGCTATAATCTAACCTCCTGGCATGTGGAGAGGTGGACAAGAGCCGATGACAAACACAAATTCTGCAACTGGTTTTGAACTGTTTGTGAGTCCCAAGATCAAGGCTGTGTCGCAAAGTCAAAAGGCCAGAAGACCATGAGACATAGGAGCAGAATTAGGCCACTCGGCCCATCGAGTCTGCTCTGCCATTCAATCATCCTCTCCACATCCACTCTATCCAGGCCTCACAGTATCCTGTAAGTTTCAATAAAATCCCCCCTCATCCTTCTAAACTCCAAAGAGTACAGATCCAGAGTCCTCAACCGTTCCTCATACAACAAGCTCTTCATTCCAGGGATCATTCTTGTGAACTTCCTCTGGGCCCTTTCCAAGGCCAGCACATCCTTCCTTAGATATGGGGCCCAAAACTGCTCACAATACTCCAAATGGGGTCTGACCAGAGCCTTATACAGCCTCAGGAGTATATCCCTGCTCTTGTATTCCGGCCCTCTCGACATAGTCATCATAAATATAAAATAATCACTAACAAATCCAGTAAGGAATTCAGCATCAACTGAGAGTGGTTAAAATACGACGCTCAATACCACAAAGAGTAGCTAAGGTGAATAGTGGAGATACATACAAGAAGGAGAAAAGAATGAAATGTTATGCTGTTGGGTGGGAAGGTGGGAGGAGATTCATTAGAGCACAAACCAAATGCACTGAATGGCCTGTTTCTGTCGTATACGTTCTGTGTAATTCCCAGAAATCTTCCGCTTTAACTGCCTATGCTTTTTGATTTGATTTGATTCATTATTGTCACATGTGTTAACATACAGTGAAAAGTATTGTTTCTTGCGCACTGTACAGACAAAGCATACCGTTCATAGAGAAGGAAACGAGAGAGTGCAGAATGTAGTGTTACAGTCATAGCTAGGGTGTAGAGAAGGATTAAGTTAACGCTAGGTAGATCCATTCAAAAGTCTGACGGCAGCAGGGAAGAAACTGTTCTTGAGCCGGTTGGTACGTGACCTCAGACTTTTGTATCATTTTCCCAACGGAAGAAGATGGAAGAGAGAATGTCTGGGGTGTGTGGGGTTCTTAATTATGCTGGCTGTTTTTCCGAGGCAGCGGGAAGTGTTGACAGAGTCAATGGATGGGAGGCTGGTTTGAGTGATGGGCTTCGTTCATGACTCTGTGGTTTCTTGCGGTCTTGGACAGAGCAGGAGCCATACCAAGCTGTGATACAACCAGAAAGAATGCTTTCTATGGTGCATCTGTAAAAGTTGGTGAGAGTCGTCGTGGACATACCAAATTTCCTTAGTCTTCTGAGAAAGTAGAGGCATTGGTGGGCTTTCGTAACTATAGAGTCGGCATGGGGGGCCAGGTTGTTGGTGATCTAGACACCTAAAATCTTGAAGCTCTCGACCATTTCTACTTCGTCCCCAAGTAAATGTAAATGTAGACAGCAAATGATGTAGATAGAGCAAGATCGATCATGGTTTAATGACTTTGAGCTGTTTAGGCTAAGAAGGAGAGTGCAGAGCAGGTGCAAATTTCTTACTTAACAATAACTTGCAGTGACAACACAGGAACTGAGTTTCCAGGAATTAATGTAAATGGCTTTGAGAGTTTTCATTTATTCCCATTTGCAGCCTCCTCATTTATCAGGTGTCTGCTTGAGTGAAATTGACCATCTCTCTGCAGGTAGTGCAGTTCTTTGTCACTGTAGATTTCCTCCCTATGGGTAGGATTCCAGTACAACTTTCATTTGAATTAAATTAAGTGGAAGCTTTGTCTTGCAGTGCATCGAGTCCCGATGAGTATGCGCTTCACAAATAATTAATAAAACAGATAGTTCATATACGAGGCGAAATAGCTGCATTTAGAGCGACGTCCTGGTGTGCCATCGGGTGAAAATGCCAAGCCTGGTATTAACCCTTCTTGGACTGAGATGGACCCTTAAAACGCCCAGTAAAACATAGTGAGCGGAGAGTCGAGAGATGCCGAGAGCCCTCAGAGCCTCATGGTGGATTTTAGTGATTTGGGGTGACGCTTGACTTGGGTAAGGATGAAAAACAGGCAGCATCGCACTTAGCGCTTGTGCGTACCATCCAGTGTTTCATTCTATTGACTCTGGTGGATTTCAATGTGCAGCAAAGTGTATAATTGGCGACCCTGTTCTGTGGCCCCACTCAAGCTTGCAAAGGTTGGAATTGCAATGGAGTGGGAACAGCTACCTGCTGCCCTCACATTCCCCATTGCCACATTCCACTCTTCAATTGAGAGGGCAGCTGAGGGCCTGTGATAGTCAAACTGGCTCCCTGCTGCCTGTGTCACCAGTTGCTTGGGGGTGCGCTAGGGTAATATGGTCAGATGGCCTTAGTGTAATGGATTTGTACTTGTTCTGAGGAATAATGGCATCATAACTAAAACCAGGTTAAAGTGGATTTCCACTCCATCTGACGAAGGAGCAGCGCTCCGAAAGCTAGTGGCGTTTGCTACCAAATAAACCTGTTGGACTTTAACCTGGTGTTGTTAGACTCCTTACTGTGTTTACCCCAGCCCAACGCCGGCATTTCCACATCATCATAACTAAAACACAGGGTGGAAGTTTCTGCTCTGAGACGGGGTGTGAAGTCAGAAGTGCTCTTGACACAGACCACAGAGAGTAAACCCGCTGAACTGCACAATGTTCAGCTAATTAATTATACAGCTGGTGTTGAATCTCGTGGTGGATCAAACCAGAAGTAAGCTGCCCCGCAGTCATGTCTGGGTGCCATATTATTTACAGCGTTGTCCTCTCTCAATCCCGGCCTTTACAGAGTTGCCTTTCCCTTGATCTCCTCCCTCCCTTGGACTTGGACTTTGCCTCCTAATCCCCCTCCCTCTCCTTTGTGTGCGTGCCATCTGCTGTGTGATATGCTTGCAGTGACCAGTGAAGAGCAGTGTGCTTGGCAAAAGCAGTGTCTAGTGACAGGAGATCTCCCGGACTCGGCACACGCCATGTCTGCAGATTGGAAACAGAATGGTCTGATTTCCCACTGGTGGGATGGAAGATTTCCCAGGGCCGCCAGATCCCAGTCAGTAGCCCCATTAATGAGCATTCAGCACATGCAAATTACAATCCAAATGTCCATCAGTGGGAAAAGGGACTCCCCATAAAGCCGCCATGAAGATGCTGAGTGGAAGATTGCAACTTCTCTTCTTACCGATGGATTTTCAACTTTCGGCCTCACTGTAAATTTTTCCAGTCCCGCCCACCATGATTTCCTGCCCTGATAGGACCGGAAAATTCCATCCACGTTGTGGGAAATTTTAACCTACCTCAGGAGGTGAGAAATCCACTACTTTGGGTGAAAGATTCATAGAATCTCCACAGTGCGGAAGGAGGCCATTCGGCCCATCGGGTCTGCACCAACCACAATCCCACCCAGGCCCTATCCTTGTAATCCCACGTATTTATCCTTCTAATCCCCTGACGCTAAGGGGCAATTTAGCTTGGCCAATCAACCTAACCTGCACATCTTTGGACTGTGGGAGGAAAGCGGAGCACCCGGAGGAAACTCACGCAGACACAGGGAAACTCCGCACTGACAGTCACCTGAGGCCAGAATCGAACCCGGGTCTCTGGCGTTGTGAGGCAGCAGTGCTATCCACTGTGCCACCGTGCTGCCTACTTGATCTTGATCTCATCAGCGTACATATAGACAAGTTAGATTAAAACTGCCTGATCATATTAGGACGCAGCTGCCAACAAGTTGCATTGGTGTGGCACCTTTAATGCAATAAAATATCCTATGGCCTTTCACAGAAGTGTCATCAAGCATAATTTGACAGAAGTCACATTCGGACGTAATAGGGCAGATGACCAAAAGCTTTTCAAAGAGGTAGGTTTGAAGGACTATCTTCACAGAGGAAAGAGTGATAGGGAGGAGTCGAGTTTTATGGAGGTAAGTCCAGAGCTTAGGGCCTTGGCAGCTGAAGGCACGGCCTGCATGGGTACTTGGACTGTGATGCCTCAGATCCCAGTCATGTTGGAATAAACATCAGTTTCCTGGCTGGCCAAGGCCCAAAGACAATTAGAGCTTGTAAAATGCATGTTTTTTTTAGAAGTGATTTTTCCAGCCAACATTAATGCTTTCTTTAGATGAAATGACCTGGAATGAAGATACTCCAACTGAGTGTCTAATCATTGACAAGTTACTGTTCAAAGGTGGGAGCATTTAATCCACAATATTGGAAGGTGAGGGGTGTGCGTGGCATTGAATTCCAGGAATTGTTAAGTGCTGTGAATGTAACTGCTGTTTGCATGACCAGTGTCATGTTACCACTGCTCGTGCGGCCACTGTTTGTGTGGTTCACTTTGTTATTTTAGTTCTAAATAGCTTTGATAGCCGTCAGGCCTTAAATATGTTAATCATGATTCTGTGCACCATGACACACCAATAAATAACCCCAACCCTCACCTGTCAGTCTCCACGCAATGAGATTGCTGTGTGACCAATTTAAAACCAACATCTAAAATCAACAACCCAGGCTTCAGACAGCACATTCCACCCACACTGGCATCTTCAGCTGCCAACCTCAGGGCATTTCTGGCGCGGGGACTGCTGCAGCCCAATTAAACAAAGCACCTCCGTGCTGTTCTCCATCAAAGGGCCAAGTCTTCAGAGCAGGAACTAAATATAAACGATCAACCCCTCCTTCAATGCCGAGCATGTACTTACATCACTGGGAAGCCATTATCTCAAGCATTTCAAATGAACACTTCTGTTAAAATAGAGAATGGAGGGATTTCAGTGCAGTGTTCAACATGTCTGTGAGTAATATTGACAGGGTAGTCACTCTTGCCAAAATGGCTGAACAGAGAAAGGGATGGGGAATTCAGCATTGACCATCTAAAAAGCTTAAAACATCGAGTGTTCAGCAGCAAACTGCAGCTTCCTCCGATTTCCTGACATTTTTGCTCAGAGATTTGGACTTGCATTTCCTATTTTTTGGGGTATTTCTAAGTAATCAGGCTTTTAGATAGGACACGTTAATTTCAGTCCAATCCCACTAATTAACACACACTGCGTACAAGCCCAGTGCGCTACTATCTGTCCTTTGCCCCTGCCCCAGATCCTATCTGATTTCCTATTACATTATTAGACTTGGGAAATGAGGTAATCTAAAACTACCTGAAGCCATCAGGCATATCCTTAAAGACTTCCACTTCACTGTTCAGGGCTGAGGTTACAACCCCTTGACCTTAAGGGTCACAGGCCTGACTCTCTTTTGCCCTCCTTGATTCCATGGTATTGGGCCACTTCCTCTGAGACACCCAGGAGCTCGTTGAACAGGTGATGAGAAAATGGAGACAGCACTCAACAGGCATCAAATTAGAAACCCTTTAATCGAGGAGTTTCTCAGTTAAAGACCTTATTTACTGAGCACTCATCATTAAACCCTGCATGAGCGACCAGCTCACTTTGAAGTCAAATAAGTGACTTCCCTTCATCCTCTTTAACAGTGGTTCATGAGGCTTTTCTGGTCCTTTTTTAAAAATTGAATGATTTGCTCTTTAATAAACTTGGTGAGACTTTTAAGTGAAACATTCCGACTGACAACACCAAGGAATCCTACTGATTTGCAAACATCATTTTTAAACTTTTATCTGGTACTTTGGTATTTTGAGAAATGATGTTGGAAATGCGTACTTGGTTTTATTTCCATTTTTGTTCTTGGAATGTGACAGGCAGTACTTGCTGGCCAGTGCCTGCTAGCCCTGGGTAGATTAACCACTCAGTGTGGTGTTAGAATCACTTGAATTCAAGCCAGATAGAACTGGTATGTTCCCTTCACAGGAAGGACATTAGTGGACCAGTCCGGTGTTTAAGGACAATGTGACCACATTTATGGTCGTGACAACTCAATGATTTTGGAAAATGGAAATCAGGGTATGTTAGAGCAGTGATTCTGGTTTTGGATTAGCAATGAAGAGTTTGTAGTTAAAACACCATCAAGCACTTTCCTCTCAGAACCATTTACCTCCAGCTATTAAACTCCAGAATTCTCTCTCTAAGCCTCTCCATCTCTCCTTCCTTAAAATCCATCTCTTTGTCAAAGCTTTTGGTCACCTATCCTATTATACCCTTATGTGGCTTGGTGTCAGACTGTGTTTCATAACACTTCTGTGCGCCTTGGTACATTTTATCATGCTGCAGGCATTATATAAATACAAATTGTTGCTATCATTTTATCTGGTGCCAACCCACTAATTACAGATTTACCAAGATCTATTTTGTATCATGCAACAGTACGATTTCACAATGATCTCTGCATTGCTAGTCCGGAAGCACTGGGTGACTGTATACCCTGATGTTCAGTTAACAATCTCCAAATTCCTCAAGTTATCATATTGCAATTTTCTGGGAAATCACCAGATTCCTGTCCAACTGACCAGCCATACAGAAAACTGTGTCTTCAGAAATCAGTATATTTCTTTTGTATTTGTTGACTTACTAATACATTATTTCTGCAAACGTGTTATTTATGGCTTTTACCCATTGCAGTTCAGAAGAATGAGAGGAGATCTTTTGAAACATATACAATCCTGCCTGAGGGGACTTGACAAGGTGGATGCATTGAGGCTATTTCTCCTTGTGGGGCAGTCTAGAATTAGGGGACAGAGTTTATCAATTAGGGGTCTCCCATTTAAGTCTGAGATAAAGAGAATTTTATTTTCACTGTGGGTCATTAGTCTGTGGAATGCTCTCCCCCAGAAAGCAGTGGACATTGGGTCTCCACATCATCATCGAGTACATGCAGAGCTGAGTTAAATAGATTTTTGATCGACAAAGGTTATGGGAAACAAACAGGAAAGTAGAGTTGAGACCACAGTCAGATTAGCCATGATCTTATCAAGAGGGAGAACAGGCCTACCCCTGCTCCTAACTCATGTGTTATTGTGCTCAGTACTTTTCTTTGGGTAGCATTTAATAATGTCTTAGAGCAGAGGTCCTCAGGAATGTATTAATATTTGTAGGGGATTTCGGGATTAATTGGAGAGGTTCCCTTAGGGTACAGCAGCAGCACAACAGTATTTACAGAGAGTTCCCTGGGATGTGTCATTAATTGTAGGTCGGCAGATTGTTTCAGTATTGCTATGGGCTAGTTCTCAGTGTCTGTATTTGCTGCAGGTATATGGAAGCATTTCGGTATTTCTAAAGGGCCTTCAAAAGTCTATCATTAATTGTGAGGGGCCCTGGAGTGTATCAGTATTTGTCGGATATCCCTTAGACTCTGTCAGTATTTGTGAGGTGTCCCATGGGCGGCACGGTGGCCTCACAGCGCCAAGGACCCGGGTTCAATTCCGGCCCCGGGTCATTGTCTGTGTGGAGTCTGCACGTTCTCCCCATGTCTGCATGGGTTTCCTCCGGGTGCTCTGATTTCCTCCCACACTGCAAAAAGACATGCTGGATAGATGCATTGGCCATGCTAAATTCTCCCTCAGTGTACCCGAACAGGTGCCTGAGTGTGGTGACTAGGGGATTTTCACGGTAACTTCATTGCAGTGTTAATGTAAGCCTACTTGTGACACTAATAAATAAACTTTAACTTTAAAACTTTAAAGATGTGTCAGTATTTGCAGGGGAGCCCCAAAGAATGTGTCAGTATTCGCAGAGTGACCCCAGGAGTGTCAGTGTAATGTGGAGTCCCCAAGATTTCCTTCCTGAAAGGGCATTAATAAATCAGATGGGTTTTTACGTTAATCTGATAGTTTCATTGTCACCATTACTGATGCTAGACTTTGAGGGAGATGTATTATGATCTTTAAATTGCCGTTGCATTGTTAAATTGCATGGGGCGGCACAGTGGTTAGAACTGCTGCCTCAAAGCACCAGGGACCCGGGTTCAATTCCGGCCCCGGGTCATTGTCTGTGTGGAGTTTGCACGTTCTCCCCATGTCTGTATGGGTTTCCTCCGGATGTCCTGGTTTCTTCAGTCCAAAGATGTGCGAGTTAGGTTGATTGGCCATGCTAAGTTGACCCTAGTGTCAGGGGAATTAGCTAGGGTAAATGTGTGGGGTTATGGGAATAGGGCCTGGGTGGGATTGTGGTTCGTTAAGACTCGATGAGCCGAGTGGCCTCCTTCTGCACTGTAGGGATTCTACGATTCTATGAGTTAACAGTGTAACTGAAGTCTGAGTTGGTCATTAGTCTTGTAACCACCCAGGACTCACCTGCTCTCCCAGATGGACGTAGACGATCCCATGGAACTACTCAAAGAAGAGCGAGAAACTTCTCCCTGTTGTCCTGATTAATATTTATCCCACAACCAACATCACTAAACTGATTATCTGCTCATGATCATTGCTGTTTCTGGGACCTTGCTGTCCTCAAATTGGCTGCCACATTTCCTACATTCCAACAGTGACTACACTTCAAACAAAAGGTGCTTAATTGTCAAAAAAGCACTTTGTGTTGTCCTGTGGTTATCAAAGGTGCGGAAATGCCGGCGTTGGACTGGGGTAAACACAGTAAGGAGTCTAACAGCACCAGATTAAAGTCCAACAGGTTTATTTGGTAGCAAACGCCACTAGCTTTCGGAGCGCTGCTCCTTCGTCAGATGGAGTGACTCCATCTGACGAAGGAGCAGCACTCCGAAAGCTAGTGGCGTTTGCGACCAAATAAACCTGTTGGACTTTAACCTGGTGTTGTTAGACTCCTTGCTGTGTTATCAAAGGTGCCAGAGAACTGTAAGTCTTTTCTTTCTACTCCCTCCTTTAATTGTTCCTGAAGTAAGAGATCCAATTAAAACTGTGAATGTTGTGTATTATCTTTGTGGAAACACTGCCATTTAAGACTGCCAGCTACAGAGAATCTTTATACAGGGAAGGAAAGGGACGGGGAGAAACAAGTTGGAGGAACAAAGTGCAGTGCCTTGGAAATGGAATAGTGAAAGAAGTCCTTGTCTTTATTTAACATTTACAACTTGATGCAAACCTCTCAAAGCAGTTCACACAGTGAGGTATTCTTTGGGATGCAATGACTGTTGTCATGCAGGCAAATCAAGCAGCCATTCTAGAGCAACAATGTCCCACATGAGAGGAATAACCAGTTGATCAGTGTTACTGAGATTTGACAGCTTCCAGAAATGACCTTGAATTTCCTGCACAGGTGAATTGAAGATGTCACTTCTCCTGAGTGACATTGTATCACAGAGAAAAATCAACTAACCATTCTTGACTGGCTGATTAAATATTCGCATATGCTAAAAGCCTTCCTCTGTACTCCCACACCAGGGGATAAAAGTGGGCAGATCCTCTACTGGGGAGAGGGGTGTGGTGAGGGGGGGAGTCGGGGGGGTGGGGGGGGGGGCACTGTGCTGTGTGAAATTCCTGGCAAATTCAGCATCTCCCTCCGAACAGCCTCTTAAAATCAACACTTTCGGGTCCGCTCCGGGACAATTCGAAGCATCAGTTGAGGAAGATGGCACAAGGCTGGTATGGATGAACCCATTGACCAGAAATAGTTGCAAGCAGTTTAGGAAAAAGGCTAGACAGGGAATATGGATAGATCCACCTGCACTGATACAGTTTGGTTTAGTGTAACAGCAGCATTTAGAATACTTGTGCACAGCACATTAAGCTAATTCCATTAACGGCCTCAACAGGATGGGGCAGATATTCGTCTCGATGCAAAGCTGGTGAATGCCGCCCTTAGACCCTGCTCCATTGACTGCAATGGAACTGAATATCAGAATAACAAGTGGCTGATCCAATACCTCTCCATGTGTGCCACGAATTTCCACTCCCATCTCTATTTCACAAATCTTTTATTTGCCCCTCTTGGAGAGTTTGACTGTCAGTCCGCACCATGTAACACTGTCCAACTGAGAGACAACTGAGTTCATGGCTTCATTTCTTTACTCATTGCTGCTGTTACATGGGCAGTTCAGAGGCGCATCAGAGTGCCTTGATAAGCGAGCATTTAGCTACTTGTCACTCTTGCCTCTGAGTCAGAAAGTTACGGATTCAATCTCACGCCTGAGACTTGAGCAAATAGTCTAGTTTGATGCTCTGTGAGGTACTTTTTTCTGTTCATTCCAGGATGCAGGCGTACTGGCGAGGCCCAGCATTTATTGCCCATCCCTAATTGCACTTGAGAAGGTAGTTGTGAGCTGTCTTCCTGAACTGCTGCAGTGTGTGTAGGTACATCCACTGTGCTGTTAGGGAGGGAGTTCCAGAATTTTGACCCCGTGACAGTGAAGGAATGGCGATATATTTCCAAGTCAGGATGGTGAGTGGCTTGGAGGGGAACTTGCAGGTGGTGGTGTTCTCAGGTATCTGCTGCCCTTGCTCTTGTAGCTACTTGAGGAAGAGAAGTTCCTTCGGTGCATTTTTAAAAGGGGAGAGAAAGGTAATGATGGGCAATTCTTGCTCTCTGAGCTAGCACTCTGTTGGAATTCCATTACAGTTTTCATTTGAGACTTTTCTCATTCTCTTTTCCCTGGCTTTTATTTTGAAGACTTCTTCTCTTCTTGCCTCCCGCTGTCCTCTCCCAGCAGGCAAGGTGGTACAGCCAAGCCCATAGCCCTCGCCAATAACACCAGTGCACAGCCGAGAACCTTGATGAAACTTGACCCTCATTGCCACCAGATTTATGGTCCTGGGAGAACCTTGCAACTCTAGCTCATGACTGCCGGGGGGCAGCTAAGGTTGACCATGTTAATAGCTACCCCGCTGGGTGTGTTAATTTACTTGTGTTGAACCTATGCAGGCTGAGAGAGTCTTGCGTGTGGATAGCCTGCAAATAGTTGCCTTTCTGGCAGTGGTTCTTCCCTGCTGTTAGAGACAGTCTGACTGGCCAGCACATGATTTACTAACTGTTTCCCAAACATTTCCTCACCCTACGCCTCTCTGATGTATGGCCCAACCTCAGCCTCCTGTCAAAGTCACAGATTTCGCTTGCTTAAAGCTGTCTCTGTTTACAACTTCTTCCGGAAATATCTACAAAGGGAACCCTCAACGTTCTGAGCGCTTTATTCTGCAAAATCAGTAGTCGCCCAATTTATTTCTGAGAAGCAGATATTTGAGGAGATTTATTGCATAAAACTCCACAGGGAATGGCTTCATTATATTCAGTGTTTAACTTCTTCCACTCACAAACTTTACAGTTTATGTCGCTTCAAGAAATGCGGCAAGTAAATATTTTGTTAGTGGTTGGAACTTACTGGAAATTCTCTCTGGGTTTATTACTGTAATCCCAATTAACTGGATGGGTAGGATTTTAACTCCCTCCACCCAGCAGCATGCAGGCAGTAAAGGAGTTAAAATGGAGGTGATAGACTTATTGGACACCACATTACCACTCAGGTCCCATCTCTCCCAGAATCTTCAGCGAGGCAGCTGAACCGGTTAACAGCACCAATAATCATTGCAAATCAAGACCAGCGACATACAGTTTCCTGAATGGCGTGCCATGATGGTCTGCCATATTTACTCCACTCAGTAAAACCTGGCGAGACAGCAGAGGCCATTCAAGATAAGTGAAACAATTATTTTTGTGCGTTCAGGAAGAGCAGGAGTGCCAAGTAAGGCTTGTTCCACTCTGCACAACAGTATACCCGAGCTTCAACCTCAAAGTAGCAAGCCAGTGTGACAAACTCCCATTCCTCACCTCTTCCTGAGAGAGTTTGCCAGTTTTATGCAGTGGACTGCACGTTACACAGAGCCTTGCTTCATAAAGAATCCTTGTAGCAAGAGGAGATAACCAACCCATCAGGACCAGGCTGGTTTTCAGTTCAGGTTCCTGAGGTGAAAGAGCGTCGGTCCCAGTGGAGAAGGTGCTGGAGAATAACGGTGACGTTAGCCATCCAGGGGCCTAAACAAATAAACCAGGAGCACGAGATGGGGTGCTGCACTGTTGGAGGCGCCATCTTCTCGGATGAGGTGTTAGAAGTGGCAGTAAAAGATCCGACAGCATAATCCCAACTCAAAGGAGAGTGAAGGAGTTTGCCCTGATGCTACCTGGTTTTTATCTCATTGCTGTTTGTGGGAATATGCTGAGGGCCAATTGTGCAGGGCGACAATGTTGGGGAGGGAGTTGCTGGCAATGATGGATGGGGGGGTGGGGTGAGGGGGGAGTGAGGGGGTTCCCAGTGTCTGTGAGGGAGGGGAGAGGTTCTGTCTCTTAACATAGAGTCTGTGGAGCTGGTCTTGCTGTCGTCTTTAGGCTCTGTCCTTCAAGAATAACGGCACAAAACATGCCCCCTGCTTTTTTTTTGACAAGATGTCAGACGATCTGGAGAGAAAACCTGTCTCTGTAGAGAAACGTGCCGGTTTTCAGTCAGAACCTGACACTTTGCCATTTTTTTGGGAAAATTCCACCTTTAGGATTACTTGCAATCAAAATATTTCCCATTCAGGTTCTGGATCCTTGTTAATTTGTTAATGTTGTGGGACTGGTCCCAAAGCTCCAGCCCGTGTTAACAAGAACAATTTCAATATATTCCTGGAGGTGTTTTCACGTGACTTCCTGCCTGAAACTGCCCTGCCCCCACGCTCCAGCCATTGGTTGCCTGACATGTCCATCCTCAAGGTGCACTGCGACCCCAGGCCAGTTGGTATCTTATTGCTCCATACGATTTCACTCTCGGTTTGCCTGCAGGAATGTCCTGATAGAGTTCATGGCAAAAGTTTGATAACTTTCCCCCGTGGCAGCCAGCATTGCACGTGACCACCACTGATGTAAGTTATTATGAAGAGCCAGGGGAGAATTCACCCTCTCTGGGGCTATTCCATATTGCCAAACACACAGCCACATTCACCTTCCAGGCCTGTGGGGACAATGCCAAACTATATCGAAACTGTGTGACTTGCACCATCTACAGAGTTGAAGCAAAACAACTAGCATTTATATAGCGCCTTTCACAACCTCAGGACCTCCCAAAGCACTTTGCAGCCAATGAATTTAATTTGATTTTGATTTGATTTGATTTATTATTGTCACATGTATTAACATACAGTGAAAAGTATTGTTTCTTGCGCGCTATACAGACAAAGCATACCATTCATAGAGAAGGAAACGAGAGAGTGCAGAATGTAGTGTTACAGTCATAGCTAGGGTGTAGAGAAAGATCAACTTAATGCAAGGTAAGTCCATTCAAAAGTCTGACAGCAGCAGGGAAGAAGCTGTTCTTGAGTTGGTTGGTATGTGACCTCAGACTTTAGTATCTTTTTCCCAAAGTAGTATTTTGAAGTGTAGTTACTGTAAGAAATATGCAACCAATTGGCCCTCAGCTTACTCCCACAACCAGCATTATGATAAAAACCAGATGGCACCAGGGAGAATTCCTTCACTCTTCTTTGAATCGGGATTATGCTATAGGATCTTCTACCTCTACTTGACCTTGTTTTAACACTTCATCCGAGAAGACGGCACCTCCAACATTGCGGCAGTCCCTCAGCACTGAACTGGGAAAGTCAGCCAGCAACATGTGGCCTTGTGCTGAAGTCTCTGGAATGGGGCTAGAACCAAGGACTTTCAGACTCAGTGACCAGACTGAGACAGATGGAGCCAGTGTAGGGGCAATGCCACCAAACAGGCAGCCTTCCAGCTCTGCCACCCTGTAAGTGGGCCTGTGAAGTAAATCATAGAATCATTGAATCCTACACTGCAGAAGGAGGCCATTTGACCCATCGAGTCGGCACTGACCACAATCCTATCCAGGCCCCATCCCCATAACCCCATGCATTTATCCTAGCTAGTCCTCCTGACACTAAGGGGCAATTTAGCATGGCCAGTCCACCTAACCCGCACGTCTTTGGACTGTGGGAGGAAACCGGAGCACCTGGAGGAAACCCACGCAGACACGGGGAGAACGTGCAAACTCCACACAGACAGTGACCCAAGCCGGGATTTGAACCCGGGTCCCTGGCGCCGTGAGGCAGCAGCGCTAACCACTGTGCCACCGAGCTGCCCACGCAGCGCTATGTGTCAAATATGGGAACAAGTCACTTCCTGCACTATGGAGCAATGGGCCTGATTTCTCTCAACATCCTTGTGTTTGCTGATGTGGAAATGTGGGTGGGGTGGGGGGGGGGGGGGGAGTTTTTGAATAAAATGTCATTATCATCATAATCAGTGCCATGACCGCTCACACCATTATCCTTTCAAAAGGGCCAAAATGACAGAGTTCAAGCAGCTCAGAAAAAGAACAGACAGAACCAGTGTCAAAGAAAGTAAATTTCAAATCTGTTGAAGGAAGAGAAGTCTCTGATTGTCTGGAATGACAAGAGCAGCGTGTAAAAAGCGTCTGCTAAATGTGTTTGTGTGTGACTTTTATCCATTCTGGGGCTGGGCTGGAGTCTGCAGTGCCATTGTACTCCAAAAGCTTTTCAGGGACTTTCTAAAATGTGACAAAAAAAAGAGTTTCAACTGAGTCTGCAGCACTGGGAGCCATTGTTCCCGAGCGCCGCTGCTAAATTTGATTTGAAATTAGGACCTGAGGGCAGATCCTGAATGGTCAGTTTTCATTTTCTGCCAGTATTTTAATCAGTGCTGGGCTCCGCGCGGACAGCCAACAATCAGCACCAGTGTTTTATATCAAACCTCCCGATTCGGCTGCAAGAATACAGGAGAATCTGGGATCTGTCATCTGTGCAGTATTAGCCGCCACTGCTTCCTGTGGATTTATCAAAATTTTATCCCTGTCTCCTGTTACCTTTGAACCGGGGCTTTAGAAGGGAGGAAATAAAAGGTTTCTTAGCGTTGCCTAGGCACATCCTTGCTTTCTGACTGGGCCACTTCATGGCTAAACTCAACACAGAACGATTGAGGCAGAGTCCTTTCTCCCACTAAAGTTTATTTATTAGTGTCACAAGTAAGGCTTACATTAACACTGCAATGAAGTTACTGTGACAATCCCCCAGTCGCCACACTCCGGTGCCTGTTCGGGTACACTGAAGGAGAATTTAGCACGGCCAATGCACCTAACCAGCACGTCTTTTCGACTGTGGGAGGAAACCGGAGCACCCGGAGGAAACCCATGCAGACACGGGGAGAAAGTGCAAACTCCACACAGACAGTAATCCAAGCCGGGAATCGAACCCAGGCCCCAGCACTGTGAGGCAGCAGAACTGTGCCACCGTGCCGCCACTGTGATTCTGCCCGTAGGGGCCAGCACCGTGTGTTAAAATGAACGATAACACGGTTTCTTGCTCACCAAGGTGACTGCTGATTGGTAATGGAATAGTTTCTGTCTTGACCCTCAGCATCAAATGTTCGCAGGTGAAGTTTAACATACTTAAACCCAGTAAACGTTCCCTCTGTTTTCTCCCAGCAGTGTTCTTTAGCCCCAGTCTCAGATAAACTCCCCCCTTGCACCGACAAGAGTTATTTTTCACAGTTCCCCATATCAACCACGGTGGCATTGCGAGTGTACTAAATGAGAGGCAGTTTTTTATACATGGGAATGTTTGGACAGGGAGTGCATTGTGACTACTCATACTCCTTCCACCCACAGTCAGCAGATGAGACTATCATCCCATTGGGCTGGGCTTGACCTGAGCTTATATCTAAGAGAATGTTTGGTGGAGATTTACATCAAATTGGCAGCATCGTAATCCTGTGATTTCCCCCCAGCTGATTATTCTATTTGTGCCCCATCTACCTGATTATTGAATCCAATTATTGAAGAGGAAGATCTGTTCCGCTGCAACTAACAACAGTGACAGTTTATATAGTGCAGTAAGAAGTCTCACAACACCAGGTTAAAGTCCAACAGGTTTATTTGGTAGCAAATACCATAAGCTTTCGGAGCAATGCTCCTTCGTCAGATGGAGTGGTCTCTGTTCTCAAACAGGGCACAGACACAGAAATCAAATTACAGAATACTGATTAGAATGCAAATCTCTACAGCCAGCCAGGTCTTAAATGTACAGACAATGTGGGTGGAGGGAGCATTCAACACAGGTTAAAGAGATGTGTATTGTCTCCAGACAGTACAGCTTGTGAAATTGTGCAAGTCCAGGAGTCAAGCTGTGGGGGTTACTGATAATGTGACATAAATCCAACATCCCGGTTTAGACCGTCCTCATGTGTGCGAAACTTGGCTATCAGTTTCTGCTCAGTGACTCTGCGCTGTCGTGTGTTGTGAAGGCCGCCTTGGAGAACGCTTACCTGAAGATCCAAGGCTGAATGCCCGTGACTGCTGAAGTGCTCCCCCACAGGAAGAGAACAGTCTTGCCTGGTGATTGTCGAGGGGAAACCATGCAGACGCTACGACAACGGATGAATGAACACCGCTCGACAATCACCAGGCAAGACTGTTCTCTTTCTGTGGGGGAGCACTTCAGCAGTCACGGGCATTCAGCCTTGGATCTTCAGGTAAGCGTTCTCCAAGGCGGCCTTCACAACACACGACAGCGCAGAGTCACTGAGCAGAAACTGATAGCCAAGTTTCGCACACATGAGGACGGTCTAAACCGGGATGTTGGATTTATGTCACATTATCAGTAACCCCCACAGCTTGACTCCTGGACTTGCACAATTTCACAAGCTGTACTGTCTGGAGACAATACACATCTCTTTAACCTGTGTTGAATGCTCCCTCCACCCACATTGTCTGTACATTTAAGACCTGGCTGGCTGTAGAGATTTGCATTCTAATCAGTATTCTGTAATTTGATTTCTGTGTCTGTGCCCTGTTTGAGAACAGAGACCACTCCATCTGACGAAGGAGCATTGCTCCGAAAGCTTATGGTATTTGCTACCAAATAAACCTGTTGGACTTTAACCTGGTGTTGTGAGACTTCTTACTGTGCTTACCCCAGTCCAACGCCGGCATCTCCACATCATCAGTTTATATAGTGCACAGGGGATATTGCTAGGTCAGAAAGGTATGTTTTAAGGGATGTCATAAAGAGTACACTCTATAGTATATCTGATTTGAGACTGTACAACGGAAAGCGTGTTGTTTGACGTTATTATGTCATGTGTGTAATCAATTAAATTGCTGAAGCAAGCAAACTGATGCAAATGTCCGAACCTAAGCGAACTGATACCACATCACAGTAGTGTCAGTCCTATTACACACACCCACGCTCACACTCACATGCTCAGACACTCACACTCAGAGGCACACACACTCACACATGCACACACTCACATGCACACTCACACGCACACACTCATAGAGGCACACACACTTACACTCACACATGCACACACACACACACACACTCACGCACTCACATTCACACACACACACTCACACACACACGCTGACATGCACACACTCACATTCACACACTAACACACACTCATTCACTCACGCACTCGCGCACACTCACTCACACACTGACATTCACTCACTCACTCACACGCGGACACTCACTCACACTCACACACTCACATACACACACGCACACACACACTCACATGTACACACCCACATACTCACACACTCACAAACACACACTCACAAACACACACTCACACACACACTTACACTCACACTCACTCACTCACACTCAGTGCTGGAACACTCCATCCAAGTTCTAGTCATTGGTGGGAAAATACTTTTTTGGTGGGATTTCTGGTGACTAAGGTTTGAGGCCCTTTGCTGACTAATGGGGTTTCTTCTGGGAGAATAGTTTGTTATAATGAGAGGTTTGTAATATTAAAATACAACTGTGCACTGTAAAATTATTCTTTGTTTAACATTTTTCTAAAACTGTTTCTCAAATGTTGGAGAAAAATGCACTTTGAATATAATTGTAAGCCCATAATCTGAATTAGTACATAAATATCTAGTTAATATCTCTTTAAAATAGTAAACAAAGGGCACTCATACACTGATATCATGCAGTGTGAGTTTCCTTTTTAATGTCAGGTTCATGTAGCGGACGCTGTTCCATTTACCGATGAGTATTATCCTTGATGGCAGGTAGCTTCCACCTGCATATCTGTCATGGACACTTGTAACGTAGCACACTCAATGTTAAATTGTGCCTTGGAGAGTTAGAGTTATCTTTGTACCTTGTCACTGACTGAGAGGTGGTGGGAAGATGTTGAATATAGTAGGGCCAGCTGACCCAGGGGATAGGTTGGAGGCAGCAAGAGGTGCTGCTGGATAGCGAGGTGGGCTGCTGTTTAAAAGGCACACCTCGGTGCTGTGGAACTGTGTCTCTGTTAAAATAAAAATAGAAAGGCCCTCCAGCCTCCACTCCTCAACCCCCAAAACACTCCACATGCCCCATCCATGCCACCTCATGCCCCCATACCAGGCTTTGCACCACACAACCCACATGGCCCCTCATGCCACTATGCCAAGGTATTCCCCATCCACCCCACAGCCCCTCATGCATCCCCAAACTAAGGTATGCCCCCCGTCCACATCTCATGCCCCCTATGCCAAGCACTGGCACTTCCATGCCCATTGTAGACTTGAAGCCAATGAACCCAGAAGTGACAATAAGATGTGTAGAAAAAATCTTCAGAAAACGTTACTCATTCATTACTTTCCACTGCGTTAAAACAGCCCTTTTACTACAACCCAATAAAACTGTCAATCATCCAAACCGTTAAAGTGTCAGTAACAGAATCTGCCAGCAATTGAAGCCTCTTAATCTTATGTAAATAAATATTCAAAAGTTGACAGCAGAGAGCCAATGTCAATCAAGCAACGTTTTCCCTGGGGCTCAGGTATTTTATCAGAGTAATGAATATCCCATGTGACTCTTATTTTTCAGTAATCTCCAGCCTTCACTTGGTGCCTCCAGGTTAAACTTGCACATAGATCAGAATATCACTTTGCATCTCACTGAAATCACTTTGCTTCATTTTGGATGGCAGAAAAATCAGGAACCTTGTCCTCATTAACTGAAGCTAGTTAAAGTTTTTAGTCAAAGCTCTGGCTAAGATCAGGAGACTCAATAAAGAGCTGGAGTTTGTAATTTTGATTCATAGCAATCTGTCTCCCTGTGCTGTATCGACACACTGTCTCCCTGCACTGTATCAACACAATGTCTCCCTGCACTGCATCAACACACTATCTCCCTCCACTGTATCAACACACTATCTCCCTCCACTGTATCAACACACTGTCTCCCCGCACTGTATCAACACACTGTCCCCCTGCACCGTATCAATACACTGTCTCCCTGCACTGCATCGACACACTGTCTCCCTGCACTGTATCGACACACTGTTTCCCTGCACCGTATCAACACACTGTCTCCCTGCACTGTATCGACACAATGTCTCCCTGCACTGCATCAACACACTATCTCCCTCCACTGTATCAACACACTATCTCCCTCCACTGTATCAACACACTGTCTCCCCGCACTGTATCAACACACTGTCCCCCTGCACCGTATCAATACACTGTCTCCCTGCACTGCATCGACACACTGTCTCCCTGCACTGTATCGACACGCTGTCTCCCTGCACTGTATCGACACACTGTTTCCCTGCACCGTATCTACACACTGTCTCCCTGCACTGTATCGACACACTGTCTCCCTGCACTGCATCGACACGCTGTCTCCTTGCATTGTATCAACACACTGTCTCCCTGCACTGTATCGACACACTGTCTCCCTGCACCGTATCGACACACTGTCTCCCTGCACTGCATCGACACACTGTCCCCCTGCACCGTATCAATACACTGTCTCCCTGCACTGTATCGACACGCTGTCTCCCTGCATTGTATCGACACGCTGTCTCCCTGCACTGTATCGACACACTGTCTCCCTGCACTGTATCGACACGCTGTCTCCCTGCACTGTATCGACACGCTGTCTCCCTGCACTGTATCGACACACTGTCTCCCTGCACCGTATCGACACACTGTCTCCCTGCACTGCATCGACACACTGTCCCTGCACTGTATCAACACACTGTCTCCCTGCACTGTATCGACACACTGTCTCCTTGCACTGTATCAACACACTGTCTCCCTGCACTGTATCAACACACTGTCTCCCTGCACTGTATTGACACACTGCCTCCCTGCACTGTATCAACACATTGTCCTTGCACTGTATCGACACACTGTCTCCCTGCACTGTATCGACACACTGTCTCCCTGCACTGTATCAACACACTGTCTCCCTGCACTGTATCAACACACTGTCTCCTTGCACTGTATCAACACGCTGTCTCCTTGCATTGTATCAACACACTGCCTCCCTGCACTGTATCCACGCTGTTTCCCTGCACTGTATTGACACACTGCCTCCCTGCACTGTATCGACACACTGTCTCCCTGCACTGTATCGACACACTGTCTCCCTGCACTGTATCAACACACTGTCTCCCTGCACTGTATCGACACACTGCCTCCCTGCACTGTATCGACACACTGTCTCCCTGCACTGTATTGACACACTGCCTCCCTGCACTGTATCGACACACTGTCTCCCTGCACTGTATCGACACACTGTCTCCCTGCACTGTATCGACACACTGTTTCCCTGCACTGTATCGACACACTGTCTCCCTGCACTGTATCAACACACTGTCTCCCTGCACTGTATCGACACACTGCCTCCCTGCACTGTATCGACACACTGTCTCCCTGCACTGTATTGACACACTGCCTCCCTGCACTGTATCGACACACTGTCTCCCTGCACTGTATCGACACACTGTCTCCCTGCACTGTATCGACACACTGTCTCCCTGCACTGTATCGACACACTGTTTCCCTGCACTGTATCGACACACTGTCTCCCTGCACTGTATCGACACACTGTTTCCCTGCACTGTATCGACACACTGGCCCTGATTTTACCGGCACGGCCACCCCAAAATTGGGGCGGGAGAGGCTCGCAGAACGGAATTCCCTGTTAGCCTCGGGCGTGATCGTACGAGCCTCGGGCGGCCGTGCCGGTAAGATCAGGGCCTGTCTCCCCGCTCTGTATTGTTACTCTGCAACTCGACACCGTCTCAATGTCATCCTATTTTGAAAGTGACTATTCGCTGTATAATCTGGTATGCACCAGGTAGCCTGCTGGGACCACTGTCTACACAGCGTTTCAGTTTACACTCTGTTTACATGTGTGTACAAATGTGAAACCTTTTCAATAATGTCCCATTAACTCAGCAAATGTAGAGCGAGACACAAAGCGGTTGGTGAACCTCTTGGCAACGCTTAGCACCAGGCCATAAATGAAATAGTACTGAGGTGTGTGGGTGTGAAAAAAATGTAAGAAACTCATCTCATTGAGGAATATTTTTATGTAGAAATCAAAAGCTGTGAATACGCAATCTGTAACTGTTTGTTACAGCCAGGACTGAGGAACAAGCAGATCATTCTGTGGAAGACTGAGGCTGTATTGTTGCCGGGTGCTGAATGGATTTTGCAGAAATATTATAAAGAGTGACACTCAAGAGTTTAATGCTCTGAGTGCTGATTCCTAATGGGCTAAAAGTACAGTTAAGTAACAGCTGGGTCACATGGTGGTAACTCGGTGAGAGACAGTCTCCGCTGTTATGTTTAACAGAATTTCAAAAGAGTTATCAGCTTAAATGGGCAGTAGGATAAATACTTTTATTTGAATCATAGAATCCCTAAAGAGCAGAAGGAGGCCATTCGGCCCATCGAGTCTGCACCGACCACAATCCCACCCGGACCCTATCCCCATAACCCCATGCATTTACCCAAGCTAGTCCCCCTGATACTAAGGGGCAATTTAGCATGGCCAATCCACCTAACCCGCACATCTTTGGAGTGTAGGAGGAAACTGGAGCACCCGCAGGAAACCCACGCAGACACGGGGAGAATGTCGATAATTCCACGCAAACAGTGATCCAAGCTGGGAATTGAACCCGGGTCCCTGGCGCTGCGAGGCAGCAATGCTAACCACTGAGCCACCGTGCCACCCTACACATGTGACCATGGAGTTTACCTCATCCTTCACCAACAATGTCACAAACCATGTATATAGCAGTGTGAAGCTGCAAGAGATCGTCAAAGGCCCTTCCCAAATTCAGGAGCAGTGCTCAAGTATTGGAAAGAATTGGACTGGGGAGTTTTGGATTTAGGCTTCATAGAGAGTTCAATGTTATCAATGGGAAAGATTGTCTTTGGCTGAGAGAGGAAGCTGAGCTATGTTGAGACCACAAAGGTCTCACATGACCAAAGCATGAAACCATCTAAGCTGAGAGCTTTGTTCCACTTGCAAGAGCATGAATAAGCTGCATCTTTGCAGAATGAGAAGAAGCAAAGGCCGGAATTTTACCAGCATTCCCGCCCTGATTCCGGGGGCGGGCAAGGCTTGGAGAACGGCATTCTCCATTGACCTCAGGGGGGTGGGATCGTACAAACCTCGGGTGGACATGCCGGTAAAATTCCTCCCAAAATCTTTTTGCCCATGAAGTGGCATGGAAATATCGCAATTCAACGATTGTCCTGCAGAAGGACTTGTTTGTGAACTCTGAGGATTTGTGATGGTCAGGAAGTTGGTGACTGGAACTGTCAGTAAAAGTAATCGAAAGAGAAAATGCTGGAAGTACCCAGATCTGGTAGCATGAAAACTTAGATTGCTGATAAAAGGTTATGGTTCTCACCATTAACTCTATTTCACTTTCCAAAGAGGCTGCCAGACCAGCTGAATATTTCCAGCAATGTTCTGCTTTTATTCCAGATTTCTATCCAGCATCTGCAGTATTTTGCTTGTGTATCTTCAGTAAAAGAATGGGTGAGATCATTCACAAATGAACACTCCTGTTCAAGAGCTTGTGTTGCTTTTTTATTGACAAACCGCAAGTGATGGGCCACGGCTCACAATGCAGAATCCTACCAAGGTCGCTGGTATCAATTCAGAAATAGTTGTTAGGTGACAACACGCTTGGATTTCAGGAGCCTGCAGATTATAGGAGAGAAGGGAAGAGTGGCATTGTTTTGGAGTTTTCGAAAGGAAACAGTGGGGGTAGGAGACACTGGGAGGTACCACTGCAGTGAGGATGGAGAGGATGGAACAATTCATAGGTGACATATTTGGAGCTGAACAGGCATTAGAAGAAAGTTTAGGGGAGCATAAGATATAACACCATTACCTGCAAGTTCCCCTCCAAGCCACATGCCATCCTGACTTGGAACTCTGTTGCCACCTCTTCACTGTCACGGAGTCAAAATCCTGGAACTGCCTCCCTAATAGCACTGTGGGTGTACCTACACCAGATGCAGTGATTTAAGGAGGCATCTCATCCCCACCTTCTTAAGGGCAATAAGGGATGGGCAATAGATGCTGACCTAGCCAGCAATGCCCAACCACATCCTGTGAATTAAAAAAAACTAACCACTGTAGTATTGATAACACCGGGACAAGAAAGTTTAATGTGGAGGTACAGAGGTTGCAGGTGGATTTGGAGGTGAGAGATAAATCACCAGCGAACAAGTCTGACTCATGTCCATGTCATGTCCACTTGTCCTGTACTAATTCAGTTCATTTGAGCCTTAACAAATATAATTTTCGCTCTAAGTTATACAGGTGTATATATAGAGGCACAAAACTCTGGTACGTATCACACAGTATAACAATTAGGCCACCAAACAACCAGTGTTCCCTTTAAGATGTCCCCTCGCACCCAAGCAGGAACGTTGAAGAGCCATGAGCAACAAAGAAAAATTAGAGGGAGCATATTGAGAGAGACCATCAAAACAGTTTGGTCTTTCTCAGAGATAATTTTACAGCTGCTCTGACATACTACTCCACTCATTTGGCATGCCAGCTACGACTCTCACCAACTTTTACAGATGCACCATAG
Organism: Mustelus asterias; assembly: GCF_964213995.1. Classification (NCBI taxonomy): domain Eukaryota; kingdom Metazoa; phylum Chordata; class Chondrichthyes; order Carcharhiniformes; family Triakidae; genus Mustelus; species Mustelus asterias. Next base: position 4,941,012 of record NC_135812.1, read on the forward strand.
AAAGCATTCTTTCTGGTTGTATCACAGTTTGGTATGGCTCCTGCTCTGACCAAGACCGCAAGAAGCTCTGAAAGGTTGTGAATGAAGACCAATCCATCACGCAAACCAGCCTCCCATCCATTGACTCTGTCTACACTTCCCACTGCCTCGGCAAAGCAGCCAGCATAATTAAGGACCCCACGCACCCCGGACATTCTCTCTTCCACCTTCTTCCATCGGGAAAAAGATACAAAAGTCTGAGGTCACGTACCAACCGACTCAGGAATAGCTTCTTCCCTACTGCTGTCAGACTTTTGAATGGACCTACCTTGCATTAAGTTGATCTTTCTCTACACCCTTGCTATGACTGTAACACTCCTTTCCTTTCTATGAATGGTATGCTCTGTATAGTGCACAAGAAACAATACTTTTCACTGTATACTAATACATGTGACAATAATAAATCAAATGAGTTTCAACAATTCTGGGTCAGGTTTCTGATAGGTCCAGACCCCATCTCTGCTGACACATCACCATTGACTTTAAATTGAGAATAAAGCAGTTCTGCCGGGAGTTAAGCTACTTGTAGTGCAGCTGTGCTGGTTAAGAACTCAGCCAACAGAGGTGAGAAGCTGAGCAATGGTTTGGCAAAAAGAATTCAGGATGATCTGAGTTGCATTGCCCTAAGTGGCCTCAGTAAGTCTACTGTTGGGACCCTTCTTTCTTGGCCAAGTAAACTGTCGACACAGTTTAGCAAATGCAAAAAGAATGTACTTCATATACAAGGCTGTCAGCTCCAGTTGAGTTTATTCCTGGAGGTTTCATCACATGATCTCTCGCCTCCAACTGTCTCAGCCCACACTGAGTTACATAGCGGACATGCCAACCTCATCCTGCACCACCTTTCCAAGGTCAGTTGGCAAATGAAAAGATTCTTTGGTACCCAAGTGAATTACTCTTGACCATCAATCCTCCTTTCTCCCATCTTTAATATTTTTCATAACTTACAAAAACCAAACCATTAAAATAGTGAAAATAGAACATTTTTAAAAATGTCTTGGTGATGTTTCTTTCCAGGTTGCTTGCAGCAGTGTCCTGAACACTAATCTTCATTTCCAGGGGACTCCAGCCCAATCTTAGAGGATTGGCAACCTTACGATTGTGTGAGGTAGCCCTGGGTAACACATACCCATGAGACTGCTTCAGGACTCTGGCATTGTTTTGATTTGATTTATTATTGTCACATGTATTAGTATACAGTGAAAAAGTATTGTTTCTTGCACGCTATACAGACAAAGCATACCGTTCATAGAGAAGGAAACGAGAGTGCAGAATGTAGTGTTACAGTCATAGCTAGGGTGTAGAGAAAGATCAACTTAATGCGAGGTAGGTTCATTCAAAAGTCTGATGGCAGTAGGGAAGAAGCTGTTCTTGAGTCGTTTGGTACGTGACCTCAGACTTTTGTATCTTTTTCCCCATGGAAGAAGGTGGAAGAGAGTATCTCCAGGGTGCGTGGGGTTCTTGATCATGCTGGCTGCTTTTCCGAGGCAGTGGGAAATGTAGACAGAGTCAATGGATGGGAGGCTGGTTTGCATAATGGACTGGGCTTCGTTCACGACCCTTTGTAGATTTTTGTGATCTTCGACAGAGCAGGAGCTATACCAAGCTGTGATGCAACCAGAAAGAATGCTTTCTATGGTGCATCTGGTGAGAGTCATAGAGAGAGTCATAGCAGACATGCCAAATTTCCTTAGCCTCCTGAGAAAGTAGAGGCGTTGGTGGGCTTTCTTAACGATAGCATCGGCGTGGAGGGACCAGGACAGGTTGTTGGTGATCTGGGCATGTAGAAATTTGAAGCTTTCAACCATTTCCACTTCGTACCTGTTGATATAGACAGGGGCATGTTCTCCTTTACGCTTCCTGAAGTCGATGACTATCTCCTTCATTTTGTGGACATTGAGGGAGAGATTATTGTTGCTGCACCAGTTCATCAGATTCTCTATCTCATTCCTGTACTCTGTCTCATCATTGTTAGAAATCTGACCCACTACGGTGGTGTCATCAGTAAACTTGAAAATTGAGTTGGAGGGGAATTTGGCCGCACAGTCATAGGTGTATAAGGTGTTTTTTTTAACAGTAGTTCATTGTCAGGGGTGTGTACCCGCGATCTAATTCAGGATGGTGGGTGGGCTCCCAAGGCTGGAAGGCTAACAGGAGGCCCTGAAGCCCTGAGAGATCAGCAGCCCCACCGGCAGAGGTGAGAGCTGTTGAAATGGGCAAGAGAGAAAAGGCACCTCCCTCCCTGGAAGGGCTTTTGAAGATTAAATCTATATTTGCCACAGCTGCCAGACTTGAATTGGAGTTTTTTGTACTGTTGTCTGTTTGGCGCTGGACTGGGACTGCCCTAGACTCACTTCAGGAACCTTTTGTTCTTGTCAAACCTCCAAGGGCCTACATTTCGTTGCAAAACAGTGGGAGCAGCCAGTGAAGGCACTGTCAGTGAAACACATGTTGACAAGTCCTGTGGCATGTGATTCAATTGCCAGGATGTAGAACCAACAGGAATGGCAGCTTGCCAGTCGTAACCCACAGCAGTAAGGCACTCGATGATAGTTTTGCAATTGAAATAAACATTCCGGTGAAACAGATGGCAGAAAGCAGTCCTAGACTTCTTATTACTGCAGAGTCCCTGGGAAATAAATGTCATTTTAAAAACTGGGCAGGCTGTGGGTTTTTTTTCTCTCTTCTACATTTACGCTGTCCAGAAAAATCTCTGTAGACCATTGGTGTAATAGCAGCATAGTCTGTACCATGTTAATTGTGCATGCTTTGAACGCATCATCAGATCCCATTCAAATTGCATGTAGAGAAATGAGGGATTTCAGCCTTTTTGGGAAGTATTAGATCCATGATATCAGAGTGCTTTATTGAATATTTTATTGACTGTCTAGTTGACCTTTACTGACCTGACTGACATGCTAAGTTTCTCTCTAGCTAGAGACAGTGTGTCAGGTCGGATTAGGCAGTCTAGCGTTCCATTTCTTATTCTCCCTGCAAAGCAGTCCGCTCCCAGTAGGCACACTCTGTACAACATCATCAGGAGAGGAGGAGACGCCAGTCAGAGTGGCAATGGGGGGGAGGGGGGGGGAGGAGGGGGGGTGGGTAATATGCCGTGGCTTTGGAATGGAGACAGAAGACTTGGTGTTATAGGGTGGAGTTTATTTTTAAGAGGAATAGATTTTGGTCATGTTTTTCATTTTGGTCGTACTTTGTTCAAAGTGAATTTGTGCTTTTCTGTTGACAATACTCAGCGTTACAAACTAGTGGTGTGTCCATTGAGATTGTGGGATGGAATACATCAGTCGGAAACTGCAAAGGAATCTGGGGATGCGAAATACCTGAAAGCAACATGGTCCACACTTCGGAGGAAGTAAAGCCCAATATTTGGTGATGGAATTGAAATTGGTCCGGTGGATTTTGCACTAATATTGAGGATTGGCTGAGGTCACATTACGAGGCTGATGGTTTGGGTTAAATCTGGCATTGGGCAGCTTCCTCCAGCCACGTGCTCTGAGGGCAGTGCCTCACGCTTTCATGGATACCAGTATCATTCCTGTATCCCACCCAGCACCATGAATCAGGACTAAGATATTCCAAACATACATTCCTGGCTGCAAGCACTGGAGTACAGCATTATCTCTCCTATCTGCTGTCCCTTGAGATCAGTTAAAACAAATCCAGACAGGATTTGATCCCAGGACCTTCCTGCTATCCATGTACTCACTAACTAGGGATAATTTTATAGATTTGCACTCTCTGCATGGACCTTTGCTCACCTGGGGTGCACATCAGGAATTCATTTCTTTGGTCAACACAGACCCCCCTGACTACTGAGCCGAGTAAAGCTGGCAGTGTGCTTTTACACCACTACGTGAGACAAGTGCTGGACGACGTACACTCAAACACACTATTGCTGCACAGGACTAAATACAACGCAAAACAAAATGTTTCCTGTGATGTTTCTATGTTTTGTACTTTAGCAGATACCCAGAGCTGTGCTTGTATAATTAACGTGATATGTTGTGAGTTTTGCATCCGTCCTTGAATACTTAGATTACTTTAAACTTATCCACCCCCAGTGCTTGGCTCTACTTTTTGGCTGTATGTAGAGGCATTTTAGACTAAATTGGAAGGCAGGGTAAATTTAAGCGATGGGTGAGTTGGAATGCGAGAGGGAGGTGTTTCGTAGACCAAGTAACCTTTCTGCATCCATGAGCCTTTTCTAAGGTCACTAGAATGGCTTAATAACACATCAGGCAATGCATTTGATTACTGGACCACCAGGGGAATTCTTGCCCCCCCCGTCCCCCACAACTTCCCAAATGTGTTGGACTACACAACGTGAGTGACAAGAGGGCCAGGGTGCCCCATTCCCTCAGCAGAATGAAGATAACTGAGATTAGGGCTCCTGTAACAGGAAACTAAATTACACAGAAAACATAATAGAGATCTAACTGCACGGCACTTAATTGAAAGATCAGGGTCCTTCAAGAAATAGCAGTCGCAGTGACCTCGACAATTAGACCTGCCTTAACCATGTCATTGAACCTGCCTCCTGATTTTCCTTTGAACCTTAAGGATATCCTGGACTCTGCTGGGTTTAATAAAATGGTCTCTGGGACAGAATTAAAACCAAATTTATCTGAAGTGTATATCCCGATGTGACTACATGTTCATAAATACTCAGAAATAGTGAGATGTTGCTCTTTATCCTCTGAAACGGTTGGCAGAAAATGAATTTCTCCAGGCCTTGGTGTTTTGAGAGCTCCAGGAAGCTGGTATTTGACCTTTGGAAGCCTGCAGTGAGTTCCCTGGCTGACCTAGTGAGATTGGCTCTGTTTACAGCGGGCTGCCTGATGAGTAGTCTCCATTTCCCAAAATGGCAGCTGTGGGGACAGTCTGGGTCTTTTTGCTCATGTGTTGTTTCATTTGCGGTTTTCTATCTTGGTTTTTGAAAAATATTTATCTGGAACTGTTGATTCCTACAGCATCTCCACTCGTAAACATTTCAACTCTGGAGACAAGCTGTGCTGAATAGAGCCAGGCTGTCTGTGAACTCCTGCCTCACTCAGCACCAGTGTAAATCCGAACTGGACAGGGCAAGGTGGGATTGGGACCCGAGGAGGGACCGGAGTGGTGGGGACAAACCAATCAGGAATGGCCAAATGGGCATCTGACATTTCCCTTATGACTGATGAAAATTAATTGAAAAACCTTATAACACCAGTGCCTTCTTCCCCTTGTTATTTCTTACATCCACCCTTTTGGATTCTACATCTTCCAATCCAAGATCATTTCTTGCTATCATATCTATTCCATCTCGTACTAACAAATCTACCCCACCACCCTTTCCTTCCTATCTGTCCTTACAAAACGTCATATACCCCTTAATATTTAGTTCCCAGTTTTGATCTCCTTGTAACCACATCTCTGTAACTGCTATAAGATCACATCCATTAACCTCAATTTGGACCATTAATTCATTTATTTTGTGCCAAATACCATGTGCATTTAAGTAAAGAGTCTTTGCCTTGTTACCATTTATTCCCTTTTTAATCCTATTTGTTGCTGTTTTTATATTTGTACACTCTGTCCCATCCTGTCACACTCTGGGTCTCAATACCCAAGTAGCTGTCTTGTAATGCTGCCATTTCCTTTTGCTTAGTAAGTCTACATGTCCCCTCTCCAGAATCATGCCCCCTCTATTTAGTTTAAGACCCCCACTTCCCTAGTTATGCGATTTGCAAAAACACTGCTCCCAGCACAGGTCAACTGTAGACCGTCCCAATGGTACAGCCTCCACTTTCTCAAGTATTAATGTCCGTGCCACATGAACCAAAGCCCACTTCGCCCATACTTTGAGCCACGTATTCATCTCTGGGTTTTATTTCCCCTCTACCAATTTGCAGCCGGCTCAGGGAATAATCCAGAGGTTATAACCTTGGAGGTTCTGTTCTTTAATTTAGTGCCTAACTCCTCCAATT